>NW_022196906.1:58468482-58509265 GCF_008632895.1 Mastomys coucha | reverse complement strand
GGGGGGAGGGGGACGTGAGTCTAGCCTCCTCTCGCTTCTGCTGGGTTTGGTCCTTTTACTTCAGCCACGCCCACTCCAGCCCAAGCTGGCCTTCTCTGACTTTGGCTCTACTCACCTGCTACCCTGTAAAGAGCAAGGTCCCCAAATCCCCGCTGTCCTTCCTGCTGGCCATGGGGAAGATACTCAACTCCTTTGTAGTCATACCCTCACCTGTAGTTTGGGAGAAAAACACTACCTCCTTGGGTTGCTAGGGAGGATTAACTGAGGGTGAACTTGGAAATCCCCAGGATACTATTAAGCATTATGATGGGCACGTGAAACTTCATTAACAGCTATCATCATTATTATTACCTTTGCTCTTTTGTAGTGAGTTAGTTGCTAGCCTCACACACTTTATTATTTTTTTACTCACACTGGGTGTGGTGGAGAACTGTGAGTTCAAGGCCAGTGTTGGTTGTATAGTTTGAAGTCAGACCACATTCCTTAAAACTCAGCTTTGGAAAGACATAAAACGAAAAACAAACAAACAAATAAAATTCCATTACAACTTAATTCAGAATAAAAAGAGAGAGAGACTATAACCCAACTTAAAAGAAATACAATATACAGTGTCTGCTTCACTTCAATCAGGCCCTCAAACCTTGAGTCCTGGGTTTCTAGGCCAGGGTTTCTGCCTCCTGCTACCTACCTACATCACCTAAGCACTCACAGGAAGTGAGAGATCCAGGCAGAACACAAGCTGGCTCCTGCAGTAAACTGCTTCAAAACCTCCTCCTCTCTCGTAAAATCCAGATAACATGCTTTCATACTCAGGACTTTTACACCCAACCTACACTGCTGCTTCCGGTTTAGTGTCTGCCACCAAGACTAAGGCGTCCCCTGGAATTTCTTAGCCATTCTTTCTTTGCTCTTTATATATGACAGTCTCTGCTTGGGACCCTCTATGCTCAGTTGTTGTTGTTTTGATTTTTTTCCTCCTCACTTTAAGAGAGACACCATCAAGTAGTGTCCTACTGGGGTTTCAATGTGAGTGTGTGTTTGTAGGCACTTGAACACTCAGTATGTAAGCTGTGAAGGCTCTGAGGAAGGCTCTGGAGGCGATCAATGGGGCTTTACTGCAGAGAGACTCTGTAAAGCATCATTCCCTTGGAAGCCCAGGTTTCATACTGCTTCCCACTCTGCCTCTTTTCTTCCCGGGTCACATCTCTTACTGAGCTCCCCAGGAGGAGTGGCTCTTCCCAGGGACTTCATGGCCCATCTAAGTATTAGCCAGGCCCAACCCTGCTTAGCTTCTAGAATCAGATTAGATCAGGAGTGTTCATATGGTGTGGCAGAAGGCCTTGCCGGGGACTCTGATGGGAGACACGAGTAACATTTGCTGTTTGGGGGTAGCCAAGCAGAGACCAAGTGACCTCAGGCAGTTTTGTTTCAAGGTGCAAAGAGCATGTGCTTCCTGTGGGGCCCAGGCTCCCTGTCTTGCTCTGAGGGACGATTTCTGAGGGGATTCGGCCTCTAGTTAAGTAAAGTGCCAATAGGGTTTCAGGGCTCAGAAACATACTTGCTCTTGACATTCTGAACCGTGTGCTCTGTTTGCATCTGACCCGTTATTTACTTATTTAATGTGTCTTTATCTGTGTCTCTATGTGTGTCTGCATGTTTGTGAGTGTGCCCATGGAGCTCAGATGAGGGCACTGGATCCTCTAGAGCAGGAGTTACAGACAGTTGTGAGACACCCACCATAGATAGGTGCTAGGAACTGAACCTGGGTACTTGGGAAGACCATCAAGTGCTCTTACCACAGAGCTATATCTCCGGCCCCCAACTGTTTTTAAAATGTATATGTGTGGGCAGAGGAAACAGCATAGCTGGTGTAATGCTTACCTAGCATATATAAAGCCCTCACTGGGTTCAGTCCCCAGCATCACTTCATACATGATGCCCTTACCTCTAATCATAGCACTTAGGAGGAGTAGGCAAAAGGATCAGAAATGCAAGATCATCCTTGGTTACTGTGGTGCTGTGAATGTGAATGGGCTCCATAGAATATATTTGAATATTTGGCCCCAGTTGATAGAAATGTTTGGGAAGGATTAGAAAATATGGCCTTATTGGAGGAGGTGTGTCACTATAGACTTGCTTTGAGATTTTAAAAACCCACTCCATTCCAAGGTTGTTCTCTCTGCTTTGTGGAGTGTCTCAGGGGTCATCACATGCCTACTACTCAGAAAGCAGGAGGAGCAGGTGACCCAAGCCTCTCCTGCAGGCACAGGACAGGGACTTTGGTTCATTTGGGTTGTTTGCGTCCCTCTCGCTGGTCCAGTGCCTGAGTCTACTCAGGGCTCTGGGAACGTCTTGGAAATCAGTCCTGAATTATGATCTCAGATGAGGAAAGGTGCCACTGGAGAGGGGTGCCAGTTCTCTAGGCTGTGGCTGTGCCCAGCTGAAAGTTTGAGAGACTTCTGGGAGGAGGAGGCTGGGGTTTGAAAGCTAGCTGATTGTAAAGAGGGTCTGGATGCAGAAGCTGTGTTCCAGAAGGGTCTAACGTGCATCGTGCATCCTTCAGTTTCACTCACCGGAGAGCTCTGAAGACATCGTAGGTAGAGAAAGCGACCTATTTATTGTACGGCAAAGGACATAATGATATTGTGACTAAACACAGAGAGGAGTGGATCCATCCCTACATCACCAATCCGTAGCCAGGCTGGGGCTAGAACTCAGAGCAGCTGAGCCAATTCACTCATGGATATGTCCCATCAGCTAATCCCCCCGGGATTGATCTCTCCCTCTCCCTCTCTCTTCTTCTCTCTCTCTCCCTTCCTCCCTCCCTCCCTCTCTTGTGAATGTGTGTCTGTCTGTCTGTCTCTCTCTGTATGTGTGTGTGTCTCTCTGTGTATATATATGTGTGTGTGTGCCATGCACATGCATGTTGATGCCAGAGGTCAACATTAGATATCCTCTTCCTTCACTTCCTCATTTTGCTTTTTAAAGAATTTTTATTTTCACTAATGTGTCTACATCTCTGTGTGAGTGTATGTACATGTGTTCAGGTGCCTGTGGAAGCCAAAAGAGGGCACTGGATCCCTTGGAGCTGGAGTTCCAGGAGGCTAGGAGCTGTTTCACATGGATGCTGAGAACTGAAGTCTGCCAAGTGCTCTGAGCAGCTGAGCCATCTCTCAGCCTCCTTCCACATTAGCTTCTGATTGCTCACTGAACCTAGAACTTGCTGTTTGGGCTACACTGACCATCCAGCTAGTACATATCCCTTCTCTTTCCTTCTCTTTAGTTTCCATCTAGTATCCCTAGCAAGCTGCAACACTGAGGCCACAGTGGATAGGACCTCTCACATAAAAGTTAGTTGTGGGCTAGTGACAGGGCTCAGTGAGTAAAGACACTTACTGCCAATCCTAACAACGTGAGTTTGATTCCCCAGAACCATACAGTGGAAGGAGAGAACTGAGTCCCCACAAGTTATCCTCTGACTCTACACAAACGTCATGACACACATGCCCCTCCCAAATAAATAACGTGCAAACATTTTAATGTTGGCTGTGACCTAGAAGGACGTGACTCTGTGAGCCACAGTGGCCTGGACAAGGAAGTTGTTCTCTCGACCCTACTGCAGTGGCTGGCTTTCACTGAGCTCGCTCCAGGCCCTGCCGGAAGTACTTTACTGCATTCATTTAATGGGGTGTGGACTGGAACATTCTGGAGGGAAGAGCATCCTCTGATTGTGGAGATGACGCTGGTGATAATGATGTCTTGCAAAATCATGAGGTTCAGATCCCTGGGTCTGTGAGAGCAAACAGGGCTTTATAGGCTATGACACCACTCTGGCCTTAGTTTCTTCCTGTGAACAGGCAGCCAGCTAACCACCCTGTACTAAGCGTTTAAGGGGCCCCAAGCCAGGGCAGACTCTAGATTCCCATTGCCATAGAGCTGGGTGAAGCCTCCGAGCTTATCACCTCCCGGCTCCCCAGCAGGCAGACTGTCTCCTCTGCTGCTGAGAGAAGCTGATAAAGAGGACAGACCCTTGTGTTTACTGTGGCCCGGTCTGCAGAGGCAGGCCTCCCAGAGGCGGCCCTGTCTCCTCTGGGAACAGGCTGTCTGTTTGCCAAGATACCATCACATTCCTGCAGCCAGAGGCCACCCCAGGATGGGTGGGGGTGGGGTGGACAGAGGAGAAGAAAACAGAGAGGACAGCTGCAGGCCTCTCTGATCCCCTGGGACCAGTTCTGGGAGGTATATTGAGGGGGGGGCGATTCTCAGTTCTCAGCCTAACTGTTAAGTGCATCGCAAAGCCTTGCAAAGGGAATTCACAGCCAATGTTGGGCTCATCACCCTGTAGTGTCCACCCGTGCTTGTGTCCAACCCATAGCCCATGGGCAGGCTGCTGAGGCTGCTTATGAATATTGTCCAACACAAAGTCATAAAGTTACTTAAAACATCACAAGTGAGGCCAGGCAGTGGTGGTGCACACCTTTAATCTCAGCACTTGGGAAATAGAGACAGGCAGATTTCTGAGTTCGAGGCCAGCCTGGTCTACAGAGTGAGTTCCAGGACAGCCAGAACTATACAGAGAAAGCCTGTCTCAAAAAAAAAAAAAAAAAAAAAAAAAATCACAAGTGTGTTTTTTTTTTATTTTTATTTTTATTTTTTTTTGTAACTCATATTATGTGTTCCTTGACTATGAATTTTGTAGATGACAATATCATGTCACAACATCAAAAGGCTGGGCATGTCTGTATAGCTTCTAAGACATTTGCTCACAACTGATACCTATCTTCCAAACAGCTTTCCATTTAGGTAGTCAAGGAACCATACAAGGTTTTGCAGAAAGTTTGGCAAGATTGGGATAACATAGGGGCCAGATGACATTCATGGCCAAGCTTAGAAGGGTGTTTGCTGAGTGGCAAGTACTGGCAAAAGCAGTGTGGGGGCAGGCTAGGGAGATGAATTAGTGGGTGAAGGGCTTGCTGTCCAACGTGAGTTCAATCCCCAGCTGCCCATGGCACTGTGCTTGTTCAAACCCAGTATTGAGAGCCAGAGACAGGAGGATCTTGGGCTCACTAGCCATCGAGTCTAACTGAAGCAGGAAGCTTCAGACAGAGAGAGACTTTGCCTCAAGAAACAAAATGGAGAGGGAGAGTGGGAGGCACTGGGCTGAGGGACTAGAAGTCAGACAGATTCCCTGGGAGGCAGACAGATAGGGGGAGCATCTGTGCGTACCATGAAGTGTTGGACTTCTCACTTCCAGCCCAACTGGCTCTTCCTCACCCTACTGACCTGAGACAAAAGCCTACCAGCTTAAAGGCCTGGCAAAGCTTTTCTTTCATCAGTAGAGCTCCCTTGACCAAGGACAGTTAGACAAGGTCAAGGCTGGCTCGGGACTTGTTTATCCCAAAGTTGTGAGACCATCAGCTTTCCTGTCTTTGTTCAAACTGACCAACCCTAAATTAGGTGAGGAAGACCCTCAAAGCTACTTCTATCTCCCAGCCGTCTGAGCTTCAGCTCCCCAAGTCCCTCTTCTGCCCTCAGAGGGCTCTTTGCTCAATGCGTCACTGTGTGTTCCCCACCCCTAATAAAGGCCTTTCTTCACCAGTTGGTTCTGTTTACTGTGTCTGAGATTTCCCCTGACAATATTTGTTATGCTGAAGATGTTTCTTGCCTTTTAACTTTTGTTTTGTTTTATTTTTGTTTTTTGTTTTCGAGACAGGGTTTCTCTGTGTAGCCCTGGAACTCACTCTGTAGACCAGGCTGGCCTTGAACTCAGAAATCGGCCTGTCTCTGCCTCCCAAGTGCTGGGATTAAAGGCGTGCACCACCACTGCCCGGCTGCCTTTTAACTTTTTTTTTTTTTTTGGTTTTTCGAGACAGGGTTTCTCTGTGTAGCCCTGGCTGTCCTGGAACTCACTCTGTAGACCAGGCTGGCCTCGAACTCAGAAATCCACCTGCCTCTGCCTCCCAAGTGCTGGGATTAAAGGCGTGCGCCACCACCGCCCGGCGCCTTTTAACTTTTTAACTGGCAGAAATAAAAATGAACCTGATCAAGACCCCTAGAGTGTAATAGAACATCAATCTCTAGCCTCCACACACCCATACACACATGCAAACATCACATATCACACACAAACATAGGTTTATGAACTTGGCAGCCATTTGGAGGCAGGTCACCGTTTTATTACATAGTTGAGGATGTGGATCAAAGCTAAGGTAATCCTCTGATTAAAACACACACACTCACCGGGCAGTGGTGGCGAGCTCCTTTAATCCCAGCACTTGGGAGGCAAAGGCAGGTGGATTTCTGAGTTCGAGGCCAGCTTGGTCTACAGAGTGAGTTCCAGGACAGCCAGGGCTGCACAGAGAAACCCTGTCTCTAAAGAAACACATACATACACACACACTCAGGAAGAAAGTGAGGGTGGGATTTAGAGCACTGAGGATCTAGAACCGCTAGATTAAGCTGCCCTGCCAGCTCCAAAGGTGAATGGTTACAACCCCCCCCCCCCCCCCCCCCCCCCCCCCCCCCGTCATGCTGAGCAAGGTCACAGGTGTTTGCAGCTGCAGAGATGGGCAGCTTCAAGGAGAACTGGCTTTGGAGCTGGGCCTGGGTTCTACTGCTTGGATCAATGCCAGGGTAATCCTGCAGTGGACACTGACCTCGTAAGCCTAGGTTTCCTCGTAGGATATTGTACAGTGGTGCTATATATACCCTTATCCTCCTAGCTAAACTGCCAAGGACTTCAGGATTTGGGCTGGGACTGTTCACAAAAGATCCCTACAACCGGACTGTTGATGCTTCCTCATAGAAGGAGGAGGCAGGAGGCAGGTCCCTCTCTGCCTGAGCATCTAGCCATGCCTCCCCACCAGTTGTACACAATTCCATCCTAATTGCCTGTAGCCTTAGGGTCTCTGGGCAGGGATAGTGTTTATAGCCATTGAACAACTAGGGAAGTGGCTCCCTCTGTCTATACCGCCTTGGGGAAGCCCTCAGCCCTGCTGGGTGCTGCCCTTCCAGTGTGGCTATGTTAAGGTCACCTTAGCTCCTGACGATGGTCATTCTCCATTCTCCGTACTTACACTTACGTAAGCCTAATTACTTCCCCAAGGCAACACTGGTAGAATGGAATTTTGGTTTGTGACTAGGGTAGATGTTGCCTGGTTATACCCCCAGCTCCAGGGTAAGAATTCTCAGCAACACTTGGTTAGAGGGAGTGTGTGCTGCGTGAGGATCTATCTGGTAAGGAGTAGGCAGGCTGTCTTTGCAGAGTGGGTGGAGAGGTGGCTTCTCTAAGTAGAATCTTCAGGAAAGTATCTGTTAAGAGAGACCCCCGTCACTCAGTGATGGAGCACAGAGGGGTGGTGGCTTCAAGGGAGGTGGAAAGAGTGAGTGGGTGAGACCATGGCTTTTGAGTTGGGTAGATTTCAATTTAGACTCACTATCCAGCTCCTCCTCCACCCCCTTTTAAATGCTGCTGGCTGAAGAACCTAGGGGACTTCTGTGAGCTGACTGCTCCACCACTGAACTACATGCAGCTTTCTTTTTACTTCTTATTTGGGGACTGAATCTCATGTATTAACTGCTTTTCTTTTCTTTTCTTTTTTCCAGAGGTGAGAACTGAACCCAGGGCCTTGCGCTTGCTAGGCAAAAACGCTCTACCACTGAGTTAAATCCCCAACCCCCTTAACTGCTTTTCTTGTTGCTGAGACAGAATGTCTGACAGAAGCAACATCCAGAAGGGCTTGCTTTGGCTTGGTCTGAGGGTGCTGAGGGTGCGGTCCATCATGGCCGGGTAGGCCTGGCAGCAGAGGCAGGTGGTCACATGGTACCCATAGTCAGGGAGCAGAGAGAGATGAAATGTGCTCAACTACACTTCTCCTGTCTATTGAGTTCAGGGACTCCAGCACACACAATGGTTCAGCTCACAGTTAGTATGAGACTCCCCAACTCAAATAAACCCACTCGAGAAACTCCCTCCCAGACATACCCGGAGGTTTGACTCTTGCATGATTCTAGAGCAGTGATTCTTAACCCGTGGGGTTTGCGTATCAGATTATTACATTACCATTCATAGCAGTAGCAAAATTACAGTTACAAAGTAGCAGTGAAAATAAGTTTATGCTTCCGGGGTCTCCACAGCATGAGCAACTGTATTAAAGGGTCACAGCATTAGGAAGGCTGAGGATCACGGCCCTAGGTTCTGTCACATTGACAACCAGTATTAACTAGTCTCACCAAATTTTCCAGGCAGGCTGACTTTGACCTTGCCATCCTCTTGCCTCAGACTCAAGTAGCTGGGATGACAGGCACATGCTGCCAGGCCCAGCTCAATATCCAGCACTTGCTCTCTGTGTAGACTTGGGGAGCAGCTTACTGCCTCTGAGTTTATAAAATGAGATCTCTATATGGGAAGCTTCCTCCCAAGGCATGCACAGACAGGATGGTTGTTTAGAGAACTTTAGAGAGAAGTTGGGTGAGGGGTTCTGGCATATCTATAACTATGCCTGTTGACTGGGGCTGGCGAGATGGCTCAGCGGGTAAGAGCACTGACTGCTCTTCCGAAGGTCAAACGCAGTTCAATTCCCCACAACCACATGGGGAAAGGAGAGAACTGACTCTGGCAAGTTGTTCTTTGACCTCCACATTCATATTAAGTCCTGGATGCCTCTCTCCAAATGAGTAGATACAATGTAGTGTTAAAGAATAGATGGGCAGCTTAGAATTGAGCCCAAGGATACCCATGCATTTCAGACTCTCGGAACTGGAGAGAATGGATTGGGATCCTGTAAAGGCACTGTCTTTATAATTTGTCACCACAGTGAAAGGAAAGGAAGCAGGGGCATTAAACATTAAACACCAGCAGGCTTGCCGGGTAGTGGTGATGCTCACCTTTAATCCCAGCACTTGGGAGGCAGAGGCAGGTGGATTTCTGAGTTCGAGGCCAGCCTGGTCTACAGAGTGAGTTCCAGGACAGCCAGGGCTATACAGAGAAACCCTGTCTTGTAAAAAAAACAAAAAAAACAAAAAAACAACAACAACAACAACAACAAACAGAGGCAGAGGCAAGGCAGCTGGGAAGGATCGAAGGGGCCTCCAGAGTTATCTGGAGCAGGGAAACCCTGTGTGTCTCTTTGCAGAAATAAAGAAATGGACAGATTTCTCCAGTAAGGTCTGTGACCTTGGCAATGGCTGAGCCTCTCCCTGGCAAGAGCTGGGGTCTCCTTCTCCATCCCTTCAGTCTAGAATTGGATTTATATGTGACCTGCTTTGGCCAAACATTTGTAGGTTTGGAGCCTGGCATAGGGAGAGGTTGCACACTCCTGCCACAGCACCAGCTGTTTTTACCATCTGCTCTAGCCCAGGACTGAGCCTGGAGGGACAGACATCTTTTAACATGGCCCCAGTAACGCCTCGTCCCACAGTTCCTAGCATTACTGTGCCCCGTTACTTACTGTCTTGCATTGAGTATGGGCTGTACACTTCTAACAAACAGTATGCTGCATTGGCCGCTGTTGGCTGATGCTTGGTACCAAAAGGGCTACAGAGCTCTCTTCCAGTTCCCGTTCCTCTCTCTCTCCCTCTCTTTCTCCTCTCCTTCCCTTGATGGCTTTTCCTGGAGGAAAATGGCTTCTGTGTTGTAAGCTGCTCATGTATGTGGTGAAGGAAAAAAAATGCCTTGAGCTGAAGCCAGGAAGACCCAAGACCCATCAAAGGCTGTTTGAAGGAGCTGGGTGTGGTGGCCTACATGTAATGTAAGAATTGAGCAAATAGGGACACCACATGTAACTCTAGCAGCCAGGAGGATGGGCAGAAGCACCATGAACTTGAGGCTAGCCTGGACTACATAGTGAGAGCCTATCTCAGGGAAAAAGAAAGAGGAGAGGGAGAAAGAGAAGAAAAGAGCAAGAAGAGGAGCAGGAGGAGGAAGGGGACAGAGAGGAGGAGACCAGCCAATGAACCAAGAAAAGAAGCTCAGTCCAACCCGAAGCTGTGTGATCAAGTTAGAAGTCACTGTCTTTTGAGTCTTTTTGTTGTTCTTGTTGTTGTTGTTTTTAAAGACATGGTCTCAGCTGGGCAGTGGTGGCTCATGCCTTTAACCCCAGCACTTGGGAGGCAAAGGCAGGCAGATTTCTGAGTTCGAGACCAGAATCACTATAGAGTGAGTTCAAGGACAGCCAGGGCTACATAGAGAAACCCTGTCTCAAAAAACCAAAAAAAAGACATGGTCTCATGTAGTTGTATACAAAGTCCGTACGTAGCTGAGGATGACCATAAACTTTTGATCATCTTGTCTACCTCACGAGAGCTAGGGTTACAGACATGTGCCTCTACGCCTGGTCTGTGAGCATGCCAGGCAGGTGGTCTACCAACTGAGCCAGATTCCTACTTCCCAGACCTCAGAAACTATGAAGATCTACATTTGTTTCTTAGTTGTGTAATTTGTTATGAAGCAACAAGCAGACGGCTGATACATCTCCAGGCTGGTCTTTATGATGATGACTGACATGTGGTCTGGTCATTTCCTTCCATCTAGTGATGGTCAGATAGTCTTCAGGCATGGAATAGGCCACTCCTTAGCACAGAGTGGTAAAACAGAAGTTGACCCTACAATTGTCAAATAATCGAAGGCATTGTGTCAAGCCACTGAGTTTAGAGTGGTGCATACCGATCCACGGCTAACCCATATTAGCCAGAAGACATAGTAGGAGCTGAGATAGGAAGCGGGTGGGGCAGGCTGAGAACATGGATAGTGTTGATGGCAGAACCAGGCAATATGGAATCCGATTTGCTCACATAGAAGCACTTTCCTTTTGAGTGCTGGAACCTGCTGGAAAGAGCTTCTACATAAAGAAACATCTGGCAGTACAAACTCCCTGACTCAGGGGTATAGATGACTTGGGGGCTCTGCTGTCATGGGACAGATGAGCAAGGGTGGAGGCCTGGTAATGGGGAGAGCAGAAGTGTCAGGGAGGCAATGGGGGCAGGACTCATGGAAGCAGTTCCAACAGGCAGTCTAGGGCAGGGCAGGAGGCAAAGTGAAGTGGCCACCAGGTCCTGAGCCCTGGGGGTGGGGGGTGGGGAGGGAGAGGACTACATGCTTGATGGTGCTGTTGACAGAGAGGAGAAAGCAGGAATGGGTATAGGTTTATGGGAATTTGGAAGGAACCTGCTAGGAAGAGCCCAGGAGACTTGATGAAAGGTGAATGGGTCTTTATCACAGCCAGTAGATAGTTCAGGCCAGGGAAGGGTAGAGGATAGCTCAATCAGAAGGTTCAGCTGGGGAGCTGGCTGCAGGTGTGGAGAGGACCACACCTGAGGAGCTACATCCTGGTGAAGAAGTAACCCAGGCTGGCACTAGTCCATGCTGTTCTATCATCTTGGTGAGAAGAGGAAAGGGAAGAAGCCCAGCCAGAGAGTAGAGTCAGGAGAGGGTGTCACAAGGAAACTGGCCCCTTGGGAGAAGATGCAGAGAGCTCTCAACATCCAGCAGGGAGCCTATGGAAGCAAACATACATTTACATTTGCGCGCGCGCACACACACACACACACACAGAGAGAGAGAGAGAAAAAGAGAGAGAGAGAGAGAGAGAGAGAGAGAGAGAGAGAGAGAGAGAGAGAGAGAATATCTAATATGAGTAACCTAAGTTAGTATGTGACTTTTTCATTTCTACACAGGTTTCTCTGTGTAGCTCTGACTGTCCTGGAACGCACTCTGTAGACCAGGTTGTCCTCAAACTCAGGAGATCCTCCTGCCTCTGCCTCCTGAGTGCAGAGAGGCAGCACTAGAGGCATGTGCTACTTCACCTAGGTTAGTTCCTGACTTTTCAAATGAGGTCGCTCACTTGGTATCCTGTTCTGTCAGTATCCTTCTCTCCACTAGAGGTCAGCTAGGCAACCAAGCCTGCCAAGATGAACAGAGATAAGGATGAGTATTCAGAACTAAATAATCCTTTGGATCTGTCTGTGCCTGGTGCCATCCATAAGTGCTTGGTTTGTGTTAGTGTAAGCATCGTCTCCTTTCACAGATGAAGGCAAAGCTTGGGATATTAAAGTCATCCAGGTAGGAGGGCCCAGCTGGCCCTGGACATCTAACTTCATATCCTGGCTATACTTCAGTGTCACAGTCTATCTTTGGGGAAGTCAGGGAAGGAACTTGAGGCAGAAACAGAACTAAAGACCATAAAAGAATGCAGCGCATTGGCTTGTTCTCCATGGTCTGCTCAGCCTGCTTTCTTATACCATCCAGGACCGCCTGCTCAGTGGTGGCACTTCCCACACCAAATAACAACAACAACAACAACAACAACAACAACAATAACAACAACAATAAATGCCTCACAGGCTTGCCTGCAGGCCAATCTGATGGGGGGCTTTTTTTTTTTAGTTAAGAGTCTCTCTTCCTAGGGACTGGAGAGATGGCTCAGCAGTTAAGAGCACTGGCTGTTCTTCCAGAAGTTCTGAGTTCAATTCCCAGCAACCACATGGTGGCTCCTAACCATCTACAATGGGGTCCGATGCCCTCTTCTGGTGTGTCTGAAGACAGCGACAGTGCAGCTTATGTCAAATTGACAAAAGAAACCCTAAGCACCCTGCCCTATCCTGCCGCCTTAGCCCCCTGGCAGTGCTGACCCTGACAGAGTGACCTCTGAGGAGGCAGGTGGAACAGGACCTGCCATTTTACCAGAACACGCTCAGGTTCGGGTTTACTACTTCATGGCTGTGAGACTGTAGGCAAGCTGGTTCGTCTCTTTGAGCCTTGCTTTTCCAATAGACATGATAAAGGTTGAAAAAGTTTAAAACCCAGCTTCAACCCCAAATTCTGGTCCTGAGAGGCAGTCTTTCAAAGAATGGCCTTTTCTCTCCTCCTTCTCTTCTCCCTCCTTCCCCCTTCCTTGGTTGGGGGGTAGTGAAAGAGTCCTCACAGATAACAGCAAAAAGCAAGCCCACCAAAGGAAGAGTGTGCCCGCCTATGCGTAGGGACTGACTTGTCCCAAAGAAGCATAGAAGCATCTACCGCATTTGCCATTGGAACATCTGATTGAATGAATAAATGACACAAGGCGCCAAGTCGACGTGCTTCCCCAATGATAGCAGTAGTATAAAGGGATGGTGACAACCCCACACTGCTTCTATGTGTTGTACGCAGAAGTGCTTAGCTCCCTTCTGCTTATACTTCACTGGCCTGTATTTCCAGACCACGACTGAGTTCAGAGGATGCTTCCAAGCAGGACTGGGGCATGGCAACCAATAGCCACGGTTTAAGTGACCTTCTCGACTATGAATATTTTCATGGCTCCTGAACTTTCTGCCACCAAGAAAGATAATAGAGGGGCTGGAGAGATGGTTCAGTGGTTAAGAGACCTGCTGCATTTACAGACCCAAGTTTAGCTCCCAGCACCTATGTTGGGATCTTCATAGCTTCCTGCAACTGTAACTCCAGGGGGCCCAACCAACGCCTGGCCTCCACAGGGCACACCACATTCACATCACATATATCTGGCTTTTGAATGTGAATGTTTGTTTATTTTAACAGAGTCTCATAAAGCTTCAAGCAGGCCTCAGACTGTCTAGGTAACTCAGGCTGGTCTTGAGCTCTTAATCCTCTGCTTCTACATCCTAAGTGTTGGAAAAACAGACCATGTCATGATGCTTAGATCTGAAAATTTCACTAGTAGGGGTGGGGGGGGGGAGAAGGAGAGAGAAAGAGAGAGAGAGAGAGAGAGAGAGAGAGAGAGAGAGAGAGAGAGAGAGAGAGCTGTAGAAGGAAGCTGGTGTAGGAGAGAGACATACAAACCACAACCCTGGCAGATTTAATGTCTGCCCAGGGCTGCTTGACCAGTCTGCAGATCTCTATATTTTCACCATGTCAGCAGAAGGCAGAAGGAAAGGAGCTCCTGGACCGATCTCATAAGGTATCCTAATCGTTCTTGGGACTCTGCCCTCTATGTATTGTAGACTGAGTTTCAACACAGGTAGGGATACATGCATTCTGTCCATTGCAGTAATTCTGGTTAATTAAAATGGATTCCGTTGGATAGATTATACTTGAAAAACTCAGCAGTGATTAAGAGAGATGTTTCCTACTCATATATGAAATGTCAGGAGATGAAGAGGCAACCCAGGCCTGGTACTGTTAGTCGAGAAGTTCAGAACCTAGGCTCCCCTCTCTGCTCCACCATCTCTAGTGCACAGCTTCTATCTATAAAGTTGCTTCATGTTCTGCAGTGGCTTCTAGGGACTCAGTCATCACAACCACACTGTAGGCCACAGGGAAAAAAGGTTGAAGGCAAAGAGAAGGTGCTTCTGTCTGAGCTAGCTCCCCTCATACCACATCCCTAGAAGCCTTACATAGTGTGCTGACTTCAAGTTACTGGACAGAAATAGTTACGTGGCTTAGCCAAGTCCAAGAGGACGGGGGTAATCATGTGACTATGCTCAGGCCTGTATAATTTTCACCCACAGTATGAAATCTGTCCATATAAAATAAATTATTATTTTGTTATTAGAGAAAAGGTATGTCCTTTCTACTTTTATTTTTTGTTTCAGACAGGGTTTCTCTGTGTAGCTCTGGCTATCCTCACTCCATAGACCAAGCTGGCCTCGAACTCTGAGATCAGCCTGCCTCTGCCTCCTGACCAGGATTAAAGAGACATGCCAAACCACCTCCCAAGATGAAAAGATGTGTCTTAGTTGCTCTTCTACTGCTGTTTGAAATCACCATGACCAAAACAATTTATATAGGGAATCATTTAATTGAGGGCTTGCTTACAGTTTTAGAAATTTAGTCCATGACCATAATGGCAGGAAGCAGACAGGCAGGGCACTGGAGTAGTAGCTGAGAGCTTTACATCCTGATCTGTAGTTCAACGCACGCAGCGCATGCACACAAACACACACACACATACACAGAGAGAGAGAGAGAGAAAGAGAGAGAGAGAGAGAGAGAGAGAGAGAGAGAGAGAGAGAGAGGAGAGAAACTGGGCCTAGTTTGAACATTTGAAATCTCAAAGACCACCCCCAGCAACATACTTCCACTAACAGGGCCACCCCTCCCAATCCTTCTCAAACAGTTCTACTCCCTAAGTGACTAAGCATTCAAATACATGAGTCTATGGAAGCCATTCTCATTCAAACCAGTGCAGGGGGTACTGAAGCTACTCTAGGCACCAAGCAGGCTTGGCCAGAAGCCTACCATCCTGATGGGCTAGAGTGATGAAGCAGGCCCCTCGCTTACCCTGGGCCCGATCTCAGCTTGCCACAACTTCCAACCTCCCTTAGTACTTGACCAACAACTATCGGCCTCTAGTCATTGCTGATTCAATGCTAGGTTTTGCTTTCCTTTTTAAAAAAATATTTATTTGGGACTAGACAGATGGTTCTATGATTTAGAGCACTTGTTGCTCTGGCAGAGGACTGAGTTTGTCTTTTCAGCCCCCACATGGTAGTTCACAAACATCTATAACTCCAGTCCCAGGAGATCGGACCTTTGTGGATACCAGTGTTTTACATGTACCTGCAGGGACCATGGGGAGGAGCCAGTGTCCTATCTTCTGGAAATGGAGTTACAGATGGTCATAAGGCACCATTCGGTTGCTGGGGACAAAACTCGGGCCCTCTACAAGAGCAGCCAGTGCCCTTAACCTCCTAGCCATCTTGCCAGCCCTTAGATTTTGTTTTCTTTCTTTTATTTTTTTATTTAAGATTTATTTATTATTATAAATGAGTACACTGTAGCTGTCTTCAGACACACCAGGAGAGGGCGTCAGACCTCATTCAGGTGGTTGTGAGCCAGCATATGGTTGCTGGGATTTGAACTCATGACCTTCGGAAGAGCAATCGGTGCTCTTACCCGCTGAGCCATCTCACCCAGCCCCAGATTTTGTTTTCTAAGAGGAGAAAGAAGTGCCTCATCTTTCAAAAGATTTAGTGAGAAACTCACGTTTCAGGAGTAAAAGGCTCAGTTGGCAAGGTTCTTGCTATGTAAGCATAAGGACCCGAGTCCTCTCCTTAGCTCCCAGGTAAAAATACAAACAAACAAACAAACAAACAAACCCCATGTGCAGTGGCCCAGCACCAGGAAGATGGAGGCAGAAAGATCCCTGGGGTACAATAGCCAGACTAGCTGAAGTGCGGAGCTCCAGGTTAGTGAGAGACCTGTCTCAAAAACCAAGACGGAAAGCAATTGTGGCAGGCACCCTATGTCAACCTCTCATCTCCATGCATGGGTATGTGCATCTACACACACGTTTATGGGCATGCACACACAGAAATTTTATTTTATTTTATTTTTGGTTTTTTTCGAGACAGGGTTTCTCTGTGTAGCCTTGGCTGTCCTGGAACTTACTCTGTAGACCAGGCTGGCCTCGAACTCAGCAATCCGCCTGCCTCTGCCTCCCAAGTGCTGGGATTAAAGGCATGCGCCACCACCGCCCGGCAGAAATTTTATTTTTAAAAGCAAGCCCATTTCTACGGAGAAGGAGACCCAGTCCTCAGCTGTGTGGAGTGCAGCCGAGGCATCTTGGAAAATCCATCTTCCAGAGGCACGCACAGGAGCTGCCTTAGAGCTCACCACACAGGCTTAGCCTGAGTCTTTTCGATAGGTTTCTCCCAGGAAGTCAGGGGCCTCAGCCTGGCTGGCTGTACACAGCACAGCCCTCTTTTTGGGAGGAGGCCAGCCTGGGTCATTCCACTGCACGTCCCCCTTATTTGGAAGGATCTTGACCCTCTTTATACTCAGGGCTTAATTTGAACAAGTTCAAAACCGCCTTGCAGAGTTCAAAATCATTATGACAGGCAAAAACGCAGTGAAATAGCACACCACTGCCAGTTAATTATGAAAAATACCTTAATAGCCAACATTATTATAAATTATATACCCATTATGACAGAAACAATTGAACTCTCTGTTTTTCTTGCCCAGCTTTGGAGCCTCAAACAATACTGTCTTGTTGGGGAAGTGACCCGGGTATACTCGGAGGCACGCTGGCAGTTTTTGTGGGCTAACTTTGCTGACCACAGAGACTGTGGACCTCTGAGGATGCTCTGCTTCTGGGAGAGGTGAGGCAGTGGATGGCCAGTCTAGGAACCAACCTCATATCAGACCCGCCCACCGTCTTCCCCACTGCTGTGGCTCCAAGGCCTTCCCCCACAAGGCCTCCCATTTACCTGTAGCTTGGTCCTCGCTCTTCTCCCTACCTATTCTCAGCTGAGAGAACTCCTCTAGGCAACCTCCCCAACTGGTCCTCCTTCCTTCAGCCATGCTCCATAAATCCCTCTGTGTGAGATAGAGAACTTCCGTCCTCCTTTAACTCGAAATTGTCACTATGAGCTGGCTGTGGAGGCGTGTCCCTGTCATCCTGACACTTGGGCAGCAGAGGTGGAAAGAGTCAAGAGAGTCCAAGGCAAGCCTCGGCTACGAAGCCAGATCCTGTCTCAGAAGATGCAAAATAAATAAATAAATAAATAAATAAATAAATAAATAAATAAAAGGGTCACGGAGCCTGAGAATCTCCTGGAGATGTGTGTGAGGAGCACAGGCTGTGGCTCTCCCAGGTAAGGCTGACTCAGCTGGTCTGAGATGGCTCTGGTGGACTCTGAAGGTTTCTTGCACCCAGGACTTCAGGTATGGGTAGGGGACATACCAAGCCTCAAAGAAACTACTGACATAGAGTCCCTTGAATTAGCTTTCCAGTCAGGCAGAGTATTCCTTGTCCCCTCTATCCCAGGGTTCAAGAAGATTCTGATTGTGACACCCAGGATAGAGCCAGGATCCTCCCTCTCTCCTCTTCTCCCTTCCCACCTTCCCCTCTTCCCTCCCTCCCTCCCTTCCAACTGGCTCTCATATAGCCCAGGTTGGCCTTGAACTTGTTATGTAACCTAGGGTGGCCTTGAACTTCAGACCTTCCACTTCTTGAGGGCTAGGATTACAGGGGTATGCCACCCTGTTTCTTTGGTGCTGGAGAGTTGAACTCATGGCTTCATGTATACCCTGGTAGGCACTCTACCAATTGAACTGCATGCTCAGTCTGAGACACTGTCTCTAAGAAAAAGAATCCAAGGGTGTAGGAAGCTAGAGAGATGGATTAGTGGTTAAGAACAGTGGCAGCACTTCCAGAGGACCCAGGTTCAGCTCTCTGCACCCACATGGTAGTTTTTGTTGTTGTTGTTGTTGTTTTTTGTTTTTTCCAGACAGGGTCTCTCTATATAGCCCTGGCTGTCTTGGTACTCACTCTGTAGACCAGGCTGGCCTCAAACTCAGAAATCTGCCTGCTTCTGCCTCCCAAGTGCTGGAATCAAAGGGATGCACCACCACTGCCCAGCCCACCCATATGATAGTTTACAACTGTCTGTTACTCTAGTCTCAGGGGCTCTGACAACCTCTTCTAGCCTCTGAGGGAACCAGATGTGCATGTGGTACACAGATATACATTCAGGCAAACACCTATGTACAGCAGTAACTAGTGTGGCATGATAAGCCCAAGGCAGTGACCAACAGCTCTCTAGACTTAGGGCCCCCTCAACAAGAGGGAAACCATGTCTGGTATTGGAAACCTAGCTAACTTCTTAGTGCTAGTGAAGTCAGTTATTGCAGGAGAATCTACAACTACTAATTTACCAAATCAGCATAATTCCTAACAACACTCTATAAACTTTAGTCTTATACCCTCAGATAAGTGTAGTCTTTATCCCTCATCAAGGAAGCGTCTCCTTACAACAGACAGAGACCATTACAGAAGACCACAACCTATCATAATGCAGACTTGTGGAGTCCAGTCCCAACAGATATATCTACAAGACACTCCCACACTTAAAGCTCAGGGAGCACTGCAGAAGAGAGGGTGGAAACACCATGAGAGACAGAGGCTCAGGGTGTTTGCTGTGAGACTGTGTCTCCTTGCAATGTCAGAAGCTACACCCAGAGAGTCTCACCAACATGACTGCCAGGACTTGAGCTGAACAAGTTCAACACCAATGGACAGGCCAAAATGGACATATAGATTATATGTACACAATAACAATTAGTGGCACAAGAGACCATGAATTGGAAGGAGATTGTGGAGGGGTGCATGGGAGGGTTTGGAGGGGAGGAAAGGGAAGGAAGAAATGATGTAATTATATTATAACCTCAAACAATGTTTTGAAGAGACTGTATTGTTAAACACGGGCCTTCAGAAGGACCTCAGGCGAGAAGGCCAGTTCCACTCTACCTCTGGCAGCTGCTGAGAGGCCTGATGGTCTCAGCGCCTGCCCAGGTCAGAGGCCCCTTCGTGAGCTTACTCCTTCCAGCTACAGCAAGGACTTTGCAATGAGGGTGGGCTTAGCTTGTGTGTTGGTTTGAGTGAGAAATGTCCCCCATTGTCTCTGTCCTTTGAACACTTGGCCCCTGTTGGTGGATCTGTTTGGGGAGGTTTAGGTGGCATAGCTTTGCCAAAGGAAGTGCATCACTGGGGGCGGGCTTTGAGTGTAAAAGCACAGTTTACTTCCAATCTTCTCACTCTGCTTTCTGCTTGTGGTTTAAGGTGCGCTTGCGCTCTCAGCTTCCTGTTCCCACAACCATGCTGCTTACCATGCCTATCCAGCATGGCAGACTCATTCCTCTGCAACTGTAAGTCCAAGCAAACCTCCAACTAAGTTGCCGTAGTTATGTATTTGATTACAGCAACGGGAAGGTTACTATGGTGTGTATTAGATTTCCTGGGGAACTACATACAAAAAAGCCCAAACACAGGCCAACCACACTGAGGGATGAGGATATGCTCAGTTGGTAGAGAGCTTGCCCAACACTCCACAAACCAGGCATGGTGGCTCCTACCTGTAGTCTCAGTACTCATGAGGTTGGTCTGGGTTGCCATCTTGGAGGCTTACTGCCTCTGTCTGCAAACCTAGGCCTAATACTCGAAGCCTCTAGCCTCCATATGATCTAATCTAGGCCTAGAATGTTTTCAGCCTCTGAGACAAGGTTGACTGCTCGATAAGCTCACTCCTTCTTTCTGATCTCTGCCTGGATGATTCAACTGAGCTGTTCTGGCTCAAGCTCCTCTCCAGGCCTACTGATTCAATCTGGCTTCTCTCAGCTTCTCCGGAATTGCTCTGTTTGGCCTCAAACTAACTGTAGCAATCTGTTCTAAACTTCTGGATCCTTCTAATTCTCTGGCTCATTCTGTCTTTACCTGTGTCTAGCTTGTTCTCTCTTCAACCTGTTTCTGTAAAACTCTCCTGGTATACTGATTCCTTCCCCCTCTCCCTCTCCCTCTTTTCC
This sequence comes from Mastomys coucha, assembly GCF_008632895.1. NCBI lineage: Eukaryota > Metazoa > Chordata > Mammalia > Rodentia > Muridae > Mastomys > Mastomys coucha. The sequence goes on along the minus strand of NW_022196906.1, from coordinate 58,489,008 downwards.
CCCTCTCCTTTCCCCACCTCTCTCTCCCTCTCTCTGCACTGTTCCCTTAAGTAGCTTCCCCACCCTCCCTCTCTTTTGTTTTTTCAAGACAGGGTTTCTCTGTGTAGTCCTAGCTGTCCTGGAACTTACTCTGTAGACCAGGATGGCCTTGAACTCAGAGATCCACCTGCCTCTGCCTCCCAAGTGCTGGGATTAAAGGCGTGAGCCACAACTGCCTGACTTCCTCTCTCTTCTTGTGAGAGTTGGGAAGATCCTATTTTGTCAAATCTCTGATTCATCACTTTGTCTGCCCCTTAAACATGGGTGCTTCCTTCTACAAACTAACTTTACTATCATTGTTTGGGTTTGAAGGTGTATACTAAGGGCATGTCTGTATTCCAGATAGAGGGATTAAAGGTGTGTACTAAGGGCTGAGCCATACCACAACTAGAAACAGGTTTCATTCAATACTTGACACAATCTTGGGGTTCATAGTGTGATGAAATATCCTGAAACACTTGGGAGGGGGGCACAGTTATTTAGCCAACGGTTTTCAAAACACCCAGGTGACTGGGAAACATAAACCAAGCCCAGTACCTGAGTGGAATGAGAGCCAAATGTTGTTTTTCCTGTGTCTCCCACTGCCACCTTTTGCCTCTTTCTCACAAGGGACCCAGACTTCTGACCGCTTGTGGACCTGGCCCACTAGAGCATCATCCCTTCTTTTGTGGAGACAACTCAATCACCAGCAAAGGGTACATTACCAGGGTTAATGAACTCTGCAGCCTTAGTGGTGGCCTGGCCACGGTCCAGGTAGGTAAGTGCCAGACTAGAATCCAGACTGGGTCTGCAGGGATGCAAAGCCAAAGATTTTTTTCCCAGAACCCAGCTGTTCTTTTTGTTTGTCTGTTTTTTGTTTTTTGTTTTTTGTTTTGTTTTTTCAAGACACGTTTTCTCTGTGTAGCCCTGGCTGTCCTGGAACTTACTCTGTAGACCAGGCTGGCCTCAAACTCATAGCTAGGATCAGAGGCATGTGCTTCTACTGCCTGGCTGAACCCAGTTGTTCTTAAGAAGCATCACTGGTTAGTAAAAACAAGCCATACTTGGGATACAGGCTCAGGCCAGGGTCTACTTACCCATTAGGTACTGTGTCTACAGTCTCTGTCATCCACAATCCTTTATAGAATGTTTTAGTTTTGTTTAAATTCAAAAGAAACAAGGGTTAGGGATGTAACTTGATGGTTAGAATGTCAGCCTAGAATACCAATGGACCTGGGTTGGATCCCTAGAATCCTATAAAGTAGGGTTGGTACCTTATAGGCACTCGGGGCTCTAATCCTAGTTATTCCAGAGGCCAGAGCTGGAGGACTAGACTTATCAGGCTAGCTCTAGGCCCACTGGGGCTACATCGTGATAAAAATAAATAGATACACCTGGTGAGATGGCTCAGTGGTAAGAGCACTGACTGCTCTTCCAAAGGTCGTGAGTTCAAATCCCAGCAACCACATGATGGCTCACAACCCCCTATAATGAGATCTGATGGCCTCTTCTGGGGTGTCTGAAGACAGCTACAGTGTACCTATTTATAATAATAAATAAATCTTTTTAAAAAATAAAAAAATAAATAGATACCAAAAAATCTAGCCTGGATATGGTTCTTATGCTAATACATTTGTGAAATATGCTTTAAATTATTTTTGAAAGTATGTGTCCAAAGATGGAGGTGTCCAGGGTCTGCAGGGGTCATAACGTTGCTCGTGTCCAGGGTCTGCAGGGGTCATACTGTTGCCTCGTGTCCAGCACCAGGCTCTGGAGGATGTGGGTGACTTCTGTCCTCTGTCCCTTCCCTGAAGGTGGCTTGTGCCAGAGGGAATGAGGACAGGGTGTGTTTCTGATGGCCTCTGTACACCAGGCTCTGGAGCAAACAAAAGCATGAAGCCAGCCCTGGCCTGGCTGGAAAGGAAGACGTACACACAGGAAGTCCCAAGCAAGGCGAGACAGGATGTACTGCCCCACTGTCGTCAGCTCCTACCTCTGTCTCTGCTTGGTCTTGTCATTTCATTTGTCATTTGAGTCATGTCCTGCTTTGCAGGTCAACGGACTGTTTCAGAGATTAGGATTCTTTAATAAACAATTCTTTTGTTGATTTTCTTCCTTTCTGCAACCACTGTTAATAATTTAGACAGCAAATTTGTCACTCCTGAGCTTTTGGTATTATTGTTTCTAAGGATTCAGGTTGGGGAGGGAACATTCAGAGGAGACGGACAGGTGTCCACCTGGGACTGTCTGCCAGGGTGCGGGAAACAGAGAACAGAATGTGGCTTTTGTACTGAATAGAACTATCTAGACCTTGTGCCTAGAGAAAGTATTAGTGATTTACTATTGGATGGCTTTTGCCAAGTTTGATATCCTAAGTTTGGTCCTTCGGATCCACATTGGAAAAAGAACCAACTCCTGTAAGTTGCATTCTGACCTCCACACTTGCTCCAGGGCACATATGACCTCCAAAATTAATTAATTAATTAGATCTAAAAATAAAATGAACAAAGTTGGGAGTGGTGGAGGATACTGCCTGCAATCCCAGCACTTGGGAGGCTGAGGCAGGAGGATGGTAAGTTTGAGACCAACCTTGTGCTACATAGTGAGACTGTTATCTCAAGACACAACAACAACACAGTACAACCAAACCAAATAACAAGCAATTGAACAGAACACCAAACAGTTCTGTGTTGAAGAGTGAATCCAGTCATCTTTACCAGGCCTTTCCCCAGACAGGGACTCACATGGTAGCCTAGGACAGCCTGGGAGTCAAGGAAATCCCCCTGTCTCATGACAAGCAGGTACCACCAATGCCTGGTTTTAATTGTGCATATTTCTAGTTTGTGTATCTGTAAACATATGTTTTTTTTTAGTCGAGGTAACCTGGGTGTGGTGGCACATGCCTGTAGTCCTAGCATGCTAGGAAGCAGGGATGGGCTATCAAAAGGTCAAGCCATCCTCAGGTACACAGTAAGTTAATAGCTAGCCTGTATTACATTAAACTAGGTTTCAAAAATGAAACAAAAAATAAAAATGGATGTGAACTATAATGTAGTGGGCTAGCTATGTTGCTCAAAGGCAGAGATCTGACCTAGCACTGAGGGACATGGCTTCAGTCCCTAGTATAACAGGGAAGGGCCTGTGGCATAATGTCCACTGTGGTCAAACCCTTAGGTTTCTTGCTTTCTTTTTTATTTCCTTTACATCCTTAACAATTTATTGCTTTGTGGTTGTGGCACACGCCTTTGATTCTAGCCCTTGGGAAACAGAGGCAGGCAAATCTCTGAGTTCATGAGTGAGTTTTAGGACAGCCAGATTTACACAGACAGAGAAACCATGTCTTGAAAAACCAAAAGCACAGAGCCTATCTTTCTTATAGTTATGGATGAGACTTTGCATTCATCAGAAGTATCACATGGCCCCTCCTTTGCAAGTGCATCTGTGGGGTGTACGTAGACTGAGAGTGAGGATTGATAGGCATAATAAGCCTTGTGCAGACTGGAGGGCAAGCTGGCTGACTGTTAGAAATTCCAGTCTGCCTCCCTTCTCCCAACATTACTGGAGTGTCCCCAGGGTGCTAACCTAGGGGTGTGGCAAGTTATCTCAAGGTCTGAGGAAGAGGGGCCTGCCAATGTCAGGGTCCTGCAAGGAAGAAAGGCTTGGGGTTCAGACAGAAAAGCATTTGGCACCCACAGCAAAGCTTGGGGTAGCAGAGAGCATGTGGGACACTCTTTGAGGTCAGGAGTCACAGAGGGAAGAGGAGAAGTGCAGGAAGGCCATCTAACATTTTCGTTCTACTGCCTGGTTTATCTGGATTAGGTTTTTTTTTTAAGATTTATTTATTTTATACACATACAATATGTAATATAGAAGAGAGTATATATGTACTAAATATGTATATATATATAATATGTAATATTTTATATATATAGGGTATTGTTGCTGTCTTCAGACACACCAGAAGAGGGTATTGGATCCCATTACAGATGTTTGTGAGCCACCATGTGGTTTCTGGGATTTGAACTCAGGACTTCTGGAAGAGCAGTCAGTGCTCTTAACCACTGAGCCATCTCTCCAGCCCTGGATTAGTTTTAATGTCAATGTGGAATATGTTGTAGATAAAAATATATATAATAGACGAGGGAGAGAGTTGAGGGAGGAGGGTAGGGAGTGGAACAATTAAACATCCTTATGAAATGTATGGAAGTGTCAAGCAATTACAAGTTTAAGTATATTATCTAGTTCACATATTTATGTAATATATGTATATATTAAAGAAAATACATTATGTAAAAATACATTTCCTGGTACTGGGGATCTAGCTCAGGTAAGAAGTCCTGGGTTTGATTCTGAGCACCTTATCAATCTACCATAGTATATTCCTATAATCCAAATTCTTGGAAGGTGGAGGCAGGAGGCTCAGGAACTCAAGTTAGTTCTTGGTTGTGCAACAAGTTCAAGGCCACCTTGGGCTCCATACGACACTGTTTTAAAAGAAGAAAAATATTTCCCCAACACCTTTGAGTCAAGTCACCTCAGGAAAAACTCCTAAGCCCACCAGGCTCCAGCCTGGCCTCACTGCAGATGCTCGAACCCCTAGATAAGTCTTGGGATCCCACTAGTCAACAGGCACCCCAGTCTCCATACCACGTTCCCTGGAGACTCAGAGCAGACAGTAGTAAGGACACTGTCCTCTCCTGGGAGCACCCTAGTGGCAGGACAGTGACACCTCCAACTGCTCAGCCACATGATCTCAGCTACATTCCCCTGGGACCTGGGAGCAGGTCCTAGGGGTGTCCAAGCTCATTTATCAGCTTGTTAAGCAGACGAGTCCTTCCATGTGTTCTTTAGTGAGTCTCTTAGTGAGTCTGACCCGACTCACTCAAAACTCCTACCATAGCCAAGTCAGCCACTTTACCAAGAGAGATGGCCTGCTCCAGAGACTGTTTTCAGCATTGCCACTAATTTACTGGTCTCACCTGGTAATGACTGGTTCCATTCTCACCTCACTAATATGGTTCACTTAGCCCTTATTCCATGTCAGATACCATGTTTATTTGTGTGCATGTGTGCATGTACATTGACACCCAAGTTCAACCTTGAATGCTCGAGTGTCCTCTTTTCTCAGGCATTGTCTATTTGTTTGAGACAGGATCATTCATTGGCCTGGAACTTGCCAATTAAAGCTAGGCAGGCTGACCAGGAAACCCTAGGGCTCCACCTGTCTCTGTCTCCCCATTGCTAGGATTACAAGCATGCACCACTCACTATGCCTGTGTTTTAAATTTCTATTAATTTTAATTATGTATATGTATTTATGTCTTTTAGGTGGGTATATGCAGATTCCTAGGGAGGTCACAGACACTGGATCGATCCCCTGGAGCTGGAGTTGTTATAAGTGGTTGTGAGCAATTTGGTGTTAGTGCTAGGAACTGAACTCAGGTCTGCCAGAAGTGCAGCAATCACGTCTGACCACTATCTATCCATCTGCCATGCCTGGCTCTTTCAGTATGTGATTTGGGAACTGAACTCAAGTACTTTATGCTTGTAAGATAAGTATTTTTTTCAGACTGAGCCCTCTTTTTTTAAAAAGTGATAAACATAACTAATGTCATACCTTTGTAGATGTTATTAATTACAACTGAGTTGAGTGCTGGAGCCATAGTTCAGGGGCTAAGAGGCTTGCTCCTTTTGCAGGGAACCCAGGTTCAGCCCCCAACACCCACATGGCAGGTTAAGATCATTTGAAACTCCAGTTCCAGAGGATCTGACACCCTCTTCTGACCCCTAGGGTACCATGTATGTACATGATACACAGGCATGCATGCAGGTAAACACTCAATTGATTTAAAACACTAAATAAATATATTTGATTTTTAGCACTACATAACAGAACACAATGTTGCACTCTTGTAAACCCAGCACTTAAAGGTAAGGGAGGTGAATCAGAAGTTCAAAGTCACCCTTGACTATATATATATATCAAGTTAGTGGCCAGTCTGGCTTACATGAGACCCTATCTCAAAAACTATAAATAAATGCCAAATGACATGGCATTTCATCTTCAAATGTTACTGGACACTCACAAACATGTATCAGCCGAGGCCCAATATATGTGTCTCAGCTCTATCTCTGCTTCTCGTTCTTCACTGCTTCCACTCCCGTCCAAGTCTCCGCTGACTCTCCTAGCCAGGTTCTTGTTCCTGCCTGGTCAGCAGGCTATTCTCTACATAAAGTTAGGTGAAACCTAGTAAAACAGAAATCCAGCCTGGGCTAAGTGGCCTAGTATAGTGGTAGAACACTTGCCTTAACATGCACATAGCCCAGGGTTTGGTCCTGCAAACCAACCATATAACCTAGAAAGCAGGTATTACCTCTATGTTGCTCACAACCTTCAGTGGCTTCCAACTGACTTAGAACACAAGCTGAAGACCCAACAACTGCCCCGAGCCCACATCTGCCTCTAGGATTTCTCTGACTCCTTTACCTCTGGGAAGCCTTGGAATGTTCTAAACACAAGCATCCCAGGCACGCGTCTGCCTCAGGGCTCTTGTGCTTACTGCCATTTATTCCTGCAGCCTTTTGCAAGCAGGCTGTGATAGAAAACTCCCTGCCCCAACTACCACTATGACTTTAATATCACCACTAAGACCTCAATTATATCACCAAATAAAAGGACACTCCCTCACTCCAATGTCACCTTCTCAGGGAAGCCTTCCCTGATATACGCTCCCCCCCATCCTCTTCTGTCTTTTACTTTGATCTTGGAGTATTGTTTTCAGTGCCCCTCGGACCCTGCTCCTTCGGTTGTGGCCTGTCTCTTTTCCACCAGATTCCATGAACTCTGGAATTACTGGACTTGGCTTATTGTGGGTTCCCTAGCTCTGGGAGGAGGGGTTGGGCAATCAGCAGGAGCTCAATAGACACCAATAAACACATAGAGCTCCATTAGAGTGTATGGGCATCCCTCGACCCCTCCAAGGGAGAGTCTGTAGCATGTATCATAATTTCAGAAGGGCTGTCTATCACTTTCAAGTGTGTCCCAACTTTTCCACTTGGGTTTATGTTGGCCAAATAGGTTTGCCTTTCAAAGGAGTAGACAACATCCCTTAGCCAGTTGTTCCTAGGGTTGGTCTATAACATTTGAGTGTATAATTTTTCTCATAGAGTTAATAGGCAGGACCGGAGCATTTGGATCAAGCTCCTGGGTAGGTTATGATGAATCTTCTTGTCAATCCATTTAGTCATGGCAAAAGGTGGCTATGCTTTCTATGCAACTTCTTTGTTTGTAAACCACGCTCCTCCCTACATCCTAATCCCTTCCCACCACTCAGAAGCAAGCTCTAGCTGGGAGGTGGTGGCTCACGCATTTAATCCCAGCACTTGGGAGGCAGAGGCAGGCGGATTTCTGAGTTCGAGGCCAGCCTGGTCTACAGAGTGAGTGCCAGGACAGCCAGGGCTACACAGAGAAACCCTGTATCGAAAATAAAAAAAAAAAAGAAGCAAGCTCTAGCCTCAGTGACTTCTGCTGTTTCACGTCTCCTTCCTTACTAGTTAGTGTGGAAACTTCCCAAGGGCAAAAGACCAACTTTTTTTTTTCCTCTGTAGAACCAGGTGCTCTCTAAGGAGATGCACACTCACTCACCTGGTCTCAACTCTGCCACCTACTGGCGGTATGAGCAGAAACAAAATAGCCTAACCTCTGTTTCCTGAACTTTAAAGAGACTAGGAATAAGACCTTCCTTTGTGTTTTTGGGAGGGTTGGAGAAGATGGTGCCTAGGAGAGTTTGGCTGGGGAGGATGGGGCTCAGCGAAGTGGGAAATTTAACTCAGCCACTCCTCAGGTATTGAGTGTTTTGGTGCCAGGAGAAGAGAGGCAAGTACTGTCTCAGACAGGAGGGTGTCCGGTGGTCTTATTCTGATTTACACGGTTGTGGGTGGCCTAGCCTGGCTACTTTCCCATCTCTGCCCTTATGGGCCTTTGTTTCAGGGGGAAGAACATGGAACTGTGCTGTCACAAGTGGGGTGATACTGAGATGTGGAATCATGGAGTACTCCGAGGAGAGAGAGGAAGGAGGGCACAGGTGTAAAGCTAAGGGGTCAGTCACTTCTTCCTGGGTGACTTCCTGCAACTGTAGGACCTTGAGGATGGGAATCCAGCCTTTCTCCTTTCCCCTCTTTTCCCTATGTCCCAGGTATTCCCTGCCTGGCAGTTTAGTAGGGGAGGTCAGAGCTGGCACTCTGCAGGTCCGTGCAGCTGGACACCACTGCACACACCCTCTAGTGGTTACAAGGGGTGCCAAGCACTGAGCTGGGTGGGCCTGAGGAGGAGCAGTCCTTCAGCTCCTTCTAAGACTGCTTGTCATTCCACTTTGGCAGCCGCCCCTAGCCTGATGATTGCCATTCCCATTTTACAGTGGATGACCCACACTTACCCAGTTGGAGAAGTACTATAGCAGTGTCACTCCTGGACTCAGGCTTACCAGACTTGGGTTGTAGTGCAGGGGCATCCCTCCCAGGCTACATCCCACCTTACCCTACATCTCCTGGTGAGCATGGGCCAAGAGGCTAAATTTCACTTGTTAGCAGCCCTCTTACTTATTCCTTTGTTTGATTGTTTCGTGTGTGTTTGTGGTATATGTGTTGTGGGTGTATAAATGTGTGAGGCTAGAGGTTGACACTGTCTGCTTGACTATTCTGCACCGTCCTTCCTTCCTTATTTATTTATTTATTTATTTATTTATTTATTTATTTATTTGACAGGGTCTCTCACTGAACCTAGAGCTCATCCATTCAGCCAGCTGGCTGGTCAGAGAGCTCTAGGAATCTGCCTCTGTCTGCCCCAGTCTCCTAAATTCTGGGGTTGCCGGTCAGCATTGCTTGGCCTGGCTCCCCCCAACCCCCACCTGGACCACTGGGCATCCAATTCAGGTTGTCATGGTGAACCTGACATGAACTTTAGTGTTAAGCCATCTCTCTAGCCCCTAGCTTAAGGTAGCTAAGGCTTCTTAAGGGCCTGTTTTAGACTCTCCTAGCCTGGTATACCTCAGGGAGAGATGCTTGTGCTCAGAGTAAGGAGCAGGAGGGACAGAAAGTCTCAACTCATAAACCTTTCCAGGAGTAGTGATGTGGGAAGGCTTCTGAGAGTATCCTTTGCGACCACGAGGGAGCCCTTGCAGACTGCCTCCACGCAGGGAGCCCCTCCTTCAGGAGTCTCGGTGTCTTTGCCACTCATACTTCTTTCTAACTGGGTTCAAGTCCCACCCGGACCAGTAATGACAAACTTGTGCAGGTTGTTGTGTCCAAGGCCTTAACACTCTATATAATGGCAGGAGCTAGCCACCCTCACCTCCAGAGCCTTGCAGTGGGGAGTTGTGGCCTCTTACAAAATGTCCATCCAGTGGGTCTAATAGAGGCAGTGCCACGCACATTTTGGAAACCACTCCCCTAAAAGGTATGTTGTGACATCCCATGGTTCCGTGCCTCTTCCTGCTGTTGGGGGGTGAGAGTGCATGGCTCTCTGGTTTTGGTGTCTTAGTACTCCCAGTAGGTTTCAATGGCAAATTAAAGAAGCAAGTTTCTGTGCCTCAGTTTCCTCATCTATACACAGATAAAATAAAACCAATTAGCTGTTTAGGCTTGAAACGTCTGCTGCCATGGTAAAGAGCTCAAAGCATCTGCTCTTATTGTAACCCCAGAGGCAAGGCAACAAAAATCGTCATAAAAGAAAACATGTGGTTTCTCTCTGTATTCATTGTTTTATTGGGGGGGGGGGAACTTTTGGAGACAGGGTCTTATGCAGGCCTAGGCTGGCTTCCAGGCCACTGTGTAGCTCAGGGTAGCCTTGAACTCCTGATTCTCTTCCCTCCACCTCCCAAGTGCTGAGCTAATGGGTGCGCACAATCTTGTAGGGCTCTCTTTGTGTTTTTGGATCATCAGCTTCTTCAGGAAGCTAAAAGACAAATTTGTGTGGGTGCTGCTTGGCCACTTTTGATGTGTACACTCGTTAGTAAGCACTGTTTTCCTAGAATCTTCCTTGTGTGAGGCAGGCAATTTGCAAATAGTGAAGGGTGGGTGTGACAATCGGCCCTGCAGCTCTCGGGTACCTGGCTCCAGGTAAGGCTCAGGAAAGTATTCTGCATCTTTCCAGCACACACGGCCCTTCCCCCAGCGCACAGATAGACCTGGTCCTGGACTTGCACGCCACCTTCACGGCAGCAGTCCAGAGCACGGGTATCCTAAAGGGGATCACAAGTCCGCGCCCCATCCTCCCCACCCCGCCTCCCGCGGGGTGCGGCGTCAAGCCCCAGGCCAATGAGAGTAGCGGAATTTCTTTCATTGAGCTCGGGGCCCCGCTCCTGCCCGGAAGGGGGCGTGGTGCTGCGCCGGGGGTGGGGCCGTGGCGCGCCAGGGGAGGGCGGGGCCGGCCCTGCGGCTGGGCCAATCGGCGCCACGCCCGGGAGGGGGAGGGGGAACCTGGCCTTTTTTCCCCTCCGCGCGGGACCAATCCCGACTTTACAAGCTTGAACTTTTGCCACCCTCGGACTAGCAAGCACGCCCGAGGAGGTACCCCGCCGCGCCGGCTCCAGGGCAGGAGCGGCCTTAACCCTTCCCATGCCGGGCTCCCAAGTCTGTCCCTAACTTGCCCCCGTTTTTATAGTGAAATATAGCTGGGGAAAGCACACCCTTCTACCACTCCCATAGGGGCATAAGGTAAATCCACGAAGGGAGAAGAAAGCGCCTGTCCTTGAGAGGAGCCCAGGATGCCAGGCGGGGAGCCCAAGCGACCAAGAGGAGCCATCCAAGAGCACTCTTGCTCTACCCCACCCAGTCCAAGTCCCCACCTCGGGCTATCCTGGAGCTCTCTCGATCCCTCGCCCCCTAGTTTAGCCTAGCCGGAGCGACCCCTAGTTCTGGGCAGGGGGTGCGTGGAGCCTTCATAGGTCACGGAAGAAACCAGCTATCCCAACTTCTCCACCGTCCCCCAATTCCCCAGAGACGCAGGGCAGGAAGGCGCGCTCACACGCCCATTTTTATTAGCCCGCGCTGAGGCTGGGGGTTTGGACTGACTCTAAAGTGCAATGCGCGTTTGCAAGTTTGGGCACAAGCCAGAGAGAGGCAAAGGGCTGCCTTGGAGTCCGGGTCGCGGTGGGTTCACCCAGCAGAGCTGGGTAGCAGGGTGTAAGTGTTTGTTAGCGCGTGTGCGGGAACGCTGGTAACCGTGCCCAAGGCGCGACGTGAGCTCCAGAGCGAGTCGCGGGCACTGTCAGCCTCGGGGCGGGGGTGCTGGGGCGAGCGAGGGGCGGGGGCCCCGGTTCGGCCCGCCCCGGGAACCAGCCCCCTCGGAGCCTCGGGCTCAGCAATGGGACGTGTTCTCCTTTAAGAGTTAAGAAACTTGAAACCTTGTTTGCGCAACAATCAGCGCCGCGGAGCCGCCAAAGTGTCTAGACTGGCATATGATGGGAGGCAGCCAATGACTCCGCGGCGCTCCTCCGGGGGCCCTCAGTGTGCGTTTGAGGAGAACAAAAAAGAGAGAGAGCGCCGAGCGGGGGAACGAGCGAGGGAGCTGAGCCCAGAGAAAGAGCCGCCGGGCGCTGCCTCGCCAAACCTCGCTGGGACCGCGGGGCCACCAGGAGGCACTTTGGTGAAGGGGGGAGGGGGGCGACCTCGGCAGCCGCGGCACCCGAAGCAACCCAGCGCAGCGTGGGGCGGGCTGCGACCTCTGCCTCGGTGGATTGCATTTTTAATTAAGGATTCCTAGCAGCTCTTTGGGATTTTTTTTTTTTTCGGCTTCCACTCATGTGTTGACACCCGCGTTCAGGAGAGACTTGCTCCAAGTGCACCGAGCGCCCGGGACCTGAGACGGAATTGCTTTTCGTGCGTGCAAATCCAAGCATTTTGAGTTTTGTTTGGGACCTTTTTCTTGCTTTGCTTTTATTTTTATTTTTATTTTGTTGCAGGGATCTGGGAGTTATCCACAAGCCTTAGTTTCGGATCCTGCAGGGAAAGCCCAAGTAGCATAGCGCTTGGCTTTTGAAGGCAGAGCTGTGCAGACACATTTGGGGGTACGACGCAAGCGCTTTGTGCTCGTGTACCAGCCGCGCAACTTTTGAAGGCTCGCCGGCCCATGCAGGGTGTCTCTAGCATCGTTTCGTCGGTGGCTTCCCTAAAGCTCCAAAGCAACTGGAGTTGAGCGGTCCCGGCCCATCGCGATCCATGTAGCCCGCTGGTCCCACGCAGACTGCGACTCAGCGCGCGCGTGTTCCCGGCCCGGCCCGGCGCGAGCTCCCTCATGTTGCAGCCCTGCGGTGCCCCTTCGACGACAGGCTGTGCGCGGTCTGCACGGCGCCCCGCGGCAGAGCTTCATGTGGGGCTGCGGCCCGCGCAGCCGGCGCCTCGTTGAGGGAACGGACCCCCGGTAACCGGAGACCGCCTCCCCTCCCACCACCCCAGGCGCCAAAGGGTATCGTATGTTCAGGTCTAAACGCTCGGGGCTGGTGCGGCGACTTTGGCGAAGTCGTGTGGTCCCTGATCGGGAGGAAGGCAGCGGCGGCGGCGGCGGTGCCGGCGACGAGGATGGGAGCCTGGGCAGCCGAGCTGAGCCTGCCCCGCGGGCACGAGAGGGAGGAGGCTGCGGCCGCTCCGAAGTCCGCTCGGTAGCCCCGCGGCGGCCCCGGGACGCGGTGGGACCGCGAGGCGCCCCGATCGCGGGCAGGCGCCGGCGCACGGGGGGACCCCCGAGGCCCGTGTCCGAGCCGGGGGCCGGGGCCGGGGGCTCCCCGCTGGATGTGGCGGAACCTGGAGGCCCCGGCTGGCTGCCTGAGAGTGACTGCGAGACGGTGACCTGCTGTCTCTTCTCTGAGCGGGACGCTGCAGGCGCGCCCCGGGACTCTGGCGATCCCCAAGCTAGGCAGTCCCCGGAGCCGGAGGAGGGCGGTGGGCCTCGGAGTCGCGAAGCCCGCTCGCGGCTGCTGCTTCTGGAGCAGGAGCTCAAGACGGTCACGTACTCGCTGCTCAAGAGGCTCAAGGAGCGTTCCCTGGACACGCTGTTGGAGGCTGTGGAGTCCCGAGGCGGCGTGCCTGGCGGCTGTGTGCTGGTGCCGCGCGCCGACCTCCGCCTGGGCGGCCAGCCCGCACCACCGCAGCTGCTGCTCGGCCGCCTCTTCCGCTGGCCAGACCTGCAGCACGCCGTGGAGCTGAAACCCCTGTGCGGCTGCCACAGCTTCGCCGCCGCCGCCGACGGGCCCACGGTGTGTTGCAACCCCTACCACTTCAGCCGGCTCTGCGGGCCAGGTGAGCGCGCGCGGGGTCACCTCGACCTCAGACTATACCCTTCTGGTCCCTTTCTGTGGCCACCTCTTTGTTGGATACACTAGGGATGCCCCCCCCCGCCCCGGTACTGGGGGGAACCTGCAGGGGATTGAGGAAAGTTGAGGGGTAGATGTCTGCAATTTTAAATGGCAACCTTATTTTGTGGCGCCAGGGAAGTGAGAAAGGGACAGGTTCGGGTTTCCATATGTAGCCTCTGGGATTTAAAGTAGATTGCAGCTCTGTGAAACGGGATAGTAAGCCATGGAGAGGTCAAAGGAGTAAGTGCCACCTCTCCTTTGGGGGAATTCATCTTAGTCGGTACCCAGCTTCTAGCATTTGTACGCATATCCTATACCCCTGATCTGCTCTTCCCTACCCAGGTAGGTATGCCTGTGAAGCTGTCTGTAGGGAAACCATGCCTAGCGTCAGAAGTGTTTGCAAAGTGTCTGACTTGTCCCTTTCTATGGTCTGAGCCCCGACTCTGCAGGGCAATCCCTCTCATTTGCAACATCCTTTGGGATGGAATGCCAGGCTCCTCCATCATCATGGCTCTTAATTTTGGCCTTTAGCTTACCTCTGAGGAACCTGAGGCATCTGGGAGTCAGAGACTGCTAGCTCTTTTGTTACCCTGAGAACTGGCCCCTTTGTTCTCCTGGGATCTTCTGCACACACCCTACCTGAACCTAGGCAGGCTCAGGTGCAGGGGCAGAGGTGAGGACAGATGAAGGGCCCTGACAGACCAGAGAGTGTATACACACCCACCCACATTTTCTGTACCACGAGGAACACTCGCTGGAGGTGGAGGTGAATACATCCAAGGGCTTTGCATTTGCAGGAAAAAAAAAATGGGATGGGTCGTTACAGGCTGTCTCAGGTCTCCTCACTCAGTGTGGACCAACGGCGTAGGAAGCTTGACTTCTCCCCTGTGTAGATGAGGGCCTAGTGGCGTGAAGAGAAAGGAAGTTTCCCTCCCATTATTGTGGCTCCTGATGTGTGTCCCTCACGGTCCCTCCTGGGCAGTGTAGTCACTTTGGGTAGTCCTCGGCCTGTGCCCACACTGGGCTTTCTGTGCCTGGAGGCTCACTGACAGCTTCCCCTGGAGGAAACTGCTATCTCTTTCTTTGGGGAGAAGGACTCTTTTTGTGGTTGTATTGCCTCCTCTTGTATTTTTGTTTCCTATCGGGAGATAGATGGTGGGACCCCCCTACACTCTTCCAATAAGGCCTTAGTGAATTATTTTTTTCTGTCACCAAGTCACAGTACTAACAAGTTGGTTAAGCATTACTCTGTACCAGGTACTCTGTGTGTGGTGGTGGGCAGGGAACAGAGTCGGATTCATGCTGTCAAGAACTCTTCCTCGGTGGTGGGAAGAAGTGAGAGGGAGGTAAGGGGGTGGGGCTAGGTCAGTGGTCTGAGCCACCGGGAGGGCTGTGGGCGTGCATGTAACTGGATCACCTGTGGGAGTGCCTTCCCTTTAACCTGGAGCAGCCTCAGAGGAGGGGGGTGGACCTAAAGAAGGCTTGCTCAGGTGGGTGGACCGGAAAAGGAGGGGTGAAAAATGGAGGCTTTAGGACCCACTCAGTTCCTCTCTTTGCCCTTCGAGTTGGCCCTGATTAACCACGGAGAAGTTGAGGGAGACCTGATGAGGTATAAACCTAGTCTTGGTGACCTTTAAAGAGTGTGTATGTGTAGGAGGGCTCTAAAAACATGTTCAACTGAACTGAGTATTAGAACTTAGTTCCCTGCCTCCCCCCCCTTGAAGCTCTTCTCCGTGGGGGGGGGGCGCCATACTGCTTGTGTCTTCTCCCTGCTACTGCAAGCTACAAACTTAGGACTCTAGTCAGCCAACTAGGGGCATCTCTGAAGACTGGTTGTGGGAAAGAAGTAAGAGTTTTCAGTATGCCTGGTTGACCCTCTTGCCTTCTCCGGGACTGAGGACCGGGGAAGCCCTTTGCTGCCCACCCCGCCCTCGGGGCTGGCCGCCAGCCTGGCTCCTAGAAATGGGCGGGCGCATAGCTGGGGTTCAGCCGAGCGCGTCCTGATAAGGAGACCGCTCCTCCCAACTTTCCAGCTCAGGGAAGAAGGCTGAGGCATGGGGCAGACAGACAGACAGACTGACTGGGCATACCACTAGAGTAAAGTGCAGAGGAACACCCAGCACCAGTCATTCGTGCCTGGCCTCCACCCTCAAGGAGTCCCAGTGTCAGGACCTGTGGGAAGTGTGGTCGTTCCCTTTGAGCATGGCAAGTTGATGGCCCTGGCCTCCTCCCATCTGTAAAGTTCTGAGTTGGCCTGAAGGACTGAGGTGGAGAGGTGGTGATGGGCAGATGACAGATTCCTTGGGCTTTGTCTCAGAAACTGGTGTTACGCACAGAGGCCTCACCCATAGTACCAGTCTCAGTGCATGGTATAGTCTGGGGGCCCCTGGGAGTTACCTTTCCCTGGGCCTTTCTGTTTAGGACTAAAGGCAGCTCTGAGTTTGGTGGCTGCCTATGTGGACGGAAATGTGGAGAAATACTTTAATCACAGCTCTGACCCGTTTATAGAGTTCCTTTCTCCTGCAAGTATCCATTAACTCTGGAATGAATCTCCTGCTCTTTGCTTCCCTACTTTTTTTTTTCTGTAATTATATTCAGTAAATTACTATTATCCAAATTGTGCCCGGGAAAGAGAGAGCGAGAACTTCTGAAGGGCTGGAGGAGGCTGCCTAGGAAAACACAGGGTTCCCAGGCCAGGCCTGGAGGAATTAGAATGGGCTAGAAAGTTTTTCCTTTTATTTGGCCTGGCATTATCCCTTTGAAATGAGATCAATTTCAAGTTGGGCTTCCCGGCCCCGCCCCGCCCCCTCG
The DNA here is from genome assembly GCF_008632895.1 of Mastomys coucha. NCBI lineage: Eukaryota > Metazoa > Chordata > Mammalia > Rodentia > Muridae > Mastomys > Mastomys coucha. The sequence goes on along the minus strand of NW_022196906.1, from coordinate 58,472,830 downwards.
CGGCCCCTCGGCCTGCCTGTCTGCTCCCCGCTCCTCTCTTGGAGGTGAGGAAGCCGTGATAATGCCCAGTTTGCCTCTTGCTGGCGCCAGCCGGCTGCGCTGTTTATCTGGCTGCTGGGGGAATCTGGGCAGTTAGGCTCCTTCAGACTTAAAGCGCCACGAGCTCCTTTTCTGTCCTCCGATCCTGGAGCTTGGAATCAGAGCCATAGGTTCTGAAGGCAGAAGAAACACGCCCAGGAAGCCCCTTCTACGTCCTCCCGGGTGTCACCCACTGGGAGAAAGAAAAGTCCAGGCAAGCATGTGGATCTTGTTCTACAGCAAAGAGCTGCCCTGCAAAGATGGGTGGGAAGTGGCAAATGGAAACTCCCGCCAGGCACAGAGAGAGGCTGTGAACTTTTTTCTGGCCTCAAATGAAGGTCTAGATCCCAGAAGGCTAAGTAGCCCCTGAGGGCTGACCAGAGGGTGGCTGGGCTGGGCAGGCCTGGACTGAGTCCTGAAGCTCTTGGCTCCTGGCTGGCTACTCAGCTTCTGGGGGAAGCTAGGGGAGATTCTTCTAGTGTTGCCTGGAGTTGGAGCTCCGAGGGGCTTTGGAGTTTCTGATGTCTTCCTCTTTTTCTCTTGAGCATGTCCATGTCTCTCAGAGGAATCTGCAAAGACGGGAAGTGTTCTGTTAGAGTATAGGACATGTTAATCATTTCCAAATCGATATAGTTCTTAACAAGAAGTAGGACATCTTCTAGACAGTGGACAAGGAGCTAGGGGTCAACCAGAAGACTCTTCTGATCCTGTTTCTCACCTAGTGGAGGGTTCACCTCCTATGGCTCCATTCTCCCGAATCGGGAAGGCTGTGTGGGAGGGAGTGGGAGTGACAGGTAAGAATTACTGGTATTGTTCACAGCACATCATTCATAACAGCAAAATGTGGAACCAACCCAAATGTCCATTAGCTGATGAATGGATAAACAAAGCGTGATGTAGCCACACAATGGAATATCATCCAGCCATAAAAAAGGGTGAAGTGCTCACACATGCCATGGCGTGGATGAACCTGGAGAACGTGGTGCTGAGTGAAAGAAACAGACACAAAGGGCTGTATGATTCCACGTATGTGAAACGTTAAGAGTAGGCAAATCCATGCAGACAAAAAGTAGATTAGTGGTTGCCTGGGGTTTGGGTTGGAGTATAGGAAGTGACTGCTAATGGGGGTAGGATTTCTTCTTGTGGTGATGAAAATCTCCTATAATTAGATCATGGGGATGGTCACACAACTCTTCGAATTCACCCCAAACCACTAAATTGTATACTTTAAAGAGGGTGGATCTTGTGACCCGTGAGTTTATGTCTCCTTTATCTCCTCTCTCTCTCTCTCTCTCTCTCTCTCCCTCTCTCTCTCTCATTTTTTATTTGTTTTTTTGGAGAGTATTTCTCTGGGTAGCCATAGCTGTCCTAGAACACACTCTGTAGATCAGGCTGGTCTTGAACTCACAGAGAACTGCTGCCCCTGTAAGAGGTACTTGGAATGGCCAGGGATATTCTTTGGTGTGCATTATCACCACCCAGCTTTTCTTTTCTTTTCTTCCTCTCTTTTTCTTTTTTTTACGAGACAGGGTTTCTTTGTGTATTCCTGGCTATCCTGGAATTCACTCTGTAGACTAGGCTTCCCTCGCCTCTGCCTCCCAAGTGCTGGGATTAAAGGTGTGCACCGCCCAGCTCTTTTTCTTTTTTTTTTTTAAATAAAAAGATTAACTAGTGTTGGTCTCCAACAGCAACAGGATAATTTATGCAGCGGCCTTCAAGTTCAGCCTTGGGCAGGTCCTTTCCTGGTGGGATGTCAGGTGCTCCATTAATAAAAAGGAGTTAAGAGCCTTTGTTGGTGGGGCAAGCCTGTAATCCTAGAGGCAGAGGCACAGAGATACTTTTGAGGCTAGCCTGAGCTATTCCATTGCATTGAGACCCAGTGAATTAGTGAAGCCCAGGCCCCTTTAATCAGATGATCTAGAGTTCTGTATTGTGAGCTGCTGACTAGAAACCTTGCTCTTTCTAGAAGGTTCTGTGGTTAGACGAAGTCCCTTCTGGAAGCTTAGCTGTCTTTCGCTGGCTGCAGGTCTGCAGTGCTGGCTTGGGTTTTCTTTCTGTCTCACGATGTTAGGAACCCTGCTTCAGTGGTGATTGTAGCAGTGGCTGCTTCTTCAGGGGAAACCAGGCGAGCACTTTCTTTCCTCTGCCTTTTTTGCTTTCAGGTAAAGTCTCTGTAAGAGGTACTAGGGATGGCCAGGGATATACTTGTACTGTGTTCAGGAGGTGGAGACGGGGTCAATAGTTCAAGGTCATTTCTGGTTGTATATTGAATTCAGGGCCAGTCTAGGGTATAAGAGATACTGTTTGAACACACACACACACACACACACACACACACACACACCCTGGTGGGGGAGGCTGAGGTGTTGACAGTTGCTTGCTATACTCCAGCTACTATGTCTGTTGCTGGAGACAGGTGTGGGGGCAGATGTCTACCCATGCCTTGGGTTTCAGGGGTTGTAAAAAAGGGTGTGCACACCAGACAGACTCTGGTTCTGGCTCCACAGCCACTTTCCCTGGGAGTCACTTCCATTCACCAGGCCTCAGACTCCTCTGTGCAGTGGGAACCCAGGCCCAGTCTCCTCTCCCTGAGAGCTCCATGCCTTTCCACGCTGGGCAGCTGGACCTCTCTCAGGTCTGGCCTCTGGGCTCAGGATGAATAAATGCAAATGAAGTAGATCTCACTGAAAGTGCATAGTCTTCTTCCCTGTGTCCTGTTTGAGGTCGCTGACTGGTCCCCTTCGGCTCTCAGAGTCTTTTTCCCACTCTTGTCCTGCCCTGGAAACACTGAACCAGCACTGGGCAAAAAGGGGCCCTTGGTTCTCCGTCTCTTGGAACAGTGAAGCCGAAGTTAGGCCTGGGTGCAAATCCCAGCTCTGCCTTGATTTTCCTGGGTGTCAGGAACCAGGCAGTTTCCTCAAAAGCAAAATAGGAATGTGGATACCATCTTACATACTTATTTTGATCTCTGGAAAAGATTAAATTGAACCTGGTCTCTGATGAGCATGATTGACCATCGTGTGCTTGAGGTCTGTAAGAATCAGAGAGAACAGTGGTTAAGAGCCCTGACTGCTCTCCTAGAAGACCTGAGTTCAATTCCCTGCACCCACATGGCAGCTTAAAGCTGTAACTGTAACTCCAGTTCCAGCAGATCTGACACCTTCATATAGGCATACATGCAGGCAAAACACCAATGCCATAAAGTAAGACTAAATAAATCATATTTTAAAAATCTGAAGCCAGGTAATTTCAGCATTTGGGAGGCAGAGGCAGAGTTCAGAGCCAGCCTGGTACAAGTTCTGGGCCAGCCGAGACTATGCAGAGAAACCCTGTCTCAAACAACAACAGCAACAATTACAACAACAACAACCACAATACATAAAGTGAAAGTGTCTGGCACTGAGTGAATGTTCTGTTTTTTTTAGTGGCTTTGCCCTTTTTGACCTCTCCTCTTTGACCCATGTCAACAGAGAGTCCCTGCTTTAGACTCAGAGTCTTGACTTTGCGGAAGCCACTTCTCAATGTAGAGGACAGGGTTGGGGCAGGAGAGGGAAGCCTTCTTTGGGTGTATGGAGCACACATAACTAGTGCTCCTGTAACTAATGGTGCCTTATTATAATTGCGAAAACACTCATTACTCCTGTGTCATTCCTGATAGCCACCTAATAATAGTTATTACTCCTTTATTACTGTGGAGTTTGCTTTAGCTTGCGATCTGATGGGGTTTGGTTTCAGTTACAGAAAATGGAGGGTCATTTCATTCACCCAGATTGTTACTTAGTTTAGCAAATTGTTACTTCCCTGGTAAAGCAAGAGCCTAAGAAATTCCTCAGAAGGCAAAGTATATGTTTTGAAGGAGGAGTATTTTAGGCAAACGAAAGGCAAACACCATAGACAGGCAAACACCATAGACGGCTAGGAATCAGGGTCTGAGCTGGAAGGCTGGGACCCCCACTCCTGGCCTTTCTTTACAAACAGAGAGACTGAGACCAGAGGCTGGAAGGGACTGGCCTAAAATGTGGGGAGTTCCAGGGCCCTACTAGCTCTGCCATCATCCCCACACCAGGAACGGTGGTTCTAGTGTGGGTTAAATAATTTTTGAACATCTTATTATTGTTGTCATGTATGTAGTGAGGGTGCATATATAGCATGAAACATGTGACAATCAGAGGACAACTCCAGACCATCTGTTCTCCTCTTCCATCATGTGAGTTCTGGCGGTCAAACTCAGGTCCTTAATCCTGGTATCAAGCTTCTCTGCATGCTAAGC
>NW_022196906.1:58404631-58468472 GCF_008632895.1 Mastomys coucha | reverse complement strand
CCAGCCCCTGCTCCCCCAACCCCATCCCCCCCAACTCCCACCCCTGTCTCCAACCACATTTCCATGTGTGGACCTTCTGAACTCTGGTTTGACCTGTTGAGCTGTGCAAATGAAAATTGAGGAAGCCCTCGTTCAGGTTTTATTTCACACAAGCAATGCGATGTTTCAGTTTAAGTAAATTCAAGCTATGTTGTAAGGCTTGGGCTAATACCAAGAGGCTGTATGCTGTGTTTAGCCCAAATGCAAACAGAACTGAGCCTCCTGTATATTACCCGGCAGCCCATGTGCGCTGACTTCTGCACCAGTGTTTCTCTAGTTGTAATGATAATAAAGGTGCTGTTTAGGGGAGTGTGACCAAGAGCTGTGCTAAGCATTTTGCCTACGCTATCTTTTGCCCTTCTGGCAAAACCAAGAGGTCTATGATTATCTCACCCCCCCCCCCCCCCCCCGTTTTTTTTTTTTTTAGTTGAGGAATCGACTTGGAGAGGTGAGGGAACTTGTTGGAGCTCACAAAGCATGGGTGTCACAAGTAGGGTCTGAGCCCCAGGCTGTCTGTGCCCTTAGATTTGGGCGGCAGAAATGCTGGGAGGCATGGAAGACTTCCTGGGGTTTGAGGAAACTGATGGTTAAAAGCACGTGGAACACCAGGTGTGACATGCTGTATCCTATCTTCTAGAATCACCGCCGCCCCCCTATTCTCGGCTGTCTCCTCCTGACCAGTACAAGCCACTGGGTAAGTGTGTCCTCCTCTGGAGGGGTGGGCTGGATTGGGTGCCTTCAAACAGGGGGAAGTTTTACAAACACTCCCACGGTTAGGCTGCTGCAGAGAGACTATTTACATCTTCAGATTCCAGGCTCCTCGTTAACCTCTCCATGACCTTTAAACATGGGCCTGTGGGAGATGAATGGGTTCTGACTTAAGCTGTTCTTTGGAGGTGGGTTGGAATTTCTGGGTCTCTTTTCCATCCTTCCTTCCCCAGTCTTGGATTACCGTCCACCAGGGTGTTAACTGAGAGTATGACAGGCACACAGGGCGTAGAGTCTTTGTTTAGCTCTACCTGTCCTTGTCCCCCTACCTGGACAGGTGGACCGAAGGCTAGCCGTCTCTGAGGGAGGTTAGTGGAGAGGGTGTGTCATTCCAGACAAGTTCTGTGCTATTTGGCAAGCTGTCTTTTCTGTATAGCTTGGGGGCTAAGTGTCAGCTCATGATCTGGGGTTCTCACATACAGTTTTAAAAGCAAATGAGGGTCTGAAGAGATGGCTCATGGTTTGAGAGCACTTGCTGCTCATCCAAGAGGATCTGGGTTCAGTTCTCAGCACCTAAATCAGGTGGTTCCCAATTGCCTGCCACTCCAGCTCCATGGAATCCAATGCCCTCTTCTGGCCTTCAATGGTACTTGCATGTACATGATGTACACGCAAACACTCAGGTCCATGCACACTTATACACAACTAACTGACTAACTGACTGACTGACTAACTAACTAACTAACTAACTAACTAACTGTTTAAAAGCAGAGATGCCCTGGGCCCTGAGCTCGCCTCTGGATTTAAGGCAGTCATGTGGTCTGTGGAGTTCCACTAGCAGGTGAGCTGGCCTCAAGAGTTCCAACACAACAACTTTGTAACCAGTAGTTTCTGTGAGGCCCAGGCCTCCAAAGTACATTGGCATGGTATGGGTGCTAGAACATTCCCAAATGACCATAAAGAATAAGTTTATATGGTTTATGGTAGAAACTTCCACTCTCGAGTGTGTGAGCTCTGTCTGGAAGGTCACTTCCCTGGGTCATGGACTCAGGTAGTCACCCCAAGTTCCTTCCAGCCCTCCATCTTTAGTGAAGTCAGTACAATCACCTCAGACTTGCTTGAGGAGTTTGATCCATGGAAAAGAGAGCAAAGGCTGTCCCTCGTGGGTGTGGGAGGCAGTAGCTGAGCAGTGAGGTCTGTTGCAGCTGTGAGCCCTGTACCCAGGGAGCTCTGTTTACTTGTCTGGGAACTAGTAGGGTCGTGGTCTCTTTTTTTTTCTTTTTCTTTCTTTCTCTCTTTTTTCTTTCTTTCTTTCTTTTTTTTTTTTTAAGATTTATTTATTGATTATATATACATATACTGTAGCTGTCTTCAGACACTCCAGAAGAGGGCATCAGATCTCGTTACAGATGGTTATGAGCTACCATGTGGTTTCTGGGATTTGAACTCATGACCTTCAGAAAAGCAGTCGGTGCTCTTACCTACTGAGCCATCTCTCTAGCACCTCTTTCTTTCTTTTTTTTTTTTAATTTTATTTTTTATTAGATATTTTCTTTACTTACATTTCAAATTTTATCCCCTTTCCTCATTTCCTCTCCGAACCCCCCTCCCATCCCCCCTCCCCCTGGGGGTCATGGTCTTATGGTAGATGATGGGGAGCCAACTGAGTGAGGGGAGGGAGACCCATAGCTGAGGAGCTGTAGAGTTGAGAGATTAACCCAGGGCAGCCATAGCTCAGGCTATGGCTTCTCCATCTTCCTGCCACAGGCCGGACTCAGCATCTCTTAAGTCCTGTGGAGGATGCCTTGCACCATTAACCAATGGCAGGCTCATTGCAAGGGACCATTAAAAACTAAAAGGAAGCTGTGCTTGGTGGCACACACCTTTAATCCCAGCACTTGGGAGACAAAGGCAAGCAGATTTCTGAGTTCAAGGCCAGCCTGGTCTACAAGAGTGAGTTCCAGGACAGCCAGGGCTACACAGAGAAACTCTGTCTGAAACAAACAAACAGACAAACAAGAAGAAAAAAATGCTAATATGTGTCGCATTACTTCACAGTGGGACAGCTGGGTCCCAGAAAGCAAGGATGACTCTTGCTGGGGCTCACAGAACTTCATGTTAGCATAAGAGCTAAGAATGGCTTTCACTGATTGAATCAAATCAAATTGATTGATTGATTGAGACAGGATCTTCTTATGTAGTCTAGTCAGCTTCCTTTCAGACTTTCCGTCCTCTTGCCTCAGCCTCCTCTTTTCCTGCTTGCTGGAATTACAGATGTGCATCACTGTGGCTGCCTTTGTTTTTATTTTATATATATATTTTAAATGATGTAGAAAAAATAATAGAGTTACAAGAATACTCCCTCAACCATGAGTGGCGACAAAATGTCTGTGGTGGGAAGGCCATGTTCCTCCTCCACGTTGACCACTGCTACTCCTTCATGCTACTGAGTAGAGCTGAGTGAGTGAGTGGAGCAGGTTGTGAGGCTCTTGTGATGGAGGGTGCTTAACTCCGTAGGAAAAGGTAGTGACCCCTAGTACTGCCAGCTGTTCCTGGAGGTGCACCTTGAATTGGGGCTCCAGATCCCACCTAGGGTCCCTCCATGGCTTCAGGTCATGATAGCGAGCAGCCGGGAGAGCTTTTTTTCTATAGCAGCCACCACCAGGAAGGTTGTCTCAGTGGAAAGTCTAGCTCTGTGGGCTTGGCAAGGGTGTGACAGGTACCTTTCAGTAGCTAGCTTCAATTGATAGACGCCACTTGCCCTGCCCATTCTCTCTGGAAACTTCTGGGTGCTTCTTATACAAACGTAGTGGTTCCCAGCATACACATCAGGCAACTCAGAACTGTCTGTAACTCCAGATTCAGTGTACACCTAAATACACGGAGACACATACTTATACAAAATTAAAAATAATTCAAGTAAATAAAAAAAATATCTTAAAAGTAAGAGGACCCAATCAACCTGTGACCTGGTGTTTCTCCTTCAGATGATTGGTGAGAAGCTCAGTGCTAGCAATATCTGACATTTTAAAGAACAAGACCTTCCATGCTTTTTGTGTATTTCTTCTACTGACTTTTTGAAAGAAAGCTAGAGCTGGCACACCAGATTCCAGGCATAGCCCTCTCCCTCACATGGCTGCCTCACTGTGGCTCCCTCACTGTGGCCCCCTCACTGTGGCCCCCTCACTGTGGCTGCCTCACCGAGCCTCAGTGAGAGCCTCCAGGCATTCTGCACTGGGGACATTAGGTATTAAATGCAGACTCAAGGTGTGGGGAAGATAGCTCAATCGGTAGAGTGCTGGGACATGAATTCAGTCTCCAGCTATGGTGGTGCATGCCTCTCCTACTACCGAGGAGGCCAGGCCAGGCCAGGAGTTCTCCCTGGGACTCACTGGCCAGCCAGCCTAACTACTCTTTGAACTATAGGCCAGTGAGACCTTGCCTCAAAAAGTCAAAAAGCAAGGTGAGGACTGATACCCAGAGTTGACACCCGGTGTACACACACACACACACACACACACACACACACACACACACAGTGTGCACTTACATACACACAAACATGCAAACACACATACACACAAATGGTACAAAATTCTAAATCCTCCACTTTAGCGTTGAAGGGTTTATTTTGAAGAGTTTCTTATTTTCAAAACAGCAGATAATTTTTTTATGTGCCTTGCGTACACTATTTTAAAAATTACTTCCTTTGCATTATTTCCCTTTTTACTATTTAAACAATTATTATATATTTTATACATATTATATAATAATTACATACACAGACACACAAGGTCAGTTTACTTCTGTGCTTCCCTGATGTTATGAGACCAAGAACCAAAATCAAACTCAGCATCTGGCAAGTGGGAAATGGAAAAAAAAAAAAGTCAAATTGGTTCATGTTTCATCTTTACTGTTCCTCAAGCCATGCGAGAAAAGGAAAAATTTTATGCAAAATGAAACGGAATCCTAGCTAGCTATAGCCTAAGCTGAGGGACTTGTTCCAGGAATCCCAGCCCCTGGTGGCTGCTGGGCCGTCTGGGGCCAGCCACACCAGATCTGACTTGTGCTGGGTGAGCTGAAAAGCTTGTGGACTTCCTGGTCCATGCTTCTCAACTCCTGGACAGACCTGTCAGTCCCTTACTGGGCACAACCCCATACTGTTGGTAGCAGAGGCCTGGACTGCGAAGGGAAACAAAAATCCCAACTCTTCCCGTTCCCCAGAGCACCAGTTCATGAACCCAGTGGGGTAGAAAAAGTTCCCTTCCATTTGGGTGCACCGCAGGCAGGGGATGGCCCAGGATGCATGGCATATGAAGGCAGGGGATGGCCCAGGATGCATGGCATATGAAGCACTTAATTAAGCCTGATTTTAAAAACAAGCATGAACGCAAACCCAGCCCAAGCTCCACAGGCTGTTCGGATGTTGGGGAGTGGGAGAGGCAAGAGAGATAGCAAAAGGTAATCTGAAGCAAACACTTGGGCCTTAGTGAGAGAGGCGTGTGGGAGCAGAAGTGGCAATGACTTAAGCTTCCCCAGCTCCAGGAGGAAGGAAGGAAGGAAGGGAAGAGAGATGGAAGCAAGAACGAACAACTTCAAGAATTTTAATGGTTGTGATTAAGGTTAGCAGCTATGAATTGTTCAGGGACTTAATTTAACCTTACCCAAACAGGCTTCAAGTTGGTGCTTGCTCAGTCCCCTGAACACGGACTATTTCTACGGTCAGGACATCTGAGATTCTTCCATGTGTCAGGGTCACTGCAGTGTGCGTTTTTCCAGAAGGGTTCTTGAGACTAGATGGTTGGCCTGGTCTGGAGTGGTCCTGTGACTGGGTTCCAGAGTGGCATCAGAAACTCGTGAGGGGGCTGGAGGTTGTGGTTGGCCTGGTCTGGAGTGGTCCTGTGACTGGGTTCCAGAGTGGCATCAGAAACTTGTGAGGGGGCTGGAGGTGTTGCTTGGTTGGTAGAATGGTTGCTTAACATACGTGAAGTCCTGGGTTTGGTTCCCTGCACTGCACACCCTCAGCTTTGTTGGCTCAGGCCTGCAATCTCAGCGTTTAGGAGGTGAGACCAAGAGAGTTGGGAGTTCAAAGCCATCCTTGGCTAGATATTGGAATCAAGGTTAGCCTGGGCTACAGGAACAAATAACTAATAAATACGCGGTCCCCCCCCTCCCGGGACATCTGCCCTTTGTATTTTGCACTGGTGCCTTTTGGCTAACTGAGCTCTCTTTTTTTCCCTCTCGAACAGATCTGTCCGATTCTACATTGTCTTACACTGAAACTGAGGCCACCAACTCCCTCATCACTGCTCCGGGTGAATTCTCAGGTTGGCATATTTCTCCTTATTCGTCGCTGTGGGCGGTACCGATGGGGGTGGGGGTGGGTGCGTTAGTAGAACGGATTTTGATTTCTTGTGATTTTTGTGCACTTATTCGCCCACTCTATAAATGAAAAGATGGCCTGTGTGTGTGTGCGTGCGTGTGTGTATGTGTGTGTTTTGCTGGTGTTATTAGAGGTAAGAAATGGGTGTGACACTACACGTGTGTCAGCCCAGTACTCAGGAGGCTGAAGCCAGAAGAGTTCAATGCCAGCTTGGGCTCCAAAGCTGTGTGGATGGGGACCTGAAGATAATAACTCGCCAGGTTTTAACCTGGTTCTCCACCATGTCTCTGCCATTTCCATGGCTTAGGAAGGTCTCCTCGTCATTGTAGCCTGGGACACTTCTCCACAAGGAGACCTCAAGGTCGATGGGTCTTTTTTCCTCTCTGTGCTCTGGAGGAGAGGCCGTGGGTAAGCAAAGGGAACAACTTTGGCAGACTGGCGAGGGGGCAGTTTGCTAAAAGCTGATGGTGTTTGTGCCCTGTACATGTCAGGAGGCAGGAGGAAGGAACTCTGGCTTTGCTGTCCCCTAACTGCCTAAAATTCCTGGATGCTGGCCCTAAGACCTCTCAGATTCAAGGGAATTCTTCATGTGAGAGGCCGGGTAGGATGAACTGGGGCAGGAGGGCCAGGGAACTTGGGTGTCTGGGGTCTTCATGGCCTTCTGGGAGCAAGATCAGTAGAGTGTGCTGTGTGGCAGCTGGGCTTGTGGCCTGGGGTTGGGGGTAGCTAGCTGGGCATCTGCATCTTTTCCTGACTCCACACCCAAGCCATAAAAGCAGAAGCATGGGCCTTAGTGACCAGGGTGAGCCAGGCTCCACCCCAGCTCCTTATATTATGTCAAGACAGCTGGGCTGTCAACCCATAGGTGTAGTGACTCCTTGTGTCCCTCAGGGCTACCTAGCAGCCTTTGTGGCCACAGGAACCTCGGCACCTTCCTACTACTGTGCTACCCTCTCCTGTTCTGTAACAGTTCAGTGCACCCTGATGACTATATTCCCAGAATTCCCTCTGCCTCTTCTTGGGCTCCATGCTGGCTGCTCCTAGACACTTATTTATTTCCCTAGTCTACAGCCCTTCCCAGTCCATTTCCTGGTCTTCCTGAGGACCTGGGAAGAGACCACAGGCTGTTTTAAGAGATGGAACCAGAAGGTGAGACCCTACAGTGAGCTTGTGGCCCACATGGCATAGGAATCCAGGTCTCCTGTCCCCAGCTACTGTTTGCTCTCTGGTTTCTGGTCCCTCATCAGGCCACTTTATTGTCTCCTCTTATATGATATACTCTCCCTCCCTTAAAGATCTAGCTCAGGTAGCTGCGTGCGGTGGCCTTTAAGCTCAGCACTCAGGGGACAGAGGCAGACAAACATCTGTGATACAGATAAGCTTGGTCTATAGTTCCAGCCCGCTGGGGATACACAGTGGGACTTGTCACAAAAAATGACAAAAAAACATGTTAAAGAACCAGGCAGGATGCTGGGTGATGGTGGTGGTGGCTCACGCCTTTAATCCCTGTACTCAGGAGGCAGAGGCAGGTGCATCTCTGAGTTCGAGGCCAGCCTGGTCTACAGAATGAGTTCCAGGACAGCCAGGGCTACGCAGAGAAACCCTGTCTCCGTGTGTGTGTGTGTGTGTGTGTGTGTGTGTGTGTGTGTGTGTGTGTGTGTCTGTCTGTCTCTGTGTATGTGTGTGTGTGTCTGTCTGTCTCTGTGTATGTGTGTGTGTGTGTCTGTCTCTGTGTATGTGTGTGTGTGTGTCTGTCTGTCTCTGTGTGTGAGACGGGAAGTGGGAGTGGAGAAAAGATTCAGCCAGGTGATTCTAAGTTACAGCACAGACCATTCTCTCCTCTGGCATGCAGGCAGAAGCCACGTGGGACTGAAATGACGGACGCTGATTATTTTTTGAGTTTATGATTCTGGGTCCCTGCCGGTCCTCGTGGCTGTTAAGTTAGGGGAATTGCCATGGTGCCCTTGGATTGCAGGACATTTGGATGCTTTGACATCTTTTTTCCTTGTCAACTGTGGAAACGTGTGTGTGTGTGTGTGTGTGTTTCACAGTATATTTGCATTTGTGAGCTTCCCTGATTCCAGAGGAGGCCGGGTACATGGTTCCTGCTTGAAGGACTGGTCCTCAAAGCCACACGTGCAGGAGGCCTTCCCCCTGCCAGGCTCCTGCAGAGAGCAAGCACGCCCCCCCCCCCCACATGTGGGGACCATAGACCATAGGCGGGACCGTGTTGGGGTGGGCTGTGCTTGGATTTCTGCCCAGATATCTCAGAGCTGAGTCTGTAGTACTGGACACCAAAGAGGCCACCGTTGGTCTTGATTATCACGGAAAAAAAAGTGGCTGGGCAGTCGTGGTGCATGAGGCAGGCAGATCTTTATGAATTAGAGGCCAGCCTGGTCTATAGAGTGAGATCCAGGAAAGCCAAGGCTACACAGAGATACCTGTCTTGAAAACAAATGCGAAAAAAGGAAAAAAAAAAGAAAAAGGAAAAAAAAAGCGTCTAGTGGTTGGCACTCTGAGAGGCTAAAAGATGTGGGAAGAAAGTTTGGGGTTTCCTGTAATGAGCTTTGAACTGGGATCTAGATGGCCTGAGTAAGCAAGTGAACAGTTTTTGTCTCCTCCTGGGCTTTGGGCTGTGTTGGTATTGGCTAGAAGGAAGATTTAGGGAGGGGTCCTTGGCAGGAGGGGAAAAGTTCCAAGGGACAATAGGCCTTGGTGGATAGGAGAATCACAACTACTCCATCCTGTGAGGATAGAGTGATGTCATGCAGGGAGGCATTGAGGGATTCAAAATCCGAAAGTCCAGGAGCAGCGTGGGTCAGGCCAAGGCATTTTGACCGGCCCTCTAGGGAGACAGCTGCTCTTCTTCCCACTGACCTCCTTCTGGAACAGTACCTGTAAGGCCCCGTCAGACTGTCATGTCTGTGCGACTCCCTCTCACTGCTGAGTGATCAGCTTCAGGTCCCAGACAGCGCATGGAGGCTTGGGTGGAGTAACTCCAGTGCCAGGGCCGGGGTGAGAGCTCACTGACACAGGACGCCATGCTTCTCTGTGCGACCACTGAAGAAATCTCCTGGAGAACACAGAGACCCACCAAACAACGACTGCGCCATCCCTCTGTTCTGTGTCTTGATGGATGGGTGCCCTTCAGGGCCTGGTCCCGCTCACATCTAGACAGGCCTGCTCACAATGATAGTCACAGCCTGGTCAAACTTCCTGTTTTTCTGTTCTCCTGTCCTGTGACTAAGGCCACGTAGGGAGATGGCAGGATTTGGGGATCAGTCACAGGCCCAGGCAGACAAGGACACATGAGGAGCTGCAGGAAAGTGGGGGCTCCTGCTCTAATTTGACGGAATGAGGTCTCTTTTGGGGGTGCACTTGGAACTCTTGTGCTGTGGTGTCCTCACTTCATTTGCGACGGGGGGTGGGGTGGGGTACTATATCCTGGCTATCCAAAGTCTCTGTTGGCATCCACTGTCAGTGTAGGCTCTCTCTCAGTCAGGTCCTGTGAGCCACACAGGAAACTGAAGGTCAAAGGGCACAGGTGACTCCACCAAGGTCACTCAGGTTGGAAACATAGCCAGGAACCATCAACCAGATTCCATAGAACCTCACAGTTCAAGTGTCTTCAGTGGGATTTGGGTAAAATCACCAGCCTTGAGGCGTCTTTTCGGGGTGTTCTTCGACCTCTATGGGGTTATGATTTTCTTGCTTCACTTGGGTCTGCGGGTGCTGTCCTCTGGCTAGCTAAGGACCCCTTGTCCCCTCGGACCTCTTCTTTACAGCACTGACACTTCTGTCCTGTTCCCTTGACTTCAGTATGGTTTGAGAATTAAGCATGATCCGCTGAAGAAGCTCACAGTAGGGTGTGAGTGAGGGGCTGTGGGTTATCCTCTTTTGGTAGGCAGAATATGTTCTCGGTCATGGAAGTGCAGCGCGAGGGGGCAATGGGAACTGGTGGTTTGAGGAGAGCTGGTGGAGTGGGCAAGATTCTCCCAGCATCCTCTTTTCCAGCCTAGAATAAGAGAGTGCTATGGGCAGGTTAATCCAGCACTGCCCATATGCCAGATAAGCTGCTGTAGACTAGGCAGGCCCTTCTGATGGCCTTGACTGTGTTTGCTAGCCTCTCAGCCTGAGCTATATCACTGGTGTGTGCTCCTCCTCAGGAGCAGGCAGTGCTCTGTGGTGGTTGGAGCTGAGCTGGATTGGGTGTCTACCTGATCCGAAGCTCCTTAGGAGCCCAGGCTCTCCTATCCACACTTATATTCAAGCTAACAGTTTGGAGACAGGCTCAGAGAGATTAAGAGACTGGCTGTGAGCCGCACAGCGAGCACTGGTAGCTGGAGTTAGTCAAGAAGTATAGGTGGCCCTGTGTTGTTTGTTCACCTGCTCTCTGTCCCGCGGCCCTTGGCTCTCAGCTGAGTGCTCTTTGCCCACATCTTCAGGTACATACAGATGAGACCGTTCTCTGATTGCCAGGGTCACAGGTCTTGTCCAGCCCAGGCTCTGTCTGTGTGTCCCTAAGGGCTCTGTCAGCTTCAGCCAGCACATGTCTACCCTTGCAGCAGAGGTAAGTGGAGGGCAGAGTCTTCATCACAGTTAGCTCTGGGTTCAAGTCCCAGGGCTCTGCTTCCTGATTAGTTGAGAGGGGGCAGCTGCTTAGCCATCCTGCCCGCACAGGGTGGAATGGGGGACAATTTTCTACTTGTGGAGTAGAGGACAATAGTAAAATGCCCTCTAAAGAAGGTAGTAACTGAGCCTCTCTGGTCAGCAATGCTCTGTGTGAGGGTGCGGCTATTAAAGGTACCCGGCCTGGAGATGAGACCTGTATCAATTCTGTCTTCCAGGCGCTCATGTAAGATGCTGTGAGAAGTGGCCAGGAGTCTCAGAAGCGGGGGTACCCAGGTGGGGTTTTAAAGGATGGCTGGAAGTCTGCCATTGTTTGTTTCTTTATGCGTGCACACGTGATAATGTTTATATGTGCACTGGGATATGTTCGTATGTGCACGTGTGTGTGAGCACGAGTGCTGCAGCACAGCTCATGGGAGTTGCTTCTCTCCTTCCATTCTTGTGGGACCCGGGGATCCAACTCAGGCTTGGCAGCATGCACCTCACCCAATAGAACCATCTTCCCGGGGAGGCAGGGATACAGGGCCAGCTCAGTGAGTTCCAGTAGCGGTCACACCTGGCAGCCAGTAGGACCTCTGAATGGTGTTCTTGGGATGGGCCTAGATATACGGAGTGGTCGGGAGGGAATGGAGACAGTGGGGAGGAGTGCTAGCTGAAAAGATGATTTTCTCAGGCCTCAGAATGAGACTCTATGGGCGGGTGGTCTCATACTTGATCATGGGGGTTCCCTGGATAAGAGAGGCATCTTGGGATAGTGGGAGACAGCTGGTGCTGTCCTCACATGAACAGCGTCTGTTAGTGGCAAGACCCTTCCCTGGGTTCTTTTTTTAATTTCCATCTTCTCTTCTTTATGCTCCTGACACTTTGCAGAAGGTCTATTCTCCCAGGCTAGTTGCTGGAGGTGGCGGGCCATGCAGAGAGAGAGAGAGAGAGAGAGAGAGAGAGAGAGAGAGAGAGAGAGAGAGAGAGAGAGAGAGAGAGAGAGAGAGAAAGAGAGAGAGAGAGATGGATGGCACAGGGATACCTTCAGGAGTATGCCGTGGAGCATCATGGGAGAAGGCAGTTGGCCAGGGTGGGTTCCAAGCTTAGCCTTGCCCTTTCCTGCTGGGTGGCTCCAAGCAAGCAAGCTCCTTGCCTCCAGCACCTCGGTTTGTGGTGTCCAGGAGCCCACTGGGTCAGAGATCTCTAGCTCCCACGGTGCCAGTGTGCCTCTGGATGTTGGTTCCAGCTCTTAGGCCTTAGGAGGTGGATGAGTTTCAAGGCTGGCCTTTATGGTGCACACCGGTGGTCTTAGTGGATCTTCTCTTCTTTGCCCCAGTGCTCAGCTTGAGACAAAGCTTCTGGGAAGAGGAAAGAGGGCTGGTGTCCCAGAGACCAGGACTCTGTTGGGATTGTGGGTGTTAGGGAAAGCTTCGCAGAGCAGGCCATTCTGGGTTGGGTCTTGTAGGCTGACTAAGCGCTTGCTAAGAACAGACTATAAGTGTTCTCTCAAGTAGAGGAAACAGCTTGTGCAGAAGCAGCTGAAGGTAGACGTGGGAGGGATGGGAGGGTGTGGAGAATCCTGAGTGGTTCTCCTGAATGTTGTGGTTAAGAACATAGGGATTAGGGCCCCTGGGGCCAGGGAACCCTAGGACATTCTCTGACCTAAAGGACATTGCCTAGCATTAAGCCAGCCCACAACGGGGGCTCCCTTTTGTAAGCAGAGAAATCCTGAGAGTTCATGGAGACAAAGACAGAGCACTCATCTCTCTTCCTCTCTCCTTCTCTCCCTCTCACCCCCCCCATACACACACACACACACACACACACACACACACACACACACACACACTAGTTAATGACCCTGGAAGCACAGAGCCCTGTGCCAGGCTCTTTCTCAAGTGCCATACATCTATGAGTTCATGGAATTTTCCAACACCTCTATGAGGCAGCCACTTTATTAGCCAAATTAAAGGAAGAAATGACGGAGGCTCAGAGAGGTTGAGTTGCTTGCCTAAGCTCACTCAGCTGGAAAGCTTTGGCTGGCCCCTGTGGGGCCTCCCAGGTACCCTGTCTGCCCCCCTGGACGGTACAGGATCCAAATATGGTCTTTGAGTGTCTGTGGTGTCTTTGCCTTCAGGGAACCAAGATTCAGCACAAACAAATATCTGTCACCCCAGATAGAGCACTGGTGACCAACAATAGGATTTTTTCAAAGTCCACATTGGAGAGCCAGTGAGTGTACTGGGTGGTTTGCAGAACGTGGGCAAAGGGTTACTCCCAGGAGCCTCTGTGGCTCCAAAGCAACCACACCCCTGCCAGGCTCCACCCCATCATGTGTGGTGATGTTGTGGAAGCTGTATTATGGAGTCCTCCTAGAGAGCACCGTGAGAGTCCCCTCTGAGAGCACCGTGGCTAGGGAGAGAGGGGGGCAGTAATGGCTGGCTTCCCAAGAGAGGATTTTGCTATCCTTACCTCCCTCTCTCTAACTAGGGAATGTCAACAGCTCCTTGACTATCACCTGAGACCTAGTTGTCAGCCGTATTGTTCTGCTGAATTCGTTGCCATGGCTACCAGGCCAAGGTATCTCCACCCCAAGATGGCAGTGGAGTGAACCTGCCATCATATGCAGCAGGGCATCTCTGCTCCTTGGCTGGTGCTGAGTGAAGGATCAAGTAGCCAGAGAACTAGTGGAAGAGCTGAGGTGGCTTCCGCGTATCTCTCTGGGGTGCTCTGACTCTGAGCCACTCTCAGGACATCTTGGGATGCCTTTATCCAGGCCGGGGTGGTCTCTGGCACAGGTTTTCTGAGGACCTCCCAAAGGGGCCCTTAGTTACCTCCTATCTAGTTTTGGCCATGTGTGTACGCCTTTGGTTCTCGTTCACACCATCCCTTTAGCCCAGTCTCCGCAGCAGCAGCAGCTCTCAGGGGACTCAAACGTTTCCTTGTCTGGGTTGAGTGGCATTTCTTTCATGCAGAAAATATCTCCTGAAGATTCTTGACCAGACATTTTCATACGAAACATTTTCCCTCCATGACCCTTGGCTGCCTGTCTCCATTTTGTGGAAAGAATGCCTGAGATTCATGGCCTGTCCCCATGGTCTCCAGCCTGAGAGGGTAAAGCCTGAGGGCCTGCTGCCCACAAAGTAGCCCATCACCCACCCTACCCTACTCTAAGCCTTGTGTTAGAAGGCCCCACTCACCTTATGGTCGAAGTTTCTGGATTTGGAAAAACAGAGGTCTTGTGTCTGGGGCTGGCCTCCAAGCCACCGCCGGCCCAGACTGTGAGCTGAATCATTGCCAACATAATAGTGACCTTTAAAAGAGACTTGAGGGGCCGGAGACATAACCTTAGTTAGCAGAGACCTTGATTCCCATGTACAAAGCCATGGGTTCAATCCCCGAGCACCACATATACTAGACACAGGGTCCATACCTGTAATGCCAGCACCTGGAAAGTGGAGGCAGGAAAAGCTAATGTTCAAGGTTGTCCTCAGCTACATAATGAGTTGGAGGCCAGCTTGGGCTATATGAGATCCTGTCTCAAAAAACCTGAAAGTGATTTTTATTCCCTGAGTCGTCGGGGATCAGGCAAGAGTGGACAGGGCTGGAGAAACCAACCACCAGTCAGGTTGAGTTGGCGCCAGGTTGGTGAGACGGCAGGGGGGCCACTCAGTGTGAGACTGGAAAGGACTGAGTTGGCTGGGCAATGTGCAAAGCTGAGAATCAAGAGTTCCACTGAAGTGGGTAGTGGTGGCGGACGCCTTTAATCCCAGCACTTGGGAGGCAGAGGCAGGCGGATTTCTGAGTTCGAGGCCAACCTGGTCTACAGAGTGAGTTCCAGGACAGCCAGGGCTACATAGAGAAACCCTGTCTTGAAAAACAAAAACAAAACAAACAAACAAACAAACAAAAAAGTTCCACTGATAGACCCATTTTACAGATGGAAAGGCCATGCCATGGCAGTTTGAGATGACTGAAGGGTAGAATGGCCTCCTGGACCCCTGGCTGGGTTGTGTTACTTTTATACTTCAGAAGCCCCTTAGGCTGTCTGTATTATCTGCTCAGTGAGGGAGAAGCGGGGCAGCTAGCCCTAGATGGGCAGCCATGTAGAATTTGGACAGAGCCAGGATCTTTTCCACCCTCCTCAGCATTCAAAAGCTCAGACCACAGTGGAGTCCTAGAGGTGGCATAGCCCAGGTCCCTGTTCCAGACCAGAGGCTAGAGTTTCCTCAGCTAGACTGAAGTCCCAGTGATCCTCCTGCCTCTGTCCTGCTTGGGCTGGGTTTACAGTTGTGTTCAAGACCACACCCAACTACTTATGTGGGCGCTGGGCTCTGAACTCTGGTCCCCACGGCTGCAGGGCGGTGCTCTCGTTACTGAGCCGTCTCTCCAGTCCCCATGTCTAGCTCCTTGACCTTCCGCAGAGTGTGGGTGAGTGCTCTGTGCTGCTGCTGGATGCAGCTGCCTGCTGTTCTTGTGTCTGGAGGGAGTTTTGTGGGCTGTGTGAAGGATCTGTGAGTTCTGTGCTTCTAGCTCATCCACATCACAGTCCAGGAATCTGTAGCCCTAGCCTGGGACTCCTACCCATGATGCAACAGTAAACATTCCTGAGCTGGCTTTCTCACACTCACGGGGACATAACTTCTCTTGGGTGCAGACCTGAGTGGAGAGACACTGGCTAGCCATTATCAGCCTGTCATGTCTTTCTAAAGGATCTGGGGATTGTTTCCAGGATCATAGCCTTAATGTGTGTGTACGCGTGATCGCACGTATGCTTATGCATGTGCGGGTTCATTTGAAGGCCAGAGGTCAACCTTAGGTGTCCTTCCTCGAGGTGCTGTCTACCTTGTTTTTTGAGACAGTCTCCCACTGGCCTAAAGCTCACCAGGTAGGCAAGGTTGGCTGGCCAGCGAGCATGCAGCGAGCTTCCTGTCTCTACCACTCCCCAGTGCCTGGATTGCAAGTACATGCTGCTACCATGCCTGGCTCCCCCACCCCCACCCCACCCCCTTTAATGAAGGTCCTTGGGATTGAACTCAGGGCTTCACACTCACCAGGGAAGCAGTTTACAGACTGAAGCTTGGAGACCGTTTCTCACGTGTCCTTCTGCCAGGGCCACAGACGTTTCAGTTCAGGCTGTCGGGGGTGGGGGGTTTGTTCATTCTAAATGGCAAAGCTGGGCCTAGACCTGGGCTCTTCCTCTGGGTTCAGGACTCCTGCCCACTTGGCAGCAATGCCCAACCTACCACTCAAGTAGATCTCAGCCCTGGGCCCCGAGCTTCTTCAGCCAGGGCTCTGCGTCTCCTAGGGCCCTGGGCAGTGAGTGCACTCTGGGAAAAACATAAAGACGACGGAGTGGAAGGAAATTCAGCACTGGAAAAGAAGTGTGTCTCCACTGAGCCAGGCCTTTCACTGGTAGCCAAAACATGGCATTCCTGTACCCCGGGAACCACAGCCAGCTTGGCCTCTCTGAGCTGTCAGTCTTGCCAGGAGCTGGGCTGAGATGGTCCCTGGGACACAGGCAGGCGGTGTCCTGAGGCCGTTTGATGGTGCCGGGCTTTGGGGCGACTCCATCATCTTTGCAAGGCTTTTGCCGTGGCCCAGGTGCCCCGGGGCTTCTTGTAGGCCTCAGGAGGGGCGGTGTGCACTTGCCCTAAGGGGCTCCTCTGCCTGCCCAACCTCCCTTTCTTGGGTGCTTTGATGGGTAAGAGGTGTTTATGGGCTTGATTCATGACCCAGTTACCAGGGTTTTCCACGGAAATAACTTATTAAAGGGGCCGTGCACACAGCGGCATTGAAGTCTAGCGGGTGGTGTGCATCAAAGGCGGCACGGGGGCCTGGCAGTTAGAGCTTTGAGGGGTCCGGGGCTGGGGACTAGGGCCAGGCCTCTGAGGGGCAGGCAGGGGGTGACTGGGCTGCAGAGAAAACACTTAGGCTTAAGAAAACACCTCAGACACCCTGAAATCCAAGCCACTGGAAAGGAACGAGTGTGCTGGCGTGTTTGTATGGGTTGGGGTGGGGTGGGTAAGGCCGAAGGTCCCAGGCCAGCCCCACCCACCAGGAATGGGGACACACATGCAGGGCCTAAGCTTTGCTGTCATGCCCCTTGGCACAGGGCTGTTTGGGGGAGGAAATGCCAAGGATGCACAGTGCCGGGAGCCAGCCCTAGGAGGATGGGCAGAGCCATCTGGTGGAGAAGAGAGGGTTGGGAAAGGGATCTTGCAGGTCTTCCCTTCCCAGGCGCTTGATCCTTTGATTCAATATCTTGTCTGGTTTTGTTTGTTTGAAGTAGTCTCGTGTAGCCCAGGCTAGCCCTGAACGTGCTATATAGCTAAGAATGGCCTTGAAGTTCTGATCCTTCCACCTCACATCCTGAAGGCTGGGAAAATAGGTTTGTGCCACAACACCCAGATTTACTTGTGGATCAGACCCCGGGCTTGTGCATGCTAGACAAGCCACTCATCTGACTGAGCTACATCCCCATGTCCCCACCCCACCCCACCCCCGCCTTCTTCCTCCTCTTCCTTTTCCTCCTCCTCCTCCTTTTCCTTTTCTTCTTTCTCTCTTTCCCTCTCCCTCTCCTTCTCCCTTTCTCCCCGCTTGTGTGTGTGTGTGTGTGTGTGTGTGTGAGATATTCATGATGTGTATATGCACTGAAGTGCATAGGACCAGAGGTGGACGCTAGGTTAGGGGTCTCCCTCTCTTGCTTTACCGTCTACCTTAATTTTTGAGATAGTCTCTCACTGAACAGACAGTAGCTTGCTGTTTTTTGGGGGCTGGCTTTCGAGCCTCTGGGATCTGGCTGGGTTTGTTCTCTTCCGTACTCCAAGCACCGTCCCCGGTTTCTACCTGAGGGTGAGAATTTGAACTCAGATCCTTGTGCTTTATTTACACGGTCAGCACTTTACCTGCTGAAAGATTTCCATGACCCCCAGTTTGTTTTTGAGGTTTTACTAAAAGCCTTCCTTTTCCAGGAAGTCTTCAGAGACTGCAGCCCTCAGCCACTTCTTTTTTTTTCTGTACTTTTAGTGGCAACCATCTCTCTACTTCTTTCATGCAGAAGACTTTGTTTAGACCCTCTGTCTCCTGCCAGACAATGCATGACTTTTGGTCCAGACCTGGATCTGCTTCTGCTCTTGGGCAACACATGACAGTCATGGCAGGTGTATCATCATGGCCTAGTACCAGCTGAATGTACACGCCATGTTTCTTACTCCATATGCTTATTCATTCCTTTTTTTGTTGTTGTTAAAGATTTATTTTATTTATTTTATGTGTATGAGTACACTGTAGCTGTACAGATAGCCATGAGCCATCGTGTGTGGCTGCTGGGAATTGAACTCAGGACCTCTGCTAGCCCCGCTCGCTCCGGCCCCGCTCGCTCCGGCCCCGCTCGCTCCGGCCCCGCTCGCTCCGGCCCCGCTCGCTCCCGCCCCGCTTGCTCCGGCCCTGCTTACTCCGGTGTGATTCACTGTAGCTGTCTTCAGACCAGGGCATCAGATCTCATTACGGATGGCTGTGAGCCACCATGTCGTTGCTGGGATCCGAACTCAGGACCTTCAGAAGAGCAGTCAGTGCTCTTACCCGCTGAGCCATCTTGCCAGCCCCTATTCATTCCTAATAATGTAGGTTCTGTTGGTGATTTGTGTCCATTTTATAGATGAGAAAACCAAGGCCCAGGACAGAGAAGTAAGGTGCTCAGAGTTAACAAGTGAGTCGGGTCACTGTTACCTGCACCCAGGTCAGCCTGACTCCAGAGCCTGTTACCCTGGAGAGTTAACTGTACCTCTCTAGGCTGGCATGGCCCTCAAGTTCTGTCAGTCAGTCAGCTCACCAGGAGCTAGAAAAATAAGACAAGCTCTCTGGAGCAGACATGGTTTGTCTGTATGTTTTTGAAATTTTTGCTTTTAAGTATCCTGCTACATGACGTTTGTTCCTTTGGAACTATTACCACATAATTTCTTTCCATAGAAAGTAGGTCCCGGGAAGCAGGACACCCCAGGACAGTGGGGTGCTCCTATATGTGTTTGTCTAGCAGATATTACACCATGAGTTTATATCCCAACATTTCAAAACACTAAATAAGACGGACTGGGCACGAGGGGCCTGTTTGCCATCAAAGCACTGGAGAGGCGGAGGCAGGAGAATCGGCTCCAGATCATTGTCCACTGTCTCAGGTTTAGGCTAGCCTGGGCTGCAGGAGATTGTATTAAACAAGCAGAACAAACATTGTCTTTGGGGTTCCCCGTGAATCCAGGGTTCATTTCACTTATGTCCAGGATGTCTGCTGGGTTTGAATTCACACTTTCCTATTGGCAAAAGTTACTGAGTGTTTCTCTGCACAGCACGCTTCCTGTCTGTGTTTCTTCTTAGATGGCATAGCTACACAGGTCTTTAGAGGGCTTTTGTGTTGTTGTTTGTTTGTTGAGACAAGGTTTCTCTGTGTAACTCTGGCTGTCCTGGGCTACAGGAGACCCTCCCTTTTAAAAAAAGTTCATGATTATGACCCAAGTGTGGTTCTTCTATATGTTTCGGTATGTATCTTTTCTTGTTCCAGTATGTCTTGTCTGAGTATTTATAACTGTGTGTGTTTCATGATGAGGTCAGAAACCAGGTAGTAGGAGTTATTCAACCTTGTTCTCGAAGTTGTGGCTTCTACAGGTTATTCCCATTTTTCCTAGGCACTTTAGATCAGCCCGCTGACTGCCACAGAAAGGCCAGCGGGGGAATGTGGATTGGGATTGCCTGGAATCTGAAGATCTATATGGAGAAACCTGTCATTTAACTTCTCAGCTAATGAAATGCTTTTCCCCCATATTTTTCCATCAGCGTCTCAGCTAAGTGTGTGTTTGCCTGGTACACACAGAGCCCAGTATTCAGTCCCCAGCATTGCACAAGTTAGATGTGGTAGTTCATATATATAATAAAACTAAGTTGTTGGAGGCAGGAGAATCATAAGCTCACGATCACTGTCATCTGTATGTAGCAAATTCAAAGGCAGCTTGGGCTACATGAGACTCTGTTTCCAAACAAACAAAACCCTACCAATTACCCCATCCCCAAACCCCACACACATTTTCTTGATGCATACTATTAGTCATTAGAAGTTATCTCATGTTGTAGATGAAAAAATATAATTTAAAAATTATATTTATTTATTTTGTGTGTATATGTGGGGGGTGTACATGCCACAGTGCATATGTGGAGGTCAGAGGACAATTTGTGGGAGTGTCTTTCTTTCTACCATGTGGAGGTCCCAGGGATAGAATTCAGGTTGTCCGGCTTAGAGGCAGCAAGTGTCCATGCCTGCTGAGGCTTGGAGGGTGGGTTTTTCTCCTCCTCTCATGGATCAGAAACTGGCAGAATCTTAGCCCAGGGTTGCATAGTGGCTGATGGGAGGAGCTTTGAACTGTGTGGGGCCAGAAGAAAGCTCCAAGGCCAGAGGCAGCCATAGGTGCTGGCAGCCAGGAGGCTCGGGGCCCTTCCAGGATTGCTGACACTCAGAGGTGGCCAGTTCATGTTTGACTGTTTTCAAAATCTCAAAGCCCGGGGCTTGGAAGAGCAGATCTTGGCTGACCTCACCCTGAGGTGATGAGTGTGGAGTTTAAAGGCTTTTGTAACTCTTTGGTTTGGAATGGGGCTCTGGACAGGGCTGGGGAAAACACTGGAACCTGTTAGTACTGGCCTCCGTTGCTCCACCTCTGGAAGGAGGCAATTGTCTCTTTCTTTGTTACCACAGAAGTCCCAGGAACCTGACAGACAGGATTCAGAGAGGGAGAAGAGGGCTGGAGAGGGCCCTAGCTAGGCCTTCAGATAAAGCCAGAATGGGCTCTAAGCATTTACTGACAGCCCATTATTAGTCCTGACTTGTGTTGGAACCTCTGAGTGTTGCAGGTGAAGAAATGGAAACCCAGGAAGGGTTCACTCACCCACCAGTCACTCCGGGAGCACTTGAAAGAGCTGTGATTCAGTTGTGTTCACCTGTGTGATTTGCGTGTGGGAGGAGGAACATGAGTGCACATATATGTGGGGGTCAGAGGATGACCACTTTTTGTTCAAGATAAGGTTGGCCTGGGA
Organism: Mastomys coucha; assembly: GCF_008632895.1. NCBI lineage: Eukaryota > Metazoa > Chordata > Mammalia > Rodentia > Muridae > Mastomys > Mastomys coucha. Next base: position 58,447,654 of record NW_022196906.1, on the reverse strand, counting down.
CTTTGCCAAGTAGATTAGGCCACTGTCTTGGGCTTTTTACATGGGTTCTTAGATCTTTACTCATGGGCACATTGAGTGCTTTGCTGATGCACTGTCTCCCAGCCCCCAATTCTTGACTCCAAAACTGCGCAATGGAGTATGACTACTTACTTACAGGACAGGGGGATCTGGAGCCAGATAGGGCTGCTTGCTTTACAATTTTTTTTTAATATATTTATTGCCACAGGACTAAAGAATGTATAGTGGTTATCATTGGTAAGCTTGGTCTGTTTAGATAGTCTTTAGGTTACATTTATTTATTTGTGTGTGTGTGTGTATATACATGCCATGGCATGTATGTGGAAGTCAGAAGACAACTTGTGACAGTCAGCTCTCTCCTTCTCCCATGTGGAACTCAGGGTGTTCTGTCAAGGAACACCATGACAGAACTCAGGGTGTCAGGCTTGGTGGCAAGTGCTCTTACCCACTGAGTTATCAGCTTGCCAGCTGTGCTTGGTGTGTTTTCCTTTTTTTAGATTTTTTTAAATTGTATTTGTATGAGTGATTTCCTGCATGTGTGTGTACCATGTGCATGCCTGGTGCTCACAGAGGTCAGAAGGGGGCATATGATCTTCTGGATTAGAGTTACAGATGGTTGTGAGCCACCATGGGATGTTGGGAATTGAACCCTAGCCTTCTGCAAGAGAAACAAATACCCTTGACCTCTGAACCATCTCTCTATCCCCTGGCATATTTTTATTTTTCCATAATTGTTTGTACTACCCAGGCTGCCTCTTGATACTACAGTCTCACTGTGAGGTAGAGGGTAGATCCTCCTGCCCCAGGGTGCAGGCAGAAGGCCACAGGGTCTTTCACTAGCAGGATAGCGTGTTGGCGTGGCCTCTCCAGAGCAGAAAACTGTCCAGAGCTTTTGATTCATATAAAGATGACAGCCATGAGGTCTAGTACTGGACTAAAGTGAGAGTGGATGGCACCGCGCCTGCCTGTTGACCTCTGCTCTTTGACCTTTAACATTGTTGGAAGCCATGACTTCTTTCTCTACTAGAGACTGGAGTAAACTCAGGAAGGACGTCTAAACCTAATTCTCTTTTGGGCTTGGTGTTCACTCTTGGTAAAAACAGCTCTTAGGAAGTTGAAGCAAGAGGATGTGAGTTCCAAGCCAGCCTCAGCTACAAGATACCCTGGCTCAAAACACAAAATTCTCTCCTGAAGGCAGAGTTCTAAGAGGAAGGAGGCAACTCCATCAAGCTTCCTTCCTCCCGCTTCTACCAAAGGGACACTCAGAGGAGAGCTTTAAAGTCCTGGATGTAGGTTTGGCAGATAAATACAGACTGCCCCCTTTGCATTTTCAGTGTATGTTCATGTGTGGTGTGTGGGACTGTGCTTGCATATAAAAGCGAAACTAGGAGGTTGGTAGTCAGGTGTTTTCCTCAATCATGCTTTAATTTCATTGACTGTTTAATTTATTTATTGTGGCAGAGTCCCTCACTGAACCTATAGCTTGCTATTTCTGCGAGCCTGGTAGCCTAGTGCTGGGGTTATAGGAACATGCCTCATTGCTTGGATTTTATTTTGATTATGAGGATGCAAATCCAAGTTATCATACTTGTATAGCAAACACTTTATCCACTGAGCTGTCTTTCCAGGAACCCTCCACCCACCCTGTTTTAAGACAGTGTCTCCTGTAGCTCAGCCTAGCCTTAAACTCCTCATCCTCCTTCCTCTACTTCCTGAGTGCCAGGATTAGAGGCATGTACCACCCCAACCTGCTCCCCACAGGCATTCGAATCAGAGATAATCAGTGAAAATAATTTGCATAGGCATGTCTCTAACTGTACTTGGGACCATCATACTAGAACATTCTTCAGTGTACATGGGAGACTCGCATTTTGCCTGCACATGCTGTGGTTATTTGATGGCCTTTCTTGGACCATCTGACTTATAAAGGGTGGAGCTGAGATGCAGCCCTGACCCGTGCATATCCTGGCTTATGGTTGTTGTCTCCTAATGCCTACCTGGCAGCAGAACCCACAAAGGTCTTCTGGCCATACCTGGGCCTCACTCACCCCAGACATGTATGAAAACAGAACACCCCAGCATAGCCCTCTGCCCCTGTCCTCTCAGGTGGCTGTGACTTCTGCAGGAGGCTCTAATGGGCAACCTGGACCAAGGATGGCCTAGGCTAAGGATTCCTAGCCTGATGATTCAGATTTCGTGGTGTAGGAATGTAGAGTTGGAGAGGGAACCTCTGCCAATTTCCTGAAGTCCTTGCCTTGGTTTGTGCCCAGAACTGTGTTTAAGGCCCGGCTGGAGCTCCAGCCCCCTGGGAACTCACACTCCCTCCTCAACAAAGTTCAGCAGGGCTCTCTGCACCCCAGCTTTGCCTCAAACTGCCAGGATGTCGGGCTTTTCCACCATCTCCCCGTCTTTGGAACCACTTGAGTGCCCTGCCAAGCTCTTGACATTCTACCAACCCATCCTGTGTAATCATGTGTCATCTTATGGGGGGGGGGGGAGAAGGGGAAGGAGAGAGAGGGGGAGAGAGAGAGAGAGAGAGAGAGAGAGAGAATTAGTTTTATATACATACTTGGCAATGGGTAAAACAAAGCATTGTACGTTATCCCCATGCATAGCAAGTCCCAGGTCAGCCAGGGCTACACAGTGAGATCCTGTCTCCAGAAACAAAAGCAAAGGAGGGGAAAAGAAAAACAGGACTCCTCTGACCCTCCCCACGCAAATGTGCATGTTCTCTCTCTCTCTCTCTCTCTCTCTCTCTCTCTCTCTCTCTCCCTCCCTCTCTCTCTGTCTGTCTGTCTCTCTCGCCCCCTCTCCCTCCCTCCCTCTCTCCCCACCTCCTCCTCCCACCCCAAATGTAAAAAGTAATTTAAAAAAGGAAGCGAGCCCCTGTCCTAGGCAGACAGTCCTAGGGCAAATAGGACCCTGTGGCCCAGGAGGGCAGGAGTGAAAACAATTGTGAGTTCATGCAGAGCTCAAAATGTGATGGAGTGCCTGTTCTCCTTACAGACTGCAAACGGATTGAATCGTCCCGATGTCTGCTTGCATCATCATAAGTATTGGTGGTGGCTGTCTGGGGGTGGGAAGGGATCAACGATGGACTGGGTCTGCGCTCCGTTGGTTGAATGCTTGCCTAACTAGACAATTTGGCAGCTTGGGAGGGAGGCTCTTGCCTTTTGGAGCAAGGTCACGAGAGGAGGGAGCCAAGATGACTCTTGAGTTACTGTAGCGTGTTCGCAGCCATCCTTCTTTGGATCTGGAGTTGCTTCGGAGAAGCTGTCTCTCAAGCGACTGCAGATGAAACCCAGGAGTCCTGTAGCCACGGAGGTGACTGTGAATGTTAGCTTCCATCTTCCCGAAGTTCCTAGGGAGAGTCTTGCTCAGGCCCTGTGGCCACAGGGCAGTCTGGTGAGTTGGGAGCTCGGGCAGAGCCCACTAGGGAGGAGGTGTGTGCACAGTGCCATTTCCACAAGCGTCTGCTTTCACTGCTCAGTACAGAAAGCTGGGAGGCCTAGAAGGTGCCGAGCAATGCAGGCAGGGGAAATGGCCGAGTGGGGAGATGTTGGCAGCTCCTGGAATCCAACTCTCGAAATAGCATCATTGTTCTTGGGGATATTTTGGCTTATTCTCCTTAACTTTCCCCCTGTTTAAAACAAAACAAAACAAAACAAAACAAAAAAACATAGTTTTGGTGCTGGGGTTATAGGTCAGAGGTATAGCACTTGTCTGGAATGCATGAGGCCCTGGGTTTGATCATTAGCTTCAAACAAATGAAAGTACTAAACACCCCAGAAAACACGCACGCACAAGCACGCACGCGTGCACATACAGGCACACATATAAAACACACACACATACACACAGAACACACACACAACTAGCCTGAGACTCACCCCAGCTCCCAGGCAGGCAGAGGAGCCCTGGCATGGTGTGTGATGAGACTCTTGCCCTGGCCAAAATATTTCAGCTGAGCTTTACCCTGCTCGGGCCTGGTAATCAGAATTATGTGTCTAACTTGGCAGCATATTCTTCTTGAGCCTCTGCAGCCCCAATTCTGAACTGTGGCCCTTCCAGCAAGATAACCCCAACCAGGGTGCGCAGTGGGTGTTTAGCCTTCTTTCTGAGCCCCCAGGAAGGGACCTCAGAACCTCAGTGCATATGGCTGCGATGGTGGCAGTGTACCTGCCAGGCTTGCTCTATTTCTCTCCTACTCCCCTTTCTCTTTTGCAGAATCCTGCCTTTAAAATAAAGCATTGTCTCCAGGTGTGATGGCACACACCTTTAATCCCAGTACTCAGGAGGCAGAGGCAGGCAGATCTCTATGAGTTCAAGGCCAGTGTGGTCTACAGGGTGAGTCCAGGACATCCAGGGCTACAGAGAAACCCTGTCATGAATCACCACCACCCCAATATATATACAAAACACGTATATGTATGTGTATATCCCAGGAGTGAACATTTAGGGGCAGTTTTTAAAACTGGAAGTTAAGGGGTGAGTGAGATAGCTCTGTGGGTTAAGTTTATCAGCACAACTGAGTTCTGTCCCCAGAACCCACATGGACATAGGAGAGACTGACCCTACAGTGTGCCTTCTGAATGAGGGACCCTTTCCTCTGGAGACCTCTGTGTCCTTGTGTAGACCCCTTTGAGTGTCTGACAGTGAGATGCTGGGTACCAGGCTGCTCTTGTGGTTGGATGCTCCTGCTGAGAGAGTCGGAATTAGGATGACTTGCAGGGCTGGGCCTGAGGCTCAGTTGGTAGAGTGCCTGCCTCCCTTAACCTGGGTTCTATCCCCAGCACTGTATAAATGGGGTGTGCTGTGCCTAACCTGAAATCTCAGCACTTGGGAGGTAGAAGTGGAAGGATCAGAAATTCATGCTCATCCTTGGCTACACAGGACGTTTGAGGCCAGTCTGGACTATTTGAGATTCTATCTAAAAAAAAAAAAAATAGATAACCAGTAAACAAATAAATAAATAACTTGCCTTCCTATAACTTTCCAGGGAGCTGGGACCCCTAAAAGATGAGTCTAACCCCAGTCTCAAGTCCAAGCAATTCATGGCAATGTCACAGTCCATGGGGAGTTCTGACCCTCAGGCCAACCCTCTCCTCTGCTGTAGGCTTCATGTTAGTGTCTCTTATTGCCATGAAAGTCACAAGGGTCTAGGCTTCTCTTCATAATTCCACCTTATCACATCTTCAAAAATGCCCCTCGGAACAGCATAGCATGATGCATGCCTAGAAACTTTGCCCCTAGCAGGTGGGAACTCCATGAGGGTCACAGAATCTTGAAGTGGAGAAGACAAGTTACTTTTATTTTATTTATTTATTTATTTATTTATTTTTGAGACAGAATTTCTCTGTGTATCCCTGGCTGCCCTAGAACTCACTCTAGACCAGGCTGGCCTAAATGAACTCAGCTTTGCCTTCCTCTGCCTCCTGAGTGCCGGATTAAAGGTGAAAGCCACCACCAAGTGAGCCAAGTCACTTTAGCTCCCAGCTTGTTGGCGAAAGGGACAAGGTCTTACCTCTTAGCACCCAATGCATGATGGAAGCAAGCCTCTCAGATGTCCTTGGTCTCCTGAGCAGTGACCTTCACATAAGGCAGCCCTAGTAGTGCTCTGGCCCCCTCTACGGTAAATGGAAGCTCCCAGAGTGCGATCTGGCCTGCTATGCTCATCAGCAAACCCTGTCCCTACAAGGGGCTAGAGGGTTGGCCCTAGCCAACAGGATTCCCCCAGGGTTCTGAGAGTCCTCTCGTCCTTCGGGAGGAGAATAACTGTGGGCACTTTTCTTCCTAGAATGAGTAGTCCCCCCTCCCCCGCCCACACACACCTTTAACACCCTTCTCCCAATACCACAGGTCTGTTGTGTTGTGTCTTCTTGGATCAGCAGTCAGGGTTCTGGTGGTGAACAGGGGCCTCTGGGCTAGTGGCACCAAGTCAGATTTTGCATCTGTTAAATGGGTGTGTCAGAAGAGGGCGTCTGATCCCCTGGAACTGGATTTACAGATGGTAGCATGAACCCCCCGGGTGGGTGCTGGGAATCCAACCTTAGTTCCTTGGCTGAGCTGGAAGAGCTTTTAACAGCTAAGCCATCTCTAGCCTCCCTAACCCTCTTTAAGAATGTGTGTGTGTGTAAATAGGCAAGGTCACATGTAGCTCAGACTGGCCTCAGATTTACTATACATAAATGACCTTGAACTTCGCTCCTGTGGCCTACCTCCTAAGTGCTGGAGTTATTCTTGCATGTTAGAAACACTCCGTTCCTTGGTCCTCCCCCACCCCATCTTTCTTTTCTTGAAGTTCTTGACTAACATGGAACATTTAGAAAGCAAGAAAAGCCTAAGTGAGAAACCAGCCACCCTTAACTCTTGTTCATCCGAGAGCAAGTAGTCCTGTTGTTGTTATAATCATTTGGAATATTTTTTTCTTGTCATCTTGTTTCTCAGTGAATAAGGAGTCAAAAATGGAGGCTAAGACACGAGATGGGGAGGTATGTTATTTTCCATAGGTTGTGACATGTGAGAAGAAGCCTACATAGTTGGGGCGCCTTTCCTTTCAGCCATATTGAGGACATTTCCTTAATTTAACACATATTCCCTGTGACCTTCAACGCTGCTTAGTGCTCTTTGTCTTGGACCCAGCATGTTTATCCAGTGAATCCTCCCAGCTCTGGGTCTTTAGAGAGATTTTTTTTTCTTTTTTCTTGCCCCCCCCCAACCATGAACACAGCATGCTTGCACTTAAATCCAAATCACTGGCAATTTCCTTAGGATAAATTCCTAGAAATGGGATTGGCCCTGTCAGAGGCCATGCCATTTAAGGTCCAAGTGCCCCCCTGGAAAGACCGGAACCTTTTTTTTTCCTCCCAGCAGAGATGCAGCAGAGGACCCAGATCCTATAATTCCCAACTCCTTTGAGATTTCCAAACCAGGAGCCTAGAAAGAGTTGGGGAAAAAAGTTAAAAAATAAAAACCCGTGCCCTGGGAGCAACTTCCTGGAGAGGAAGGGAGGTGGTAGGTAAATAGTCCGGCTCCCAGGTTTTAAGTGAATGCCTGCAGCCGGCTAGGCCGGGCCCCTGGGAACACACCAAAGGGCTCAGACCCAGCCTCTGTCCTCAGGTGGCTTCTACCTGCCTGCAGGAGGAGGACCGAGGGCAGACGGACAAATAGCCATCTAGCAACCTCTGTCCCTGGCGTCTGGCTAGGGCTGTACAGAGAGCATCTGTAGCCTGTGACGAGCTCCCTAGCCACAGAGGTGTGTCTTCAAAGCTTCACCAAGCCAAAAGTCCAGTCCATGTCCACAGGTGATGGCTGAGTGGGTGGGCATCCAGAGCCCAGGAAGGGGAGAAGTGGTCTGGGTAGGAAAGGCGAGAGAGAGCACAGGATGGACCACTATGTTGGGCTGTTTGCATGTTATGTTTCCTGTCCCAGGTCATTGTAAGAGCTGAGTGTGCTGAGCCCAGAGTTAACTACGCAGTAGTTGTTTGGTTTGTTTTCTTGTTTTATTTTTAAGTGCTTTTAGTCTTGGTTCTGGGGTAGGGAGGCGTCTTGCTTTTTGTTGTTATTTGTTTTGGGACCAAGAGTCTGTATGCCTTTGTTAGGAGACAGTAGGAAAAGAGTTCATTTGGCAAGACTAAAAGCTCTCCAGGTGACCAGGATGACCAGGTGACCAGGATGAGGGTCATTCGCTGTCCAGCCCTGGTTCCTGGTGCCTCTTCTCTCCTCCACCTCCAGAGAGCATGAGAGCCAGCCCCTCCCCCGGCCCCTCTGTTTTGAATAAGATTGTGTGCTGTTTATGTTAGGGAAGAGAGGCCCCAGCCAAGCATCCTGCTTTTGAAATCTAAAGTTTTAACCAGCTCTCTCCCCATCCCCAGACCCATGTTCTACAACCTCCAGGCTGGTGTACCTTCTGCCTCGGCTCTCTACTCCACAGAGGACCCCTTTGTCTCTCACCCACTCAGCCTCCCTTGGAGCAGCTCTCAAAGGCTCCCTCCTTCCCTTCCTCTACCTTTTCCCCCTAAATTTCACCTGTCCTTACTCCTGGCACTAGTGGCCTAGAACAGGACAAAGGCCAGGCCGGGAAAGTACACTGTAATACAGCCTCTGCCTGCAGCTTCTTGTGTGACCTTGGGTAAGTCCGGTTCCTTTTCTGGGCCTGGATGCTGAAGTGCAGGGAATAGTTGGTGCTCCCTGGGTTCTTTGCACATCTGCTTTTATTTGTAGTGATGATCTCATTATGTCTGGTGGGAAGGCCCCTTGAAGTCCCTCCACGGCCCTGTGGCACTATTCTGGAATACCACTTCCTGCAGCCGGTTTGGAGCCAGAGTCAAAGGCCAGGTCCAAGCAGGAGGTGTGGCCTGGCCGAAGGGCATCAAGGCAGGGACAATGGAGCAGCTGCATTTGGTGAGAGAAGGGGGCATGGCAGACATAGAGCCCGTGACCCCTGTCCTATCACATGTTTACAAGGCTGGAGACTTTCTGTCCCCAGCTAACTTGGGACCTTCCAAAAAGCCCGCGGGGCTACATGTAGAATGCAGCTAGGTGGACACGTGAGTTTCTGGGAGTAAAGGTCTCCCTCCCTGCAAGCTGGCTCTTTGTTCTGCATCCTCAAGGGCCCTGCCAGCAGCCCATTGTTTGCTGCTCACATGTGGCTGTTCCCTTGCTTAGCCCTGGGATGGCGTGGTGCCTCGGCTAGGATAGGGTCATGTATATATAGATCCACTTAGTAAAAGTCACTTGGGTGACAGCTCAGTGGTTAAGAGCGCTGACTTCCTCCAGAGGATCCAGGTTCTAGTCCCAGCACCTTGCATGGTGATTCACTACCCACTGTAATTCCAAGTCCAGATAATCAGACGCCCTCTTCTGGCCACCATAAACACTGTGTGCACACAGGCAAAATACTCATACATGTGGAAATAAATAAGTAACTTTTGTTTGTTTGTTTGTTTGTATGTTTGTTTGTTTTCGAGACAGGGTTTCTCTGTGTAGCCCTGGCTGTCCTGGAGCTCACTTTGTAGACCAGGCTGGCCTCGAACTCAGAAATCCACCTGCCTCTGCCTCCCAAGTGCTGGGATTAAAGGCGTGTACCACCACGCTCGGCAACAAGTAACTTATTAAACGTCACTTCTGAGTCTGGAGCTATAGCCCAGTCGGTAGAATGCTTGCCTAGCATGCACAAAACCCTAGGTTCTGTTCTTAAATCACGTAAGATGAGCATGGTGGTATATACTTGTAATCTCAGCACTGGGTGTATGGAGTCAGGAGGATCAGAGGTTGAAGGTCAAGCCCAGGCTAGCCTACCTGAGACCCTGTCTCAAAAAATGAGATAGGGTATGTGGGGCTCACACCTTTAGTCCCAGCACTTGGGAGGCAGAGGCAAGTGGATTTCTGTGAGTTGAGACCAGCCTGGCCTACTGAGTGATTTCCAGGATAGCCAGAGCTACCTAGAGAGACCTACAGAAGAGTCACTTCCTTTGGGGGAGGTGGCATTTTGGGATATCCGTTGGGTGTGGGAAGGAGATACACTAACTACATTGGTTTTTATGTCTTGGGTTTTGTCATATGAGGCCTGGCCACATGACTGACTTCAGGCTCAGGGGCCAGTTGAAGAAGAGTTTCAATTTGACGGCATATCCCTAGTGGAGGCCCGCTGTGACTGTGCCAGACAATGACCATCTTGCTGTGAGTGCAGCAAGCCCCCCAGCCTGGGTTCCCTAAGCTTTGAGTCAGAATTGAATCCCTCGGGTTGCTGGATGGACCCAGGGCTGCAAAGCACACAGGCTTTGAGGGTCAACATCATTTTGAAGTCCGGGTAAGGGATGGGTATATTAAACCCCTTTCTGGAATGGTGTGTGATGGGACATGGAGCATGTCCATTACTGGGATAATGACACTAATATGTGAAATTCCTTCTGGTTAATTTTCATTTCACAGAGTAATCCAGTTAATATAACCAGTCCCATTGCTCTTCAGGGACAGCCCTCAGCCAAGAGAACAGAACAGAGATTCTTTCTGCTCTGTCTGGCAAGTGTCGGGCACGTGGCCTGGCCAGAGATTGAATGGTTTGAGGGGCCACAGGGTGAGCCCTCTGGGACCTGGGTTACTAAGTGCCTCTGGCTGATAAGGTATTCATAGTGAGAACTACTTGTCCAGAACTTTGTGGGTCCCAGCACATTTCTCCCCTAGGAATTCCTGCGGTTTAGGTAGCGGGATCCCTGGGAGTTGGGAGCTGCTGGCAGAGCCGTCTGGCCATGGGCATCTCCTCATCGTGTGCCAGCGTTGTGTATAGTCACACACGTGTACACACACACACACACATCCGAACAAACATGGTGGCACCTGCCACAGAGTGAGGCAGGTAGATAATGACGTTTGAGGCCAGTCTGGGCAATTTAGTGAGATCCCTGCCTCAAAGCAAAAAAAATGAACAGAAAAACTAATCCACAACGTCATGCTGTTCATGTGAAGAATATTCATGGGGAGTTTGAGTTCCAAGTCAGCAAGTTGTCCTCTGAGCTTCATGCCCATGCTATGGCCTCCAAATAAACAAACAGTATGTATGTGTGTGTGTACAAATAATTTTTTTAAGGAGTTGGAAAGTGAGAGGTCTTAATTCAACAGAGATTCAGTGGAAAACCCCAGCTCATATATAATAAGTATGGGAGAAGTGTTTGCCATGCATGTATGAAGACCAGCACTGGTGAAAGTAAGGCCAAGCCTGGATGTGCCTGTGATTCCAGTACTGGTGGGCAGAGAATAGGAGGATCCTCGGGACTGGCTAGCCAATTGGCGAGCTCCAGGCTGAGTGAGGCCCATTGTCTCAAACAAGATAGATAGAAGTTGAAGAAGACACTAAGTTAACTTCTGGTCTTCATACACCAGCATGTGTATACACATGTGCATACAGTCTACACACATGTACACACACGCACAAACAAAATGGATGGCTCCTGAGGAAGGACACTGATGTTGATCTCTGGCTTCTATATATACCCATGTACATGTGCACACATGCACACACAAACACACACATCCGAGCAAGCATGGTGGCACCTGCCACAGAGTGAGGCAGGTAGATAATGCCGTTTGAGGCCAGCCTGGGCAATTTAGTGAGACCCTGTCTCAAAGCAAAAAAATGAACAACAAAAAAAAAACTAATCCACAAGCGTTGGAATTAGTGGATTTGGGGACTGTCTGTGGTGGTCACTTCTCCCTCAGTCATCATTTCCTTAGCCACTGATTACAGCCATCTGTCCATTCAGACCCATTGCCCCTCACTGGATTCACCCTTGAGGGGTGACTTGCCATCTCCTCCAAGAACCCCCCTTCTCCTGACCCTGGCACCTAGCCAGCCCTACATCCTAACCTGGCCCCACTGCAGCCAGACCCCTCCCTCTAATCATAAGTCTCCCCGGGCACCATAAATCACCCTAAGAGCACATTCCTTGGGGGATTTGTAAAATAATCAAAATATTTGGGGGAAAGACCGTCAGATTACTTATGGCTATTAGTGGGATCCATATATTTTGGCACCAAGCATGGCTTAATTGAAAAAATATGTGAGCATGGTGGTTTCTTTCTTTCCACCACTCCCCCTCCTCTGTGAGGAGTAGGCTCAGAGCAGAGTGGTGTGGTGGAGGTGGGGGAGCTGGAGAGGAATTGAATATCAAAGCGTTTGTGCAGAGAACCTGTTTACAGAAGGGCGGAAAATATAATGCTCGCTGGGAAGCAAGCCCTGCCCATATAGTCCGGATTATTAATAGAGCCGAGTTACCCTGCACATAATGAACCTTTTAAGAGACCTGGGACAGCTTTCCCCTTTGCAAAACAAGTTTCCCTCGAATAGCACCATTCACGCTGCTAAGGGCATTGGGTTACAACAATAAATAAAAATGAACAGTGCCCTGAGATATTCGAGGAATGCGCAAACGCTTCAGTGATTTAGTATGAGAAAACACGGTTTCAACATTTAATTGAAGGGTATACTTTCATCTGAAGGCCAGAGTTGGAAATTGCCCTGACTCTCTACATTAGCTCTCAGGGCTCTTTCCTGGGAGGGGGCCGCTCGCATGCCCTCCTTTGCTTCCCCCTTCCTGCTGCTCAGCTCCTTAACTTGCCTTTGCCCAGGATTATCGGGAAGAGGAGACTCGGAGGGAGTTTCCTCGTAAAGCCACGGGCAGAGGCTTGGAAGAGGTGTGCTCTCCTAAGTGCCCCCAGTGTTATCTGTGCGGTCCAGGTTAGTCGCAGGCCCTCTTTGAGACTCAGTTTCTCTTCCTCCCCTCCCCCTTCCTGTTTGTTTGTTTTTAACCCTTTCCCTGCTCTGGGCTCCAGCATCTCCTCAGGCTGGCCTAAACTGGCAAAGTAGCTAAGGATGATTGCACTTGTAATCTGCTTCCAGTGTTGCACCTGTTTTACACCAGTGACTAAACACCGGACTCCCATGCACCAACTTAGTTTCTAGCTTTGTCAGTTTGAATGCCTGAGGCCCAGGCTGTCTGTGGTACTGTCTGTCTGTCTGTCTGCTTCTGTTGTCTGGACTTGGTTTAAAAAAATGAGTAGAAATTCTGCAGGCCCTCTGCAAATCTAGGAAAGGAAGGGACAGGGACAAAGTATTCCTGGGCATCCACTGGCCTGCCCAAGAGCCTGGTATTTAGTGGGAAGTGCCAACTTACTGGGATGTGAAGCCAGTGAGGACTTGTATTTGCAGCAGGGTGGCTAGCCTTGGCCACTTTTTATCCTTCATCATTACTGTGTGCACACTGAGAGCACACATGGCCCTGGGCATGTGTTCTCTCTCAAAGGTGAACTTTTGGTGATAACCTTAGGTGATAACCTTGGGTGGCCAGGGCTGCTCCCTCCTAGCTGTCAGGGGCACACAGAAGGGCTTCTCACAACCTGACCCTGGAGGTGTTGAAATCAGGTTTTTTTCTTTTTTCCCCCTTTTTTTCTTCCTTCCTTTCCTTCCCTTTTTTTTCTTTCTGAGACAGGGTTTATCTGTGTAACAGCCCTGGCTGTCCTATAACAAACTGTGTAGACCAGGCTGGCTCCAAACTCAGAGATCCCCTGCCTCTGCCTCTGCCTCTGCCTCTGCCTCTGCCTCTGCCTCTGCCTCTGCCTCTGCCTCTGCCTCTGCCTCTGCCTCTGCCTCTAGTGTACTGGGATTAAAAGCCAGTGCCTCCACTACTCAGCTTGAAATCAGTTTTCAGTGAAAGATAGCAAAACTGTGGCCTTGGACCAGTCCACAGGGAGGTGAAGGCAGGCCCCCGGGGTAGCACACACCCCTTTCTCCATAGGCTTTCCCCCTTATCTCCCAGCTAGACTGGAGGTGCCCTGAGGACAAGGACAGGCTTTTTCTGTATGCTCAGAAGATTGGGACATCCCTGTGGCCAGTGGATGTTCCCAGAGTGACTCACCAACCTTGACAGGCTCCACTCGTGGGCACCCCATCGGAACTGGACCATGAATAGCATCAGGGCACTGAGCAGATAGATAAGCATTGGAGCTGAGTCTGTCAGCCCTCCCTGGCTCTCAAGGAACTAGGGCTTGGCTACCACGATGTGCTCAAATGCCAAGGGAGGTTTTCTTACTTTGGGTGTTACCAAAATTAGGGTCTGAGACAGAAAGGAGTCTGACCCAAGAAAAGCCAGAGAGTAGGGATTAGCAGCCTGGAGTGGGACTGGGGACATCTTGGGGCTCCTTGCTTCTGTGGACAGCTGAAACTGTGTTCTGCTGGGACTTTGGGAACCAGGAGAACGTGCATTCTGTCCTCCTTGGGGTGATGGAACTGGGTTGTCATCCTGCTACTCCTGGGCATGCATTCCTGGCACCTGAGTGAGCTCCTAGCAGCCCAGGCATGGTCGTCTGCCCTGAGTGGGTGAAGGCTCAACATTCAGTGGCACTGCTCGTTCACGTCTGCTGAGGTTCCATGTGCTAAGCCCTGGGGGGGAGAGAGAACTCGCTCTTACGGGGAAGCCTGGTGAAGCCTGGGTGTATGTGTCTGTGCCTGTGTGTATTTGTGAGAGGCTCCAGAGAAAGAATTGTGCCACCTGGGTTGGCCCATTCTGTGGGAAGCTGGGGGGAGATGTTGGTGACTGAGATCTGGAGACATTTCTTGGGACAAAATCAGAACCAGGGGGCCTAGTCCAACCAAGCGCATCTTCTTGGAATCTCCTCACCTGCAGATTATTAGTCTCAGATGGCAACCTGCATGGTACCTAGAGATACCCACAAAATGGGCATCCCCTCCCGACCCTACCATTCTGTGGCCCTCCAAACAGGCTGCACAGTACCATTTCCACAACAGGAGACCAAAGTCCAGGCACCTCCTGAGCCTCTGCTTTCTTAACATCAAAGTCGTGTTTGTCAAGGTCAAAGACAATACATCATAAAGCTGACTGGTGGGGGAGGTAGTCTTTCCTATCCCTTCTTCGTGGGTCGCTGAGGTAGATGCTTGGACTCTTGGTACCTCGGCTTCTGACTCACCCAGCATGCACAGCACTTTGACGGGCTCCGAGGAGAACCCAGGAGGAGAAGGAAAAAAAAGTCTCATGGTGACTTGGTGACACCTGGAGCTTTATGGCCAGCTTGCCTTTCCTTTGTCCCTTCTTGTGTGAGACACTTCATTCAGCACAGCACTTAAAAATATAACAAAACACCTTCTGCTAATGGACTATCAAGGGCTTGGCACAAGCTTTCACTCCTCACTCCTCTGGAAAACCATAGAGGGGAATTGCTCATTTTTTGCTTTACATCAGTCACTGAGGCCCAGGAAGCTGGCCTCTGCCCCTCGGGAGAAAGTCCTTTCTGGTTATGTAGTGCTATAGGTGTGTTAGGGTGCCCAGGCTGTTTGGCATTAGATGCTGCGATCCCAAGGAACCCTCTCCATCATCTCATGGCCACAGACCTGAAGAGGAACCCCCCAGTTGAAGCCTAGAATGTCAGAACTCATCTCATCTTGTAGGGAATGTGGGGGACTTTTGAGTCCTTTTTCTGAGGTAGATACTCCTCATAGTACTGTAGCCGGCTCTCCCTTCACAGCCTGATTAGAAACCCATTATGTTGTAGTGGGCGTGGCCCAGTTGGATATGGAGAAGCTTTCCGGAGGAGGGGCCTGCTAGTCTGGAGAAGGTATATATAGTGAGTGGCATCCATAGGGGCAGAGACGTGAGATGTCACAGGGTTTGTAAGGATACTCTGTGGTTTTGGTCATTAGATGTGCACGGCATGATGGCTATCCCAGGGTTTGCCTGTCACCAGTGTGCTGATGACCCCAGTTACCAAGGCACATCCATCCTTGGCTGTACATCCATAGCCTCTCACACGGCCCCGAGACCTCCTAGGACCATCTCACTACTTTTAGAATCTGGGGCAGGTGATAAAGTGGAGGATGTGCCCATGAATGGGTGGGAAGAGTCCCTGGCCTGGCCTGGGGTCATCTTGGTAGTGGGCAGTTTCTATGTGTGAGTTTGGCCATCTCTGGTGAGTTCCATGATTTCTCCCCAATGACTTGCTCCAGCTGCTCTGAGCTCCATGACTTTTCCCAATCGCTCCTGCAGTCTGGGTCTCTTGGGTGACCTTGGACACACCTAAGCAGGCAGGCAATGTTGGCTTGGGGCTTTTCTCTCAAACCCCAGTGGCCCTTTGTAAGAGATGTCAGAGGTCATTCAGCTCAAGAGTCCATTCCAGGAGACTGGGGCAACGGCTTAGTCAGTGAAGAGCTTGCCACACAAGCACTTGAGTTTGGAACTCCAGAACCCATGTGAAAAGCTGGGCACAGTGGCACATGCTTCTAATCCCCATGCTGGGGAAGCAGAGACAGAAGATTTCTGGATAGCCAGTCTAACCAAATGAGTGATTTCCTAATTCAGTGAGAGACCCTGTCTCAAAAAAATAAGGAAGTGAGCTAGTGAGGAAGACATATGATAGTTGACCTCTGGCCTCTACACAAACCCATACATACCCATGCACACATATGCACACGGGAACACATACATAGACATACCCATACACAATAAAGAAAATAAAAATTAAAAGATTACATTTCATAGCTGAGGAAGAGCTTCCAGAAAGGAAGAGACTTGTGCCGGAGTCATATGGTATCAGAGACTTAGCCACAATGTGTGGTGACCCTCACTTAGAAAGAGTAGTGTGGTTTGCCCCGCCCCACCATGGTAGGATGGTTCCTGGGATCAACAGCTTTCTCTGCCTTGCCTGGTACAGGCCTTCCCAGCCGCAAAGCCCTGGCTAAATTAGAAGAGGAAACTTCCAGACTTTCCCTCAGCTTCTCACAAGGCTTCATAACTCTGTGGAGTTTGGGGGGAAGCAGGTGTTGCTGAGGGTAAGAGCGCCACATGGGGACTCAGGACACTTCCCTGTGGTATGGCTCAGGAGTGTCATAGCTGATTTCCCCAGGCTTCCTATCCTTGCCAGCCCCTTGCTGGCATGTTCTTAATGTTCTGTCGTTAAGTCTCAGAGACAAAGGGGCAGCTCCTGTCCCCTCAACCCTCCAATTCTAAGGTTCCTAATTATCTCATCGTGGAAACAACCACGGCCCTCCTGGCAGACTGTCTTTGGCTTGTGTCTCCTGATGCCTATATTCTGCAGCCTGGTGACTCTCTACCTAGGAGGGGGTGGGCTTGTTTTCTGTTTTGGCACACTCAGCCACACTCCTTCTATCCAGGCAGTGTTCTCCGACTACCACACTTGCCTATGGACACGCACACCATCCATCACCCTGTGGGCAGCTCCATTAACTCTCTTGGGTGGGAGGAGCTTAACACTGCGGGACCCCCTTAAATTTAATTATGTCTGTAGGTGGTGTTGGGGTGGGGATGAGTTGCATGCTTGGAGTGCAGTTCCTAAAGAATCCAGAAGAATCCTCTACAGCTGGGATTGCAGCAGGTACAGGTGCTGGGAATTGAACTCTTGTCTTGTAAGAGCAATGCTGACCCCTCTCTCCAGCCTCAGGCTCTCCTCCGCTGTCCAGTGGAGGAACCACTTACCCTCCTTGGTGTATGTACACTGTATGGATTTCTCAGAGGGTCTCTGTGTCAGGAGGTGAGGCCGTGTGGAATGAGAGCCTGCTAGCTAGCTGATCGGCAGGGCCATTTCAGTGTTAGCTCCTGGAGTTCTGATGCCTGTCTTGAAGGCGGGGCACAAGTACTAACCCATCTTGATTTTGCAAATAGGTTCTCTGAGGCTCAGAGAAAAACACACTTTGACTCTAGATGGGTGGTTCTCAACCTGTAGGTTGTGACCCCTTGGGGTACCAGCAACCCTTTCACAGGAGTCACCTGAGAACAATTGGAAAACATAGTTGTTTACATTGTGATTCCCAACAGTAGCAAAATTACAGTTACAAAGTAGCAACAAGGAAGGTTAAGGACCGCTGCTGTAGACAAGGGTGCTAGAGCTCAGAAGTTCACTGAAGACGCCATTGCCATTGCGAAGGTTCCAGTGAGACTCTCACTTCTGATGAGACTCTTGGCAGCAGCAAGCTAGGCTGGGATGAGGATGGGGATGGGACTCACGGGGTTGGGCATGCTTTACTCCCAGTCTCTCTTCTGTTGCTCATTTGCTGTGTGACCTTGCATAAATGTCTTTCCCTTTCTGGCCCTGTAAAGTACTATGCACTTCCTATCCTATCCTATCCTATCCTATCCTATCCTATCCTATCCTATGCTATATACTATACTATCTGTATAATTTTTCTATAGTAAACCTTGGATGAAACTTCAACAGTGAATCGGTTGGTTGAAGAGAGGAGTTGTTTTGGCTTCATTGCCCTCTGTACCCTTCAAAGGCTTCATGTTTAGGGTAGGTCATAGCTTAGCTCAAGAGTCCCCCAGCAAATACCCTGGTAGGCCACAGGAAGTTAACCAGCAGGTCTTTCTGGACTTCCATCATTGTGGAAACAGGGCTGTATTCTCTGCTATGTGGCAAAGACCAGCTCACTACCCATTGCTAGGGCCTCAGTTTCCCATTTGTACCAGGAGAGGATGTTCAGATTCTCTCAGGCAGGATGGAGAGAGGCAGGCAGCTGTCATTTGTCTGTTTTAGATCGGTGACTGGAGAAATCCTCCAGAGGTTGCACTGGAGTCGGGGTGGAGGGCAGCGTGTGTGCCGATGGTAAATGCCAAGGCGGATCTGAGGTCCTGGGTAGCTCCCCCTAGAACATGTGCTTAGCATGGACTGAGCCCTGCTCTCATCCCCCACAGTACAGATTCAAGTCTCAAGATGTCCTCACCGCTTCTGCCTTAGTGACTTTCCAACCAGGCCGCGCTAGTCACTTATCCCAGCCCGGAAGCCTGGCTGCAATGGTTCCCAGCCCTCCCTGGGCTCTGTGGGGCCCCTGGCATGTTACAGGATTCTTTCCTCTTTGCTGCTCACTGCCCCGCCAGTACCCCAGATCATGGTTGCTGTTCCTACCCCACTTTAAAGATGAATGGTAGAGGCTCTAGGCTGGGGAGCAGTAGCGACCACCCCTTTGGGCCCAGCCTCCACCTCCTAAGGGTGTCTAGCCAGGGGAAGCCACAGTGGGATTGGACTTGAAGGCCTGAGGAGGAAAGGAAGGAGTCCCAAGGGTCTGTGCTCCTAGCCATTTTGGTAAGAAAAAAACCCAACACCCTAATTAGAGGTGACAGGGGTGACTCTGTCTGTGTGCTCTCTTTTTCCTCCTTCCCTCCACACCTCCCTCTCCGCCCCCCATTTGATGTATCCGTGGGAAAAGTGGAAAACTAGGTACTACTGCAATTACAGAAAAAACAAAAAACAAAAAGAGTTGCCTGCTTGGAGGCTGGGGGATGGGCGGCGCCCGCGGGAGGCCCTCTTTGGGGGAGGAAAAAAAACTTTTATTTTTTTTTTCCCCTTAGATTTTATTTTATTTTATTTTTCCTTTCGTTTGGAAAAGGAGCCCTTCTGCAGTCACGCTGTCACAGTTAAAATAAGGTTTAAATCACAGGCCAGCCCGTGGCTTTTCCCCTTCTTTCAGAATTTTTGCCAACTTGCAATTTACTTAATGAAATCCTGCGATTCTGTTTAACGGGGATATTTTTTGCAGATGTTGGTTTGACTTAGCTTTGCAAAAATATGTGAACTGTGCCATTTCTTTTCCTATTTTTAACGGTTTCAGGACTCTGGTTCATCGGCTCTGCCGGCTGTGCTATGCCAACAGAGCTGTTTACTCCAGCTCTGAAATGCGTGTTTCCATTGTCCTGCCTGCCCTCCTTCCTCCCTCCCACGTACCCACAAAGGGGAGGGTCCCCCACTATGGAGCAGAACCTTCCACCCAAAAGCTGTCTGCCCCAGTGGCTCCAGTGGAGGCAGCAGAGTTACCAGAGACTAGCCCTACGGTTTGAACAAATGAAGGCCAGAGTCGGGAGTCACTCATCTCGAGTAAGTCAGGAACTGAGTGAGCAGAGACCACAGGCTGAAGTAGGAACGGGGCTGTTTCCTCTCTCTGGGAAGGCACCCTCTTCCTTTCCTATCAAGGCCAGCCTGGTCTACATAGTGAGTTCATGGATAGCCAGGGCTATACAGAGAGACCCTAAATAAACAAACAAAAGCCCAGATAAATAAACGAGTAAATAATCGATCCACTCTTATGTCTATTTGAGGCAGTTGTACTGTGGTGGAGAAAGGGCCCATCTGCTGAGTTGTCTTGAGTTCCTCATCTGCGAAGTTTAGACAATATCCTTGTAGCCCAGCAATGTAAAGACCCAAATGGAGAGGCTGCCGAGACTCCAGGAGATGGCTAGGGAAGTCAGCGCAGGCCTCTGGGCCCTGGCCATGTCTCTCAGCTGTAGGAGGTACTGCCCACGTGGCTGGAGAAGCAAGCACGGCGGCAGGAGCTTAGGTGTTCACAGACCAAGAAGGAAGTGCTGTCAGGGTGACAGAAGGGAAGGCCCAGTCCAGGGTCTGGAGGGGAGGCATCAGATTCTCTGCAAGGGTAGGACAGGAGAGGGACAGCTACACTAGTGTGACTAGTGTCACAGGCAGGGTGGGGACCCTCCTGGAAGTGTACGCCACCCTGACTCCCTTTATATCAACTTGTTGGGTCTGTGGTGTCTGTGTCCTTGTAGTCTCCTCCTCCGCCTCTCCCTCCTCCTCCTCTTTCTCCTCTTTCTCTTCCTCCTCCTCCTCCTCCCCTCCCTCTTCCTCCTCCCCCTCTCCCTCCTCCTCCTCTTTCTCTTCCTCTTCCACTTCTTCCTCCTCCTCTCCCTCCTCCTCCTCTTTCTCTTCCTCCTCCTCCTCCTCCTTCTTCTCTTCCTCCTCCTTTTAAAACACTAGGCTGGCCTTGAACTCACAGAGATCCTCACAGAGATCCTCCCACCTCTTCCATCCGAGTACTTCGATGAAAGGCATGTGCCCAGCAGGATGAGACTGTCTTAGTTAGGGCTTCTATTGCTGGGATAAAGACGGTGACCAAAAACAACTCCGGAAGGAAGGTTATTTTATTGTATAACTCTCAGGTGTGTGGTAGTGCTGCCTGGTAGGCAAGCCCCCTACCAAAAGAACTACATCTCCGCTCTCTTGGTTCTTCCGAACTCCTGCTTTGTTATCAGATCCGTAACAATGTGATATTACACAAACAGTAAACTATATGATCTCTGTAAAAAAAAAAAAAAGATTAAACAAACGGATAAAGCAGGTGTCTCTTTCATGTCACCCTGAAGAGTGAACAGCTCCTGGGGCTGGGGCTGGAGGCATGCTAAGTGGCTAAGAGAACTTTGCTCTTCCAGAGGACCCGTGTTTGGTTCCTAGCAACCACATCTGGCAGTTGGCAAGCATCTGTAACTCCAGCTCCAGGGGGCAGGTCAGAGAAGGCCGTTGTAGCCTTGCCTTCCACCTGTGTGCTCCACAGTGTGGCTCCCCATACTTCACCTCCCTGACAGCCACCTCAGAATCTCTGCTTACCCTCTCCTGATAGCTGGACTTACTGTCCCTCATTTGTAATGCTCAGGTCGTGTCCTTACGGACAGAGGCGTGCTGGGCAAGTCTTGTGCAGTTCAGTGCAGAGGAAGGAAGGCAGCCCTGTGGGGAGTACAGCCTCAGACTGGGTGTGGGAGTCCTGAGCCACCCTCTCTGGTCATGACCTTGAATGGACCAGGAGGCCCTCGTTTCTTTTCATCAGTTAATAACCTAGCTCTCAGGATCCTTTTGAGAACTGGGTGTTTCTGATACATAGTGAGCTCACAGACCAAGCTAGCTAACTGTTAGGTCTTTCATCCTCTGGCAGTTCTTGGTGACAAGTGTTCTTGACCAGTTACGTAGCTACGGAAATGGAAGCCCAGAGACACTAAGACCATTCATCCCAGGTAGTCATCTGGACCAGCCATAGAGGCAGGATTTGAACCCTGATCCTGGATTCCAAATCCCATAGGAAAGGTATACACTCTCCCAAGGGCTTGTCATCAAACACACCCAGAGCCACTGAGTCAGATTCATCCATGCTGGCTCCAGAGCGTCGCCTCCTTCCCAGTCAGTCTCCCAGGCCTGGCACCAGAGCAGCTGCATCTGTCTCATGCTAGGAGGCTGATTTGGTTTGGTCCCCTTACCCTTGTCATCTGTTTACGAGGAAGTCAGCTCTCCTACCTCTATGCCAGGCGCTGGACATGTAATTGTGACCCGTCGGGGCCAGCAGAGGGGCCTCCTAATCTTGTGCAAAACACACAGAATATCAGACTCCACCCAGGACCCATGCATGAATCAGAGTCTCCAGGGGTGGGGCCTGGGAATCGTGACTTGAGGGCACCAGAGTAGAAGAAACCCAGGCTCTTTTTAGCCCTGTTCTATTGTGGTAGGGAAGTCTCAGGCTTTGCTGCTGGGAGACCCAGTGAGCCTATGGCCCATAAAGTCACTCTCTGGTCTCTTACCTGGGCTGTGACTACTGTCATTCGCAACACTGTCCCTGTCCTGAACAGCACGTACCCCGTCAAGCCTCAGATTGTCTTGTACAATGGAGGTGACTGTGAATGGCTGTGACTGGGTGAGCAGAGACAGGCTTTCTGGAAACACGGGCCTTGCTCGCAGACTTCCTGTGTCTTACAATGTTATCTTCATAATAGGAAACTTTGCCCCATTTTTGCAACGCACATCCTCTGCCTGAGAGTCCATGGCGGTGCCGGGGCGGGTCATTTCTCAGGCACAGGCAGGGAGTTGTTCTGACAGCCCAGGGATTTGGGGGGGGGGGGAGTCCCTGCTACTCACAAGAACAAACAAACAGACCATTTTGCAATAATAATTCACGTTGGATGGATTCATTGGTGGTACTTGTCTTAGTTTCTCGGGCTCGCTCATTGGTACTCAGGATAGGGTCTTGCCTGTCAGGCCAAGGGATTTCTTCTTCCATGCCTTCGTTTCCTGTTCTCTAAGTGGAGGAGCTTGAGCTCAATAAGCTCCAGCCCCGAAGTTATAAGAGTTCTCCACAAATCCATGAGAGCCTCCCCTCTGGTTCCTCTTTGAGGTAGTTGACCATGCCTTTTGACAGTGGGCTGCAAAGCCACCTGGAGTTTTCAGAGTTCTACCAGTCTGAGGTGCAGGTTCCCTTGCCCTGAAACCTTCACATGAGCAGCTGGGGTGATGGCCACAGAACCCATTTGGAGGCAGAAAGAGGAGGGTGGCTCTCGCTGCCTGCCAGCGGGACTTTCTGTGGGTCCGCTGGCAACTCTGGAGCAGAATTATTCCTGTTGTTTTGGTGGTGGTGGTGGGGGGGTGACGACAATAAAGTTTCCCACAATACTCTCTCACTTCGGTCTCCTGCCCCTGCGTGCAGTAGGTATCTGTCTGGTACAAACGAAACCCAACCTCCTAAGCAAATTCTCTCTCCCTGCATGTCAGTGGCAGCTCTGCTGGCTGGAACCCAAACCCACAATGAGTGGCTCTTGAAAACACCCTACCCGCTCTTTCCCTTCGGGGACTGTGCTTCCGTGGTTTCTGAGCGGAGCTCCACGTGTTCAAGGCCCAGTTTGGGTGGTTTTCTGTTCGCTGGTGTTGTGAGCCATTAGGAGGAAGCTCTCCGCAAGGTAGAGGTGGCCAGACTCTGGCGGAGAGGGGCGTGCCCATTGCACGTTTACAGTGAAGTGAGTTGGTTCGTGAGTTTGAGAGTGAATGTTGAGAGGAGGGAGAGGCGTTGAACTGCTGCTCACCCTGTAGTCAGGCAGTTTGGCTGATAAGACCCACAGTCCCCATGGCGTCTGTGGAAAATGTCTATCTTATAGTAGGGCGTGTGTGTGTGTGACAAGCTGTGCTTCATTGTCTTATTGATACATATAGATTCTAGGGCTGGAGATGGAAGCCAGGATTTCTTGCCTGCTAGGGAAGCACTCTACACCAGCCCTATTGAT
Organism: Mastomys coucha; assembly: GCF_008632895.1. Lineage (NCBI taxonomy): Eukaryota > Metazoa > Chordata > Mammalia > Rodentia > Muridae > Mastomys > Mastomys coucha. The sequence continues at coordinate 58,424,294 of NW_022196906.1, read as the reverse complement.
AGCAGTGTGTAAAGCCCACCAGAAAGAGGCAGAGGAGTTTGTATGTAAGCGGGGAGGAGGGCAAGGGGGGAGTCTCCTCCATATACCAGGCTTCCTACTCTGAAGGATGACTCTTCCCCAGAGGGAACAGAGAGGCCCTGGCCAGCCCTGTGATCTACCACAAGGCTGGCGGTTCCTTCACCCTGCATTCTGTCTGGGTGTTAGTGAGATAGAAGATTCCAAAATGCCTACAAGATGGTCTTGGTGGGTTCTGGTGAGCATCCCTGGGATCAGGAGTCAGAAAGTGAGGAGAGAATGGTTCTGTGTACTACAGTCTAACCAGTGTCTCTAAGGGCAGTGCTGGGGGGTAGTGCCAGGACAGAGGTACCCTGGGAAGACTGGCGGCTCTGGGTCTCCCTGCCTGGACTCCAGCTCCCACATGCCTTGAGACACAAGAGGTTGCTCCTGACTCTGTGCCCTTAGGGACCTGCCTGTCTGGAACCTGCCACTATACACCCCCACACACAAACACCCCATCCCCGTCAGCACTGCCTTCCCGACTTGGCAGGGCCACTTCTCCAAGCTGGAACAGCTCTCGGTATTTCCAGCTTGGCCTGCTGCCCACATCTCTGGGGCCTTGCAGTCTGTCCCTCTCAAGGCAGGACCGAGGCACCATATCTGCTGACTGCTTCACGGGCTCACGGAGCCTCTTCCTGCTGCCCTACCTATGGGGTCCTGAGCTCCCCTGACTTCCTGTGCGTATGTTGTGGTGTGTGTGTGTGTGTGTGTGTGAGAGAGAGAGAGAGAGAGAGAGAGAGAGAGAGAGAGAGAGAGAGAGAGAGAGACACGTTTGCAGATTTGTGTCTGTGAACATGTGTAGGCTCAAGGGTCAACCTTGCGTGCTGTTTCTCAGGAGTTGCCCATCCTTATTTGTTTATTTGTTTGTTTGTTTTTGATGCAGAGTCTCTCACTGGCTTAGTCTTGCTGATTGGGCTAAGCTGACTGGGCAGTCAAGTCTCTGAGATCCTTCTGTTTCTGCCTCCCCAGGGCCAGCCTTACAAGTGCATACTCCCACAGCTGGCTTTTTGCATGGGTCCTGGGGATTGAACTCAGGTCCTCAGGCTTGCAGAGCAGGCACTTGTATTGACTGAACTGTCTATCAGCTCCTCTTCTGCCTTCCTGACTATCTCATCCACTCACAGCTTCCCTGGGGAAAACCACAGATCTAATTTGTAAATCGCTGGGGTGAGGGACCACCACCACCAGGACATCTTGGTTGTTAGCTGATGCTGATGCCAGGGGTGGGGGTGGGGCTTCCTTTGGGAATGACTGAGCTGGCAAGGTCCCCTGACCAGAGACCCTGTCAAGTTCTTGAAGCTTGGCACAGAGCACTGGGTAACATGTAGAACCAAGAGTTCTCACTGTTTCCTGGGTGGGCACTGGGTACCAGAGGAGGGCCAGGTGGCTTCTTTTCCTAATATAGAACTCTGGCAGTTCAGGGGCTCTTCCCCAGTTTAGGATGAGGGGTGACAGGAAGAGATACTAAGAACCCAGGTTTTGCGGTTTTGCAACCGTCCTAGACTGCTGCTGGCTGGGAATGTTTCCTGGGAGAGATCCCTGGCAAACTGCGTTATAGATAGATGAACGCAGTGCGTAACTGCAGCACACTGTTTATACAGTATTAGGAAGATAAACAGTTGTTCTAAATCGTATTTATATTTTGCATTTGTTTATCAGAACCTTTTCTCAACTTCGACCCTGCTACTTTCAGAATCATTACAAAGCCTGGATTTACGGGTTCTAAATACTGATGCTTGATTATATATTCGTGACGATTTATTTTGGCAAATGCATGCTTTATATCCAGAAGCCTCAGTGCTTGGGGGGAAGGGAAGACAAAGGTCTCCTAGAACCCCTGCAGAGCATCAGAGTTAGAGAAAGCTTTGGGGTCCGATCATGAACTACGTGTGGAGGCATAGTAATACCAGCTACTCTGGAGGTTGAGGCAGGAAGATCACAAGTTCAGGCCAGTCCGAACTACTTAAGTGAGAACCTGTGTCAGAATGAACAGTGAAAACGTTGAGGAGGTAGCTGAGTGGCAGAGAGCATGCAGGGCCTTAGGTTCACCCCCAGCACTGGAAGAGGGAACGGATGGAAGGTCCATGGTAGGTGAAGCGGGGGATGCAGAAACCTTCTCCTCGGGACTGTCCTCCTAAGGCGCGGAGTCTCTGGCATCCCTAAGACTGATCCCTGTGAGGGAGATCAGGGCACCACCATGTAGTGTGGGCTAGAGGAGGAAGGTGACCACACACCTCCACCTTCCTGGTGGCACAGAGTGTCCATTTGAACTTATAGCTTACTGGAGGGGAAGATCTCTCTTGCGATTAAAGACAGTGCTTGGTGGCCCTAGGGTTGTGCACGGAGCTTGCAAGGGTGCTCTGAGGATTTTAACCACATCGGTTTGGATTATTATTATTTTTTTTTGCTGGTCACTTAGGTTCGTTCTTTCTTTCTTTCTTTCTTTCTTTCTTTATTTATTTCTTTCTCTTTCTTCCTTCCTTCCTTTCTTTCTTTCTTCCTTCCTTCCTTCCTTTCTTCCTTCCTTCCTTCCTTTGAAAGTATCTCACTCAGTATGTAGGCTAGTCTGGCCTTGAACTCATAGACACCCACCTTTGCCTCCTGAGTGCTGGGATTAAAATGTGCACCTCCATTCCCAGCCCACCCATGGTTTCTTTTGTCATACACAGAGGTCTGGGTCACACACAGTGCAGTCACTTGCCTCTGTGTCCCAGCTTTTTGCTGTCCCCCAAAGGTCTGCCCCTTCATCTTCTAGCAAATGGTGGAGTGCGCGGATGAACTAAGCAGCGTTTCGTAGCCCAGGCTACCCTTGAATTAGCTGTGGAGCTGAGGGTGACCTTGAACTTCTGAGCTTTCTGCCTTTGTCCCTGAGTTACAAGTGTTCCTGGATTATAGGTGTGTGCTACCGTGGCAGGTTTCTGCAGTGCTGGGGTTGGAACCCAGGACGCTAGGCATGCTACTCGACCAACTGAGCTGCATATTCAACAGGGCTTTAAGTTTGATGTCACCGTTCTGGCCAGTGGGAATGACCGGGTGCGAGGCCTTTTATGTGAACCAACCACCTTGACAAACAGACCGATCCATTTCACAGACTGAGGAATGGAGGCATCTTGCAGTAGCACCCAGGTGGGCTCAAGGGAGATGCCAGGATGTTTGAGTGTTCCACTGTCGTCTGTATTTAGCTCCAGCTTTAAACACCCTTTCCACAGGACGTGGCCGGGTTGTAGTTAAAGGCTCGATGTCACTCAGGGCTGGTGAGTTGCCTACCAAGGAGGAAACGGCTAGGCGACCAGGAATGCCGCCTCCACCTCCCAGATTAATAATTGAGAGCTGGCCTCCACCCAGGCAGGGTGGGAAACACGCAGTGAACCCAGGGGTAGTTAACAGCAGAGGGGGGAAGGAGAAGGTCGTTTTTGCCTGTGGCTAAGAGGGTAATACACAATGGCCGTGATTTATGGCCTGGATTACTTGGGAGCCTCCTCAGTGGCTGACTGGGGCCCAGGCTCTAGGAATGCAGACACCAGCAGCCTGCAGGCCACTAGTGCCCGTGGGAGGGAGGAGGGCGGGCTGTTGGTGGCTTGGCAAGCACAAGGCTTGTGGAGGGGGTACAAGTAGCACCCATGGGTGAACTCTGGGAGAGGGACGGTGCTAACCTCCAGCTGGAACTGTGGTGGCTTTGACTTGGAGTGGGGGTGGGGCACTTAACTTCCCCGTGGTGAAGGCATTCTCCATTTCTTCCTCATATATACCCTACACCTTGGTACCTACCTGCCTTCTGAGATTGTACTGGGTGTTAGTTTAGATAGATTGGAGCCAGTAAGATGGCTTGGCAGATAGGGGTGCCTCTCACCCAGCCTGACAAACTGAGTTTAATCTCTCAGACCAACGCGATGGAAGAAGAGAACCAATTCCTGCAGGTTTTTCTCTGACCACATATAGGGACACCATGACACATACATGCCCATGCATGTGTACATGTGCACAAGTAAGAAAGTAAATGTACTAAGTTTTTAAAAAATCAATTAGGTGGGCTGTATGGACACTGGATGCTTAGTAGGGAGTTGAGGTGACTGAAGGCTGTAGAAATGATGGAATCCGCACTCAGTATCAGCCATGCTTGGCAGGGGGCAGCGTTCATGGCAGATGCCTGAGCCCTTCGCGCCCACCGCCCCTGGGCTTCCTGTGATTCATAAAGAGCACCCATACCTCCTGCCTAACACACATGCTCTCTGTGACTATCAATAGCTTTGCAGAGTCCAGCTAAATAGGTGAAGGCATTCGTGAGAGATGAAAGGGGAGGGTTTGTTGAAAGCATGGTTTGTTTATTTATTGTGTGTGGGTGTGGGCATCACTGTGACTTTATAGAGTTGTCTACCTCCATAAAGGCAGAAAAGTACACGTACTTTTACGTGGATTCTGGGGAGTCAAACTCAGGTCGACTTTACCCACTGAGCCATCTTGGATTTGAAAAGTGTTTTGTCCTGCCTCTGGTACTTGGAGGGGTTTCTCCTTTCTCACAAAGTTCACTTTTATTGACAATCAAGGTAGATGCAACTGACTTGTTAAAGTCACACTTAGTGTCCAGTCAGGTTGTCAGCTCCGCCACCCAAAGCCATGTCCCTGTCTCTCCACACTTGGAGACTTGACATCTCAGGGAAATCCAAGCTACCACATTGCCAGGTCAGGTGTCTATGAGCTTTAGTGAACTTGGAGCCTTCTTGTTGCGCCTTCGGAGCACTGGGTGTACAGGCAAGCACCACTCTGTCTGGCTCCACTTCAGGATGGGATATTTCTTGGCATAAGCCTACACCCCCCAGGCTTGGCTCAGATTGGCATCTCTTCACTTTTCACAGCCTTGGAGCCATGTGGCTTAAGATGTGGGATGGACATAGGGAGCACTGGGTAGTTCAGAATGCAGGAGTCAAGCTGACAGCAGAGACCCAAGCAGGTAGGCTTCTGCCAGCTGCAACGGGTGATGGAGGATGAGCTTTAGACACTGTGTTTTTGAGGATGTTATTGTGGATGTTACTGTGTGGGGCCAAGTGTAAGTCTGAGGTAGAAGAAAATGTGCCAGTAAACCTCAGGCTGCTTTTAGGAAAATGGAGATGCCACAGTGCTCTCTCTCTCTCTCTCTCTCTCTCTCTCTCTCTCTCTCTCTCTCTGTCTCTCTCTTTCTCTCTCAGCCTGAAAGGTAGGAACTTGGAGCAGAATTCCCCATGCCCCTCCACCACCCCACCCCCCCGCCTGAACCCCTAGAGGCTAGATGTCATTTGATGTGGTCTCAGGTTCACTAGGGAAGTCAGGCTTGGGTTCAGAGGGTGATCATGGATCTTGACAACCTGAAATGCCGGGCTGGAGATGCAGCTCAGTTGGTGGAGTGCTTGTCTCCTGTGCACAAGGCTCTGGGTTCCATCTCCAGCACTTTGTAAGCTAGGCCCTGCTACACACCTGCAATTCCTGCCCTTGGTGAGGGGGAGGCAGGAGGGTCAGAGGTTCAGGGTCAAATAAAAAAAAACTTGGAGATGATAACCCAGGCCTAGCCCGGTGGACTGATGAACACCTGGTTTATTGGGAATCCAGCATATGACAGTTCCCTCATGGACAGAGTGCACATGCCCTGGAAGAGCAACTGCCTTTCTAGAGGAGGTCCCAGCTCCCCATTCTTTTCTTTTCTTTTTTTTTTTTTTTTTCCGAGACAGGGTTTCTCTGTGTAGCCCTGGCTGTCCTGGAACTCACTCTGTAGACCAGGCTGGCCTCGAACTCAGAAATCCACCTGCCTCTGCCTCCCAAGTGCTGGGATTAAAGGCGTGCGCAGCCCGGCTTCAGCTCCCCATTCTTAACCCGCTTGTCCAGGGCAGTAAGAAAACTGAGTCTTTCCCACCCTAGGTTGTCCCTAAATAAGTAAACAGAGGTTTAGCATGGGACTTTGGAATAAACAGAAGAGGCCTTGGAATGGGGGCCAAGGTTAGAGTCTTTTGTGACAAGAACTGGTCCTTTCCCTAAGCCTGCTGGATTCCTGCTGCTCAACTGCTTGCTCTGGAACTCTGTCTTCTCTCCCTCTCTTCCTCTCTCCCTCCCTCCCTCCCTCCCTCCCTCTCTCTCCTTCCCTCCCTCTTTTTGCTCAGTGGCTGAGGACTTGCTTGCTCCTTGGCTTGGTTGTCTTTTTTCTTACCCTGAAGTTGCTGGTTTTTACCCTGTATCTCTCTCCTTATCTGCTCAGCCCCCCCCCCCCCCCCCCCCCCCCCCCCCCCCCCGTTTGCTGTCATAGAAGAGCTGGCTCTGATGACCCCATCATCTCCCTGTAGTTCTTTGGCTCTGGTGACAACCACCCTTCTCCCGGTAGCTCTTAGGAGTGACTGACAGTGTGCTGTCAAGCTCAGTGCTGGGGCCTGGGCAGAGACTCCTTGGGTGGGAGGTCTTCTCTGGCAGGGGAAGCCAGGGATGCCTTAGGTGTAAGTTGTGATAGATGTGGGCCCTCTGACTGGTCCCTCTGCCCACTGCAGTTGAGTCTGGGGCTCCTGGGGGAGATTGCCCTGCTGGGAGCAATGACAGAGCAGACTCTGGAAACTTGTTCTGGGTCAGGACCGCCAGAGGAGTTCATCTTTTCAGAATCTGTTTAAATACTGCAGGAGATAAAAGAGTGGAACCCTACCTCATTCAGCCCAGGCTGCCACCCTGTTCCACCGGAGACCAGAGCAGCCAAGGTCAGGACACAACAAAGGCCTTCCTGCAGATCTGTTTGGCCTCTCAGAAGCTGGTCACTAGATTCCTGAGAGATCCAGCACCCTCCTGGATGACATCTCTAAGGACTCAGGCTGCCATATCGACCCCAGCAGAGAGGGTCACTCAGGGGTAGGATCCCCTCTCTGCATATGCTGAGGAGACTCTGACTTGGGGCCTTCCCTGAGAATGGGGTGCTGCTAAATTGAGCACTCCTAACTCTCTCATTGTGGCTGGGTGTAGGCCAGATGGTAGTCTCTCCCTTGGGCAGCACCTAGATAAGTGATAGATAAACACTGCTATGGCTCAGACCAGTGGAGTTGTCTGGATGTGAGGGAGAAGTTAAAAGGACATGTGTTTTCAGAGCAGCACGAGGCCCTCTCTCGAGCGGACAGAAGTCTTTCTGTCCTCCCAGGAAGGTGGTCGACATGCAAACGTTCTATACCACAGATGCCACATCCCAGGCTGAGGACCCCTTGTAGCATCCCATCTTTGCGTGGCCCTGGCAATGCATCTTAGAACCGGCAGAGCTAGAAGGTTGGACATAAAAGCTTCTAAAGTTGACATAGCTTCTTTATCATAAAATGGGAGGGGTGGGGCTGGGGAAGATGGCTCCGTTGGGACCTGAATTCCTAAACCCCCAGGGTTCCGCATCAAAGCTGGTCAGGGTGGCTCACACCTGGAGTCCCAGAGACAGGATCCCTGGGGCCAGCTAGTCTAGCCTAATTGCCAAGACCCAGATTCAGGAGAGACCTTGTCTTAAAACAAAAAACCAAGGTAGTTAGCTTCTGAGGGACAGCAGCTGGGGTTGACCTCTGACCTCCTCATACATGATACATGTCCACACAGACACACAGACACCACACAATGCCCGAAAACACAAGAGGAGCTGAGAGGATTAGCACTTTGTCCTCTGAGTGTCTTTAACCTGTTTCACTCTGCCTGGCATTCGTAAAGGCCTTCTCCAGTGTTGACTGATTTATTTATTTATTATTATTGTTATTGTTATTATTATTATTAATTTCTCCTTGGAGTCTCTAATCCATTAGCACATCTTATCTCCGCCACGGTCGTTACCCAACATGAATATATTTGCGAACTATGCATTGTATAATTACTGTAAATAATTTGTACAGCTTACATTTTGAGATCCGCTAATTTGCAGGTTGATCATTTTCCAGACAAGGCATCAATCTGATTGCAGCTGATCCCAGTGCCCTATGAAGTAACCACTGATTGCACCTCCATTGTGCAGTTTAGGAAACTGAGGCCCAGAGGAGCAAAAAGTCACTTGCCTGAGATGGCAGGAGTGTTACTGATGTTTTAGGGTGCAAACTGGGCTCCACTGTCCATCCCCAATAAGCCAAATTAAAAAGACAAGGAGGAGTGAAAAGCAGAGAAAAGTGGTTTACTCAGAGTGGCAGCTGTGGGAAGAGGAACCAATAAATAGGTCCAGTGAGAGCGCCCCCAAGGCCATCTTTAGGGACTGACATATGAGGTTCAGGTTTAAATAGATAGTCCGGGTCCAAGGGGCGGTCCTGCGCATCATTGATCCATCATTGCCTGGGATCCATCCAGTCCTTCCTGCAAGGTGGTCTGACAAGCTGTCAGAGCTGTGCGAAATCTCTGTTCTCCCTCGTTCTGACACCAGCGCCCGCCTTTTCCTGCTCCCAGCATGAGATTCCTGGGGAAATTCCGATTCCTTGGGGACAGTTGTCCGATGGCCAAAGGGAGAGTCATCAAGTGTCTCTCTTTCGAATATTTTCTGTAGGGGTTGTTACCATTGCTGGTGAGTGGCAGGGCTGGGGTTTGCACATAGGTTTCCTTGCTCCTGGTTCAATATGTAAAACCCGTGTCCCCCTGAGCAGATACCACTGGTCCCAGCTCCATGGTGTGACCTGCGTAAGTCACTTCACCTCTTTGGACCTTGAGTCCTCCCCTCAGTCATCGGTCCAGTGGACTTCCTGCTCCTAGGCTCCCCCTTCTTGCTGGCATTCTCCCCTTCTGCACCCATCTCACTCCTACCAGCCGAGCAACCAAGTAGCCATCTGGGGCGCGAGGACAGCACGGTCTCCACACTGGAGACCCACAGTTGAAAGAACCCCTGCGGTGGGCCCTGTGCAGGCCAGCAGCGGTGGTGGCCAGATCGCTTGTGATGTAATGAGCGATTAGGAACTTCCTCTTGGAAGCCGGGCTTCCTCTGGGAGCCCGAGGTGCTGGCTCTGAGGTGGGGGGTTGGGGAGGTGTGGGGGGGGGGAGCTAGGAGGAGGAAACTCCTGTCAGCTGGGCCAGCTTCTGGACCACGTTCAGCAGAGGCTCGGCTGGCTCTAAGCTGCTGACCATTAACGTGGCCCTGTGTGCATTCTTTCTCTGCTTTCCTGCAGCAGCCAGGGGCAAGGACAGGCCCTCCCTCCCGCATGAGGCAAGCAGGACAATTAATGAATGCTGCTTGCTGGACTGGCTGCAAAACCTGAAGCCATTTCTTTGGCTCCAAAGGACAAAGGAGAGTTCATTGGAAACTCGTTTCTTCCCCTAAGTTTGATAACAAAAACTACTTATCTAATGGGCAAATAAGGCTTTAAAAGGGGTGTTAGGTTAACCAGATGCAGGGCCTGCGTAATTGCTCCCAGGCCCCAGAGCCACAGATGAAAAGCTGCCGGTTGGATGAAGGGAACTCGAAGCCACAGCCATGGCATGGGGACAGAAGAAATTAGTTTTCCAGGAGGGTGGGAGGCCCCCCATGCAAAGGGCTGAGAGGAAGCCCTAGGCTTATTTCCAGTTCTGCCACCAACTTGCTGTGTGACCCTGAGCGAGTTGCTTCACCTTTCTGGATTTTAGAGAGCTGGTCTTTCTTCTTGGCACTCCACAGGAATTGAATTTGGTTCTTGTCTGAAGCTTGCTCCTCAGCAGTCTTTGTTTGTTTTCAGTTGGCGGCAAGGACGCTGGTATAACCCATGTAGATGTGAAGCCCAGCAAATATTAGGGATACGGTGGGCGTGGACCACCCCACAAGCCTCCCAAGAGTGCTTTGTCTTCTCATTTAACTGGGGCATGTTTTTGGTTCCTTCTTGGGACGGCCCACCCTGGACATTGTGGTCAGAAGGGCAGGAAAAGACATTTCACCGTGCTCACGATTTAGCTGGGTCCTGTGAGGGAGCGCACGACCGCCCGCGCGCGCTCCTGCCCTTTGTTTTGACAGAAAATTGCTGATTCGAAGAAGCTAAAGACATTTCTTGGGATTTCAATGCTCTCCACCTACCCCCCCTCACCCCACCCCGGACTCCTGCCAGCCCCCTTGAGGTCCAGTACCTCCCTCCCACACACACAAAATTACATGGTTGGTCTCTAGGCACCCTGGCTGGGCAGAGAGCTCTGGAGGAAGGCTTGGCAGCCTGCTGCTGGGCCAAGCAAGGGAGACCGCCTTTGTTGGGGCTGTCGGCTGGTGCTCAGAGAAGGCTGCCACCACCCTCTGGTGGCAGGAATGTGGGTGCCTCTGGGAGACAACAGGGCTGGGGTCTGTCTCCTGGGTCACCTGAGCACCTTCTGAGAGCCCTGTAGGTGTCATTAACTTCAGCCAGAACCTGCTTAGCCTAGTGTTTAGGTTGCGGTGACTCTTCACTGTGTATATATACCCCAGTTCCCATCGTTCTTGTCTTGGAAGCTCCCTCTTTCCTGCTCGCCCACTCCTCAGGATGTCAACTGCCCTGATTTCTCCTCTTCCTCTTCTTCCTCCCCTCCTCCTCCTCTTCTTTCTTCCTCCTTTCTCCTTCTTTATTTTTCATTGTATTTATTTATTGCACTGTTAGGGCATGGAACCTGGGGCCGTGAACATGTAGACCAGTACTCCTCGCTGGGAGCTACGGCCCAGCTTTGCTATTGCATCCTATCGGCTATTCTGCCTGCCGAGAACTTCCTGCCTCAGGCCTTCAGTGGGTTTTCTGTGTGTGACTTCCTTTAACAAGCAGGTGCACTTAAGGGTGGTCCATTCTACTGTTTGTGGAGTTGGTTGGCTCCTTTCATTGCTAACCTGTGTCCCCAAGAGGGCTACACCATCCCCCTGTTGGAGCGCTGCTGAGCAGGACTCCCAGCACGGAACTGGCAAGAGCTTGCTGGGAATAGAGATTCAGAGCTGCACATTAAAGATACTTAGTACTCACACAGGAGGACTGAGGCTGAGAAAGGAGGCAGTTAACTGATCCTGGCTAGAAGGCAGAGCTCCCAGTGTTTCTCCTCCCACCCACCCCTCCCAGCGGGACCCATAGCTGGCTGGGAACTAGGCCAGGCCCAGAGCAGGCCAGGGATTCAGGGGGTGGGGGACGGGGGAGCGTGAGTTTCGGTCAGACTTCGGTCACCTTTGATGTTGCTCTGGTCTGACTCCCCCGGTATTTATTTGCAATTAAAGAGATGGTTCCTAATTAGGCTGGTGGCTGTGGAAGATGACAGGGCCAGCGCTTTGGAGCCCCAAAGAGAGAAGGCTCTTTCTATAAGACACTATCCCTGATGAGTAGGGTAGGGCCGTGTGGGCTCATGGGTACAGCCTGCCTGCTCGGCATCACTGAAGCACACCAGCTTACAGCAGACATGTCTCCACAAAATTGAGTTCTTGGAGCTTGTGAGTGTGAGCATGGAACCACAGCTGGGCTCATTCTAGGCCTTCAGTTTTCTTTCCATCCCTTCTGTTACAGGACAGGTAGATCACCACAGGTGCCAGACCAGGAACTAACAGAGATACTTTATATATAGAGAAAAAGGCCCTCCCACTCATGGTCCTCTTGGAGCACCTCAAAGCTTGGGTCCCCTTTGCCTGGGTTGTTCCAACAGGCCTAGAGACATTGAGATGACTGTCTCTTTCTGCACGTGCTTGATTGACTGAGTTTCTAGAGAGTCCACAGTGGCCCCCCGTGAGCAGAGCCCTCGATGACTGATAAGTCTTATAGAGAAGGAGAAGTGAGGTTTGGGCACATGGAGAAGCCTGCCAGGCAAGGGGCTGCAGCCACGTATTTGGCTCATTCAATGATTTTTGTTTGTTTGTTTGTTTGTTTTTGGTTTTTTGAGACAGGGTTTCTCTGAGTAGCCCTGGCTGTCCTGGAACTCACTTTGTAGACCAGACTGGCCTCGAACTCAGAAATCCGCCTGCCTCTGCCTCCCAAGTGCTGGGATTAAAGGCGTGCGCCACCACCGCCTGGCCTCATTCAATGATTTTTAAGTCCTGGTCCCAATTTTGCCACCTCTGATGGGTGTCCTCAGGCAAATCATTATAACCCGGGTGCCACCTTCCAGAGATAACGCCACTGGGCTCCATTTGTAGAACCCACAGGCCCCCTCTAGACCAAGGTTTCTTTAGTTTGTGGCAGGGAAAAATGTTTGAAAATAAATACCCATAGGACAAAATAAAGCAGAACGATCAGTGCCATGGCTACCCACCCTGTCCCCATTTAAAAGTGTGGCTTGGATTGGGGTGTAGCTCAGTGGTAGAGCTCCTACCAAGCAAGCCTAAAGACCTGGGTTCACTGTCTCCCCAACACACACACAGAGACACACACACACACTGGTGGGGGAGACATACCTCCCTCTAGGGAGCCCTTGGTATCCCTGCCCGATGAGGCGATCCTGGGGAGCTCTGAAGCTGAGGGGGTCACTCTCAGGGTCTTTAAGTCCTTGCCTACAACCCCTCCACTGTCCTCAGACCTGAACCCACCTTCAGACCAGGCTTCCTGGATGTAAGATACACAGACACTTAAGATGTGTTTTATTTATTTTCTTCCCTTGCTTTAGTGTGTTCGCAGAATCCTAAGGATATTTGCAACCTTGGGGACCTCTGTTCATAGGTGTGTGTGTGTGGGGGGGTAGACCATTCCCAGAGCCACTGACCCACAGCAGGTACGTGGTCCAGGCCCAGAGAGGATGCTGTTGTAAAGAGAGGGCCTTACAGAACAGCAGGCTAGCTACCTTCTGGAATTTGGAAGCTAGTTAACTTAATTTTCCTAGGGGGTGGAGATGGGTCTAGCCTGGATATCCAGAGCCAGATGGCAACATCCCTGTGAAGGATCCCGTAGCCAGGCTAGGGATCAGACAGGTAGCTGAGAGAAACAGTAAGTCCCACTGGAGTTCTAGTTGCAAAGCCTTCTAGACTTTGGCAAGAAGGGAGTGTCCCCTCCCCTCCCTGACTATGGCCCTACACACACTCCCTGACTTGAAGCTGCTATTTTGACCTGGACACAAGGCTACTTTGTAACGAGTAGTCCCTTTCCTCAGTGAGAGAGTGAAGTAAGCACCCTAGGCCCTTACAGCGGTTGCTGTTACAGATAGGGAGAAGGGAAGTGACTGGCCCAGTGAGCAGATTTAAGAAGGAGCCTGCCTGGCCAGGCGGTGGTGGCACACGCCTTTAATTCCATTCCAGCACTTGGGAGGCAGAGGCAGGCGGATTTCTGAGTTCGAGGCCAGCCTGGTCTACAGAGTGAGCTCCAGGACAGCCAGGGCTACACAGAGAAACCCTGTCTCGAAAAACAAAACAAAACAAAACACAACAAAACAAAAAGCCTGCCTGACATTCAGCCTTTTGGTAAACTTCTTATCTCCAAAAATATTTACATTACGATCCATAGCAGTAGCAAAATTACAGTTATAAAGTAGCAACGGAAACTATGGTTGGGGTTCACCACCACCACGGCATGAGGAACTGAACTAAAGGGTCTCCACATTAGGACTGTTGAGAACCTCTGACCTGAGTGGAGGAGGGCGCCCTCTAGTGTGTCTGGCTTGGGACCTGGGTGTAGCTCAGCAGGAGAGAAAGGGTACTGCATTTCATCGCTGGCACTACACACACAAAGGTTTGCCCTTTTGGTGAGGCTGACACCAGAATTCTGGGGTGCACAACTGGGAATTCAGTTCCTTTGCCTATGAAGGCAGTGCCTAGCTCATAGGAGGTGCCCGGCGATGCCTAGTACCCACCCTGGCTCTGTGCCCAGCAGACTCAGGGTCCTGCACACAGCTTCTTGACCTCACTTGGCCTGGCTCACTAGAGGAAGCTTGCTGGCTGTGAGCAGTTCCGGAAGCTCATGGCCAGTGGGCACTGCCTTGTTTTTCTGGTCCTCGAGCTTCCCAAGCCTGTGACAGATGGGTGGGTATTGGGAGTAACAGCAGCTTGGTAGGATGGAGTTGATCCTGGTCTCCTGCCCTGGGTTTGAGCTATTATGTCCACTAGCCAAGGGCACTTACCCCTCCTCCTTGTGTCCCCTCCTCGCCTGTAGCTAGCTTTTGGCTCCTGTGAAGTTCTGATAGTTCCTCAACAGACTGATGGACCTGTGGCTGGCTCCAGAGTGACAAATAAGAACTCTCTGTTCATAGAGTCCCTGTGCCGTCCAAGGTAGCAGCCTAAAGAGAGAGCTCCTTGGGCAGTTTCCTGCTAGGAGCCAGGCAGCTTTTTATGTGTGAAAAGAGGGTCCAGGGTCCTCTGGAGACTTAAGTGGAGGCTGCAGAGCACTGGTAATGATTGCCCATTCAAGGTTATGTTGGTTGTTGGTCAAGTCCCCTGGGAGGAGCTGGGTGAACGTCGGTTCTATGTTCAGAAGGCCCCAGCCAGAAACGAGCATGGCAGATCTTATCATTTCAGTGGGCAGTCATGTCGAGGTGGGGGCCCAAAGCAAAGACAGGATGCCAGAGGCTCCGGCATCTCCAAAGTGGGCCACGCCCAACAACAGCAACGGCTCCGGGACTGCCTTCCAAGCCAGACCTGCCTGTATCGGGGGCTCCACACTTGTGAAAGTCCCCCAAGTGGAGTGGGGCAGTGTTTCAAGGCCACCCAGACAATGTGCAGGCCACTGCTTTGCCATACAGTGGGGGAAACTGAGGCCTGGAGTGGAGCAGCACGCACCTTAGAAATAGACTTCCACATCCTTTGGAGAACAAAGTTCATGTTTTTTTAAAAACAGCAGTTAGCAGCCACAAAGTAGTGGTTGGTGCTCAGGGGTGGTTGTGGGCCTCGGGGAACCGGAAAGTCAGCTTGGTAAGGAGCACAGGAAGTCTGGGGCAGGGAGTGCCATCGGTATTCTGGGGGGATGCTTGCCCAGGCTGGTTTCAAACATCCTGCATCTTCTGCCTCCTGAGTACCCAGGACGGCAAGTGCATGCCACCGTGACAGATAGTGCTATTTTTCAAAGGACAGCAAAGTGTGCAACCACACCATACTGTAAAAGATCCGGACCTCACTCCTGACCTATGCTGGAGGCCCCCTGAGGAGCTCTGTTGAAGTCCTGGACTGAGGGGTCGGAATCCCATTCCGGCCCGTTTGGCCTCTGTGAACCTTGGGCAGGTCATGATGACTCTGAAGACAGGGTCTTATAAGATTGCTACACTTAGCTGGGTGGTGGTGGCGCATGCCTTTAAACCCAGCACTTGGGAGGCAGAGGCAGGCGGATTTCTGAGTTTGAGGCCAGTCTGGTCTACAGAGTGAGTTCTAGGATAGCCAGGGCTACACAGAGAAACCCTGTATCAAAAATACCTAAAAAAAAAAAAAAAAATTTGCTACACTTGCTTGGTAGATTGTAGGCTCTTTCTATGTTTGTTGGTGTTTATCTCTCCTAGATGTAATAGTGGGCAGGAGCTGGATGTGGTTCATATCAGTGTGTCCCAGGGTCTAGCACACAGTAGGCACTCTGGTTTGCTTGCATACTGTAGATTCATCATCCTATGTAGGGCAGGATGAGATGGTAAAGATGCTTGTTGCCAAGCTTGAAAAGGTTACACACACACACACACACACACATTAAAATGTAATTTTTTTGAGAGAGAGATAAATTCTCACTGTGTGCTAAATTATTTGGCCGCCTGGCACACAGTGGGTGTTCACATACTGGTTGATCTTGGAAAACCTTGCCCAGCCTCCATTCCCCTCTGCACCTGCAATAACCTTGCCATATCCTATGTTTGCGTTGCAGATGCCAGCATGTCTCCGGATGCCACCAAGCCGAGCCACTGGTGCAGCGTGGCGTACTGGGAGCACCGGACACGCGTGGGCCGCCTCTATGCGGTGTACGATCAAGCTGTCAGCATCTTTTACGACCTACCTCAGGGCAGCGGCTTCTGCCTGGGCCAGCTCAACCTGGA
This sequence comes from Mastomys coucha, assembly GCF_008632895.1. Taxonomy (NCBI): domain Eukaryota; kingdom Metazoa; phylum Chordata; class Mammalia; order Rodentia; family Muridae; genus Mastomys; species Mastomys coucha. The sequence continues at coordinate 58,408,412 of NW_022196906.1, read as the reverse complement.
GCAGCGCAGTGAGTCGGTGCGGCGCACACGCAGCAAGATCGGTTTTGGCATCCTGCTCAGCAAGGAGCCTGACGGCGTGTGGGCCTACAACCGGGGCGAGCACCCCATCTTCGTCAACTCCCCGACGCTGGATGCGCCCGGAGGCCGCGCCCTGGTCGTGCGCAAGGTGCCACCGGGCTACTCCATCAAGGTGTTCGACTTTGAGCGCTCAGGGCTGCTGCAGCACGCAGACGCCGCTCATGGCCCCTACGACCCGCACAGCGTGCGCATCAGCTTCGCTAAGGGCTGGGGACCCTGCTACTCGCGACAGTTCATCACCTCCTGCCCCTGCTGGCTGGAGATCCTCCTCAACAACCACAGATAGCAATGCGGCTGCCACTGCGCCGCAGCATCCCCCAACCTCTGGGGGCCAGTGCCCAGAGACGCCACCCCAGGGACAACCTCGCCCTCCCCCCCCAGATATCATCTACCTAGATTTAATATAAAGTTTTATATATTATATGGAAATATATATTATACTTGTAATTATGGAGTCATTTTTACAACGTAATTATTTATATATGGTGCAATGTGTGTATATGGAGAAACAAGAAAGACGCACTTTGGCTTGTAATTCTTTCAATACAGATATATTTTTTTCTTTCTTTCCCTCTTTCCTTTTTTAAAGAGAATTATACAGCAGAACTAGGTGGAAAGCCTGGGTTTGGTGTATGGTTTTTTAAAAAATATTAATGCCCAGACCAAAAAAAAAAAAAAAAAAAACTAATACCAGTCACTCTTGATAATAAAGTGTTTGCATTATAGTTTTTTTTTTTTTTTAAGCTGTCTTTCTTACAAAGAACCTTCAGGACTTCAGTGGGCTTTGGGGCATTAAGAACTTGGTTTCAATACTTACTGAGTTTGAAGTAGAGGGAGTCAACAGAAAAGGGAGCTGGCAGGGTATGCTGGCATATGCCTGTAATCCCAGCACTTGTTAGGAAGCGGGGACTGGAGGTTCAGTAGTTCAAGGCTATCCCTAGCTATATAAGAGTTCTGGGCTACAAAACAAAGAAGTGTGTAGCAGGGGGGTGGGGGTGAAGAGATATATTTATACATAAGACCTAGGCAAAGGTTGGTTCTTCCTTGCCCAGTGCTGGGGTGTGTCCCCTGGATGGGGGAGGGGTGAGGAAGTGCATGCCTGTGGGATTAGGGAGGCTCCTGCAATGTCCCAGTCTGAAGGGAGAGGCTCTGGTCCCTGCTTCCCATCTCAGAGCTCTGAGCAAACTAGAAAATACCATCTCTCACCACAGTCTGAGGAAGAAAGATGGAGGCCTGCTTCCCCATCTCAAACCCAGGAGTGAGGCTTCTTGTAGGACCTTAATAGGATACAAATGCATACACGTACACACGTGCGCGCGCGCGCACACACACACACACACACACACACACGCACAAATACACACACACACACACTCAGAATCTGCCACACAAGCTGTGTTAAAGTTATGTGAAAGACAGGGAATATATTTCTGATTCAAAAAATGGGGCGTGTTGCCATTCTAGATGGATGAATGGCTAGCTCATGACAGAGCTGGTGGTTGGATGATCCATCACACTGTAGGTCCAGAGTTATAGGAGACCAGTTTTCTGGAAGATAGCCTCACAGAAGGGCTCTGAGACCTCTGGAACTTAACCTGCCGCAGTGGCTGTAAGTCACCAGTGTTTCTCACCATCCACTCTTGCTGGGGGCTAAGGGATCTGTTCCCTGTCCACTCACAGGGCCGGTTCCTCCACAAAAGTCTCATGACAGGCTTTCCTAGATCCAGTCATTCCTGGGACTGACCAAGCAGGAAGCTTTTGACTTCTGCAATCACGTGGCCTCTTACACCTTCTACTGATCCCATAAGCCCTTTCTGCCCGTATATGAGGTGGCTACCAGAGGATGCCGGTGGCACAGGGCAGGTGACAAGCATTGTAGATCACGTTATTTCCCAGTGTTATTTGCCCACGAACTGTGTCTGCCTTTTGTAATTTTGCCCTTGCTTCTTATAATCCTGCCCCCATGCCAAAGGTCACTGGTGTCCCTGGGCTGAGCACAGTCAATTCTTGCAGGACCTTTGCTAAGGCCCTATCTTAGAGACTCCAGCCTCTCCCTCATGTGCTGCCCCGACCTGATGCTTAGTGTAGGCCATCAGTGAATCCAGGAATGAGTTCTGTTGGGTGCAGAGGTAAAATCAGACACTCTTTTCAGCTCTGTCTCCCTCTGTCATGGGACAAATGCCAAGATAGCAGTGAGAGGTGGAACCAAGAATTTGGGGAGGATGAGATCAGGAAGCAGGGAAGGGGCATTTCATAAGCTTGTACTCTGGAGAGAGGCTGCCAGCTCATAGCCGGGGTAATTAAGACAGCAAACCTGGAAAGGGAAGCTGGGGCACTGACATAAAGTACCAATCTGATACTCCATGGGTAGTGGGAAGGCGGCTGGGTTCTAAATGGACCCATGAGGTAATCAGCACTGGACTTTTTTTTTTTTAATGTATTTATTTATCTTTGTGTATGTATGCTTCTATGTGTCCTGTGGCATCCATGTAGAGGTCAGAGATCAACTTTCAGGAGGAGGTCCTCTTCTATTATATGGATCCCAACAATCCGAGTCATCAGCCTCGGCAGCAAGTGCCTTTACCCACTGAGCCATCTTGTTGACCCTGAACTGGGCTCTCTTAGAGATCATTGGTAGGGACTCAGCTGCAGGAGAGGACAGAGCTCAGCCCATCCCATCCGGGCTTTCAGAGAAAATAGGAGTTGGTTACTCCCCATGCCAGGAAATGGACATGACAGCCACTGTTCTCCATCCTCAGGGGACAAAAGGCACACTGACTGACACCTCCATGCAGTGGCTGAGGAAGCTGAGACTCAACACTCAGCCTAAGTCCTCAGTGGCTTTAAATATCAAGGAGGACCGGGCAGTGGTGGCACACGCCTTTAATCTCAGCACTTGGGAGGCAGGGAGGCAGAGGCAGGCAGATTTTTGAGCTCGAGGCCAGCATGGTCTACAGAGTGAGTTCCAGGACATCCAGGGCTATATAGAGAAACCCTGTCTCGAAAAACCAAAAAAAAAAAAAAAAAAAAAAAAAATCAAGGAGGCCCTAGAGCTGCCTTTTCCTTTCAAATTACATCTCTGTCTGTCTGTCTGTCTGTCTGTCTGTCCGTCTGTCTGTTTTGTGTATGTGCATACGTGTGGAGACCCAGGACTCTCCGGCCATTCAGGTTCCAGGTCATGAGGCTGACCACTGTCATCAGCCAGCTGAGCTATCTCACCTGCTCTTTGGCTACCTCTCTTGGTCCAGCCCCTCAGGTGACATACAAGTGAGGATCCTGGGGCTAGGTTGGCCATCCTGGGCAGCAGCTCCCTCCAGCCCAGTATCCAGCAGTGACATCCTGCTTACCACCCCAGACCACCCAGGATCTGGTGACTCAAGCTCCAAGGAGACACTTCTAAACAAAGCCCGAGTCCTGGGAGCTCTGGGAGAGCCCGGTCCCTGTTGGCCCTAGGAAATGAGGTAGGTAGGAGGTACTGTCGCCAAACAGAAGCTCAGGCAGCCTATGTCCCCAGGGGAACACCTGAAATGGACTAGGTTTTTGAAGAAGGGCTAATACATCCAGAGGGTTCTTTCCATTTAGTGTACCCGCCTCATCTGTCTTTGGGTATATGTGAGAGCTAAGTAAGGTTAGACCACTGATCTAGAAATGAGAAAAGCAAATGGGGTCGGGGGCGGCTATGGGGAGTAGTGGCCATTGTGAA
>NW_022196906.1:58396787-58404621 GCF_008632895.1 Mastomys coucha | reverse complement strand
GCCTTGGCTGTCCTGGGACTCACTCTGTAGACCAGGCTGGCTTCGAACTCAGAGATCCTCCTGCCTCTGCCTTCCAAGTGCTGGGATTAAAGGCCTGCGGCACCACCGCCCGGCTGTGTTCTTGTCTTAAGTGAGTCAGTGTGAGGTTCAGAGAGGGAGTATGAGTGGCCTGAGGTCACACAGCATGTGCACACTTCATCTCTAGGGAGTTGCTAGTGCTGCAAAGCTCTTAGTTCCCCAGCCTCCTCCTCCACCCTACACATGGCAGGGGTGGGGGTGGCATGGGCCTAGACACTGCAGCTGCCTCTGGCAGTAGCTGCCTTATTCTAACTGATCTTGGAGCAAGTGACCTAGCATCTCTGATTTGGTTGCCTCATCTGTAAAGGTGGACTTGGCTAGTATGGGGAACTGTGAGGGGACGTGAATTCATGCTAGTGGCCATCAGAGCCAGCACACATTGAGGGTTCAGTGGCATTGGGGGGGACCTGAGTGTCAGCCCCAGGGGGTAAGAAAAGCCTGGGTTTGGATACCCAGCAGGTGGGAGAACTTGAAGCCAGACCTGCCACTTTCCGGTGACCCCAGCCAGTCACCTGTGATCCGATGTGCCTAGTCATGGACACCCAAGCCTGTTTCTCCTCCAGTCCCTTCTCTACCCAGAATGCCAAAGTCCTACCAACAGCGGGAGTGTGCTTCCTCTATGGTTCAGGCTGACTCCCTTCCTTCAGGATGGAGGGCAGCCTTTACAGTGGCTTGGGAGTTGGGGGAGGGAACCTGGCACTGCCTGCCCCTCACACTCCCCCATCTCTACCAGCTGCTGCCTGCTCCTCAGGCCCTGTCTGAATCTTCCCCCATAGCTCAGGGTTAGCCCAGTCCTGGGCACAGGGGACAGATCTGGGATGTTTATAGAATGAAAGGGTCACAGAGAGCATGGGTGTGGGTGTATTTTATAAACTCTTATGGGAACACGCAGCTTCCAGAGGGGTCTGTTTACTAGGATGTTGTGACAGTCCCCAGCTGGCTTTCCCTATAGTTACTAAGACTACTCACCCTGCCCTGGGGCTTAGGGAGTCAGGACCTGCAGCCTTCTGTCTCTTTAGAAGTCTGTGGAGATGGGAGTCCAGAATGCAGGTTGGGACATGCCAGTGCTGGGAAGGTCCCCAGAGTGCCTTCAGTTCTAGTCCCACGACAGAACTGAGAACCAGAGAGGGTGAAGTGCTCACGGGGACCACACAGCAGGGCAGTGGCAAATGGAGGCCAAACCTGGAGCACCTACAGGTGAGACCAGCGCCAACCCAAGCAGGGCCTTGGACCAGGAAGGAAGGCAGGAAGGCAGGTAGGGGTTTGAGTTTTACTTTTAGTAAGATATATGCAGCAAATCTTTCTCTGTGTGGATGTATGCATGCATATGCATGTATGTGCATGTATATGGTATCTGTGTGTGCATTTGTGCATGTATGTACATGCATACATGTATATATGTGTGATTGTGCATTGCATGCATATGCCTGAATACATGCCTCTGTGTTTGTGTGTGTGTGTGTGTGTGTACATGTGTGTGTGTGTGTACACTTGTGCAGGCAGGTATGCATACGTGTTGTATTTGTGGAGACCAGAGGTCAGACTCAGGAGTCACTTTCTCAGGAGCCATCCACTTTATTTTTAAAGTAACCATTACTATGTGTGTGCACAGGCTATGTCTTCCATGAAGAGTATGTGGAGGTCAGAGGACAGCACTGTGGGACCTGTCCTGGACAGTCTTAGACAGGTGAAGCAAGGGGACAGCAGAGGATTCACAGCCACATCGTGGTGGTCCCGCAGCGGCAATGTCTTCCTTTATTCCTTTGCTGCAACTCCATTTCTGAACTCCACTTTCTGCTGTTGCTAAATATGCAGGCCTCCGATTCAGCCCCTGGGGCTCCAGCCCAAGCTTTGCCTCCAGCCAGGTGACCTTCAGCAAGTCACCCAAGATCCTGAGCGTCAGTTTCCTATCTACTCAGAGGGAGAAGAGTAGAGCCTTGTGCCCAGGGCAGCGAGGAAGGGGCATGCTTACAAGGGTGGGTGTTTGTGAAGAGACAGGCCTGGCTGGCCACAGTGAACAGTGATTAGTATTTGTTTTTAAAATTTTGTTTACCATTAGGGTTTTGTTTCTGTTAGTTCTATTTAAATAGCATATTTATTATAAATGTTTATTTTTAACAGTTTTGCTTTCGATTTCCCATCAATGAGCAACAAACAAATGCCGCTTTTGGAATGTCAAGAAATGTACACACTCATACACACACACAGACACACTCACACACAGCACACACACAAATATACCCACACAGCACATACATACTCACACACACACAAACATACCCACACAACACAATCACACACACACACAAACACACAAACTTACCCCCACAACACGCTCATACACACACAAACATACCCCACACAATACACACACACGCATACACACAAACATACCCACACACACAAACATAAACACACTCCACATACACACCACATACCTACATACCCTACGCCCACCATATATCCACTTGTCAATGGCCCAACATACACTTTCATTAACGCTTTAATGGAAACACATTTGCTCATAAATTTGTATGGGAGAAAAGTAAAACCTTCCAAGAGAGCCATTCACTGTAGACCTCATAGATGGTCTAAATCAGTGGTTCCCAACCTGTGGGCTGAGACCCCATTAGGGGTTCAAATGACGCTTTCATGGGGTCACCTAAGACCACTGGAAAACACGGGTGTTTATTTACATTCTGATTCATAATAGTATCAGGTATGAGGTAGCAGTGAAAATAATTTTATGATTGGGGAGTCACAACATGAGGAACTATATTAAAGGGTCACGGCATTAGGAAGGTTGAGTACTGCTGCTCTAAATCAATAGTTTTTTTTTAATGTGTTGTAGGCAGGCCCCTTACATTTAAAATAAAAAAAAATAAAAGTTCAAAAAAGGAGGCAGGCCTTTTACAGTGACTCTTTGTCCCTTCTTCCTTTTCTCTAAGGGAGAACAGGGAGTCCAACAAGTCCCACCTGTGATGACAATTATTTTTTGTTTGGTTGAGTTTTTTTTTTTTTTTTTTTTTTTTTGAGACAGTTTCTCTGTGCAGCCCTGGCTGCCCTGGAACTCACTCTGTAGACCAGGCTGGCCTTGAACTCAGAAATTCGCCTGCCCCTGCCTCCCAAGTGCTGGGATTAAAGACATGCACCACTGCTGCCCGGTGATGACAATTATTTCGCCTTGAGGGAGCGCTTGCTCTGTGTTCAGCCTTAACCTTGGATCTGGACTGCACAGTTGGTGCAGGTGTAGGTTGAGGTTTGAGGACTGCCTGCTTCAGCAGTCTGGCTGTGAAGAACAAAAGAACGGAGGGGCAGAAGGGACCTGAGGCTGACCCAGGAGGGATGTGAGGCCCCTGAGAGGCCTGAAATGAGCAACACGACAGGGCCTGGGCCCAGGTTCCCTGTCAGCTTCCCTCTTGGGCTAGAAAACCGCATTAGAGCCTGGCAGTGGTGGCACACGCCTTTAATCCCAGCACTTGGGAGGCAGAGGCAGGTGGATTTCTGAGTTTGAGGCCAGGCTGGTCTACTGAGTGAGTTCCAGGACAGCCAGGGCTACACAGAGAAACCCTGTCTTGAAAAAAAAAAAAAAAGAAAAGAAAAGAAAAGAAAACCACATTAGATAAACAGCAGCCAAGAGACCATTCTCTAAGGGAATACTGACACCAGACTTACATTCTACAGATGGGGAGAAAGGACTAGCTTGCTTAAGAAGGTGAGGAACAGAGGCAGAACTGTTTTGGCCTGATCTCTCTTTCAGCTCCTGGAGTTTTTATACAATTGACTTTTGTCCCCAGAGAAGTCAAGACCTTGAGGCTGGACCTGAGCAGAAATGACCCCAGAATCTTCCTTCAGCCAAGCACAGAATGCCCAAGTGGCAGACAGGCACCTCTCCTAACTAACTCCTTTCTGTCATTTAAAAACAAGATCCTTGGGCTGCGAGTGTAGCACACTTGGCAGAGTATCTGTTTACTGTAACAAACCCCTGGGCTTCATAGGTACCAAGCACTGCATAACTGGATGTGGTGGTGCACATCAGTAATTCATTTGGGAGAGAGAGGCCGGAAGATCGGGACTTCAAGGGCATTTTCAGCTGCACACGTTGAGGCCAGCCTAAGTAACATGATGCCTTGTCTCAAACTTCTTTTTTAAAAAAAAAAGTCACAATATTTTAAAATTATTATGATTGTGTGCATGATGGGATGGTACGAAGTACATGTCGGGGTAAGAGGACAACTTTGTGGAGTTGGTTCTGTCCTCCCATCTTTACACGGGTTCTGGGGATCCAACTCAGGCTCTCAAACCATGCTGGAAGAACCTGTTGTATGTGCTTATACTGAGCCAAGCAACCACAGTCGTGGAGAGCTTGGCTATGCTTGTGCAAAAGAACAGTCAAGAGCCTTCTTGAGTGTTTACATCCCCTCATGGACGGGCAGAGAGGATGAGAGGACCTTCACCTGGTCTTCCAGCCACCCCCTGACACCTGCAGAATGCAATTCTTCCTATTGCAAGTGGCCTGGGGAGGGGCTAGAGCATATATGCCTGGACCCTTGGAGAAGGGGAATCCACCCATGAGGGTTCTGGGGAAGCTCTCATGTCTGTTGGGTAGACTTCTGTTTGTGGGACATAAGAAGGAGGGCTAGACACTAGCAGCACTGCCTTTATTTGCTGAGCCCTCTACCTGCCTCAGGTACAGCTTTTATAGATAGTTATCATATGTGCAACTTTTATAAAAATAAAAATCAGCTGGACACACGGTAGCACACATCTTTAGTCCCAGAACTCAGGAGGCAGAGGCAGGTAGATCTCTGCGAATTCAAGACCAGCCTGGTCTATAGAGTGAGTTTCAGGGCAGCTAGGGCTACATAAAATAAAAAAGAAAGAAATAAAAATAAGCAAATTAGAAAAAAATGTAAGTAGCTAAATGGAAAAAATGTTTATTCATGAGTGTCCATTGAAATGGAGATATTGTGGGGTATTTTTTAGATTTATTTTAATTTTCAGTTGTATATATGTGTGAGAGAGAGACAGAGAGTGTGAGAGTTGTATGTGTGTATGGTGTGCAGGCACATGCATATGTGTGTGTGAGAGAGAGCCTGTGTGTGTTCGTGTGCATGTGTGCATGTGTGTGTGTTGATGTCTATGAAAGCCAGAAACATGGAATTCCTGGAGCTGGAGTTACAAGCAGTTGTGAGTCACCAGACCTGGGTGCTGGGATCTGAATCCACGTCCTTTGCAAGAGCAGCAAGTGCTCTAACTCATGAGCTGCCCCCCCAGGCCTTAGACTGTATATTTGTCTTGCTTGTCACGTGTATTAACTATTTTTAAAATGTTTTCATTACGTTAAGGCATGAGTATTGGAATGTAGCGTGTAAGTTGTGAGCTGGCCTGCGGTCTGCAGTAAGAAAGCATGTCTAGATCCATTTCTCTCATGCTTCATCGCTTCTTTCAAACTTCCCACACAAATCATATATTATCTTCCTCACAGTAAACTTCGTTATACATCATAATCATCAGCAGAGATTCTCTGTGATAAATGCCAACCAAGAAGCTCTGGTGTTGAACCTCAATTAAACGCTTTTACCTGCCACTGTTCTGCTTAATTGAGGTTTATCGTGTGAAGTGATGATAAGCAATCCTCCTGTGGGTGACACTGAATAACACACAAACACACGCGTTCCCCACAGCGCAGCACTCCTTCGAGGCTCTGAGACTCCTGGATATCAGCCAAACAGAACGGGACAGTGCAGGCACCCACCTGCTGTGTGGCTTTCGGTGGGTCTCCGCCCTCCAGCCTCGGAAGCTGAGGACACAGTGTGGCTTTCCATCTGACCTTCTTCCGCTCCGTGGTGTAGTGGACACCGAGGGGATCTGACCAGACAACAGGGGGAGAGGAGCCTCCTCCATAGTCCTTGTGGGGTGGTAGGGAGCACTACAGGTCTCCCACTTTCACAGGAAGCCTCCTGGCTGCGTTGCCTGGGACATGGTGTCATGAAAGCGAGGTGATGTTTTACCCTGTGCCCCACAGCCTGCCCTTCTCAGCCAGCAGTGGGGCTGGTCATGACTTGACACCTTCTTGGAAGAAGTAAGGCAAGGCCTGTGCCTGTGGGTGGCTGCTATCCAGCCTTTGGGTCACTGGACCCATATGTGGTCTGCTTCAGAGGCAGGATGCAGAGGACAGATAGCACAGTGTAGATTACGAAGTTGTTGGGAGAGCCTGGGGGGTGGGGGTGGGGCTCCTCTGGGAAGGAGGTGTACTGGATCAGAGGTTCTCAAAGCTGCTCCCTGAGCCAGCAGTAGCAATAGCACCTGAGAATGGACCACAAGCACAGGTGCTCTGGGTCCACTCCAGACCCAGCTCAGAGGAAAAGCACGGGATGGGCATGTATAACCTTAACATACATACACCTTTAATCCCAGTACTTGGGAGGCAGGCAGATCTCTGTGGGTTCGAGGCCAGCCTGGTCTATAGAGTGACTTCCAGGAGAACCAGGGCTACACGATGAAATCTTATCTTGAAACAATAGCAACAACAACGAAAGTTGTTGGGAGAGTAGAGCAGCACAAACAAGTGCTTGAGGAAAGTCTCACAAATTGTCCTAACACCTGAGGCCAAACCCTACAAAGATGTTTCAAAAGAGCGGTGATGGTGGTGGTGGTGGTAAAGATGGTGGTAAACAATGACTGCTTATGAAGCACCCATTGTGTCTGTCATTGCATTCCTCTGTCTCACCATCCCTGTTATACCCATTTTACAGATGGTAAAAGTGAGATTTAGCCATGAAAGACAAAAATCTATTCCTCTCCAGGTACCCAGTGAGTTGGTGGCAAACTTAAAGTTCAAATCTGAGGTGCTCTGCCCCCAAGCTAATGTCTAGAAGCTCTCTTGTGGCTTGTTATTCTCAGCGAGGATTCTTCTGTATGAACATGTGGTGCTGGGAATTGAACTTTGGGCCTTGCACATATGAGGTAAGTGCTCTACCATGGAGCAACATCTCAGCACTCTCCTTTAATCTTCAGGTTGGTCTCTGATTATGTGTTGGTGGAAGTGGTAATTATCCTCATTTTGAAAATTTGAGAAAACTGAGGCTCAAGGCTTGTCCAAGTTGATACTGAGCCACAGAATGGCACTTTTCAGAAAGTCACCTCGGGGGAATAATGCATTGGGAACATGATGGACCACAGCCCCATAATCAGGAGAGAGGATAAATGGGGTGGGACTGCCTGGATGCACAGGTTACACAGAACCTGCTTGAAGCAAGACCACTTTCCGTCAGGTGGTGGTGGCACATGCCTTTAGTCCCAGCACTTGGGAGGCAGAGGCAGGTGGATTTCTGAGTTCGAGGCCAGCCTGTTCCCAAGGAGATGTGACTATAAATTTGGCCTGGCATCCCACTGTTACCAAACCCCCCTGCCAGGGAAATAACATTAAGATTCTGGACTGAGCAGGGGATGTGGCTCAGCCAGTAGAGTGCTTGTTAGAATGCAGGAAGCCCTGGGTTTGATCCCCAGGACTACATAAAACTGGGCGTGGTGGTACGCATCTGCAGTCCTAACAGGCAGATGGTGGAGGCAGAAGATAGGGAATTTAGGGTCATCCTTGGGTATTCGGTCTACTTGAGATACTATTTGTTTGTTTGTTTGTTTGTTTGTTTGTTTGTTTCTAGAATGAAACCCAGATAAAACTTAATCTCTCAGTGCCTTCATCTAGATGGCCAGGGCAGGCGAAGGCCGGGATGCAGGGGGAGGCAGGGAT
>NW_022196906.1:58377617-58396777 GCF_008632895.1 Mastomys coucha | reverse complement strand
GAGACAGGGATGCAGGGGTGCATCATTACGAGAGTCTTCCCCGGAGCAGAGTGCATTCTGGCGCTGAGCTCCTCTCCTACTCCCAGCCTATACTTCCTTTACTTTGAGCTAGGGCACAGATAGGCACAGGCCACACTGTCACTCTGGTGTCACTGCATTCTTCCAGAACCTCCAGAGGGACTCTTCTGACTAGGAGGTGACAGGGCCAGCTTCTTTCTCCCACAGCCCTGCCACCCCCTAGCAGACAGGAAGGCGACTCAGCCCAGCCCCCCCACCCCAGGCACCCAGCACAGACTCACTTTAGAAAAGGGGGGTGGTTTTTATTTCTTCCCTTCCCCACACACCAGCTTCAAGTGTTCTCACTGATATCCCCAGACTGTGTCTCCCATGAGCCTCTGTGGTTCCAGCCAGAGATCTTAGACTATCCTGTCCTGGGGCAAGGTCGACTATCAAGGCAGGCTAGATGGCCCTACTGTGTATAGAGGGAAGCAGTGGACCCCCAGAGGTGACTGCCTACCCCTATTATATTGGCTTCTTTTAAATCGAAACACATAGCACATTGATTACACAATAGACCACAGCTATTTCATGGATTGAATTAAGTTTTATTTGGGCAAATTACAACCTTCCCTACAGTTGTGCTTTTGTGAAACCATTCCTTTTTAATAAAAGCAAGCATTTCTGGGGCTGGCCTTCCTGAACCAGAGGTCTAGAGTGGGTTGGGGACTAATGCTGGGGCTGGTATGAGGATGGGAGGGTGTGTGTGTGTGTGTGTGTGTGTGTGTGTGTGTGTGTGTGTAGTATGTAGTGTGTGGTTGTGCGAATGTGCCTGTATGAGTGTGAATGTGCATGTATGAGTGTGTGAGTGTGTGTTGAGTGTATGAATTGAGTGTGTATGAATGTGTATGAGTATGTATGTTGTAAGTGTGTAAATGTGTGTGTACATTCTGTGGCAGGAACCCTTGGGGCCCCTCTAAGGAATAGATTTGGCCATCCCTGCCCTTATCTTCCCCATCCTTAGGTTGCCATGGAAATCTTGAGAAGATTTTTTCATTAAATGAGAAGAAAGTGGCAATGGTGGCAGGAAAGCATTTCCTGGAATCTGGGAGGGAACGTGAGTCACTGGCCTGCTAAGGGAGCCCTGTGTGGCCACCTCTGCCTGGCCCAGGAGGCCTGGAGTGAGTGCAAAGCCAGCCATCAAGGCCTCACCAGGCCAGGCCCCAATCGACATGCCTGCTGTCCAGGCTGACACAGGCTCCAGGAATGCAAACAAGGCTGGGTGGAGGGGCCTTCTGAGGGCTAGGGTGCTGGGCCAGGCAGGAGGCAGCTGGCCTGTGGGAGAGGCCTGCACAGGGGCCTTGGGCCTTGGACAATTTGGTGTCTTTGCCACCCAGGCTGCCGATAAGGCTCCTAGCCTTGTGTGATGAGAGCCAGCACTGCCAGATCTGGCCTTCAGGCTTTTCTGGGAAGGAAGTTCCCCAGATCAGAGATGCTCAAAGCTGATTCCTGAGACGGCATCGTCAGTGATACCTGAGAAATGATCAGAAGCACAGATGTGCTGGGTCCACTCCAGACCTACTTAGAGGAAGGGCAGAGGCTGGCCATATATATACCTCAGAGGTAGAACACATGCCTGAATTGAAAGCGATGTAGAGTCTAGCATCTTAACAAGTAGTGATGTGGAATGCTTACTTTGGGAGGGGGGGCAACAATGCTTAATCAGTCACCTTCTGTCCTTGTTAGGGTTTTAGTGCTGTGGAGAGACATGTGGTGGTGGAGATGGAGCTGAGAGTTCTGCGTCTTGACCTACAGGCAACCACGAGGAGACTGGCTCAGCACTGGGTATAGCCGGAGCATACCCACAGTGACACACTTCCTCCAACAAGGCCATACTTTTTAATAGTGCCACTCCCTATGGGCCAGGCATTCAAACACATGAGTCTCTAGGGGTCATACGTATTCAAATCACTACATCCCACTCCCTGGCCCCCATAGGCTTGTAGCCATAACATAGTGTAAAATGCATTTAGTCCAACCTTAAAAGTCCCCATAGTCTATCACAGTCTCAACAGTGTTTAAAAATCTAAAGTTCAAATCTCTTCTGAGACTCATGCAATCTCTCTCTCTTTTTTTTTTTTTTTATAGCCCTGGCTGTCCTGGAACTCACTCTGTAGACCAGGCTGGGCTCAAACTCAAAAATCTGCCTGCCTCTGCCTCCCAAGTGCTGGGATTAAAGGTGTACACCACCACTGCCTGGCTCATGCAATCTCTTAACTGTACTCCCCTATAAAATCAAAATCAAAAAGCAGATCATATACTTTGAATCTATGGCACAGAAGATACATTACCATTCCAAACACAGGGAAGAGAGCACAGTGAGGAGACACTGGACCAAAGCAAGACTGAAAACCATCTGGCCAACTCCAAACTCTGCATCTCTATGTCTGATGTCAAAGTGCTCTTCAGATCTCCGACTCCTTTCAGCTTTGATGACGGTAGCACGCTTCTTTCTCTTGGGCTGGTTCCACTCCCTGTTAGCAGATTTCCTCGGTGGGTATCCCACAGCTCTGGCATCTCTAACATCTTGGAGTCTCCAAGGCAATGTAATCTTCACCTCCTCAGACTCACACAAGGACCTCTCTGGGCCTCCATGCAGGGACACACCTGACACATGCCTAGCCTCGTCAGCTTTCCTCAGTCTCAGAGGGAAATTCCATCTTTGATTCTAAAGCCAGAACCACATGGTTTTTCATGGTTTTGTTTACTGCCTAAGCTTGGCTGTCCTAGACTCGCTCTGTAGATCAGGCTGATCCTGAACCCAGAGACCTGCCTGCCTCTGTCCCCTGAGTGTTGGGATTAAAGGATCCTTCTGTGGGGATTAAAGGCCCCACAGGGGGGCTGGTGAGATAGCTCAGTGGGGAAGAGCACCGACTGCTCTTCAGAAGGTCCTGAGTTCAAATCCCAGAAACCACATGGTGGCTCACAACCACCCATAATGAGATCTGACGCCCTCTTCTGGTGCTGTCTGAAGACAGCTACAGTGTACTTACATATAATAAATAAATAAATCTTTAAAAAAAAAAAAAAGAGGCCCCACAGGGCTGGATCTAAGCTTTTCTTTAATTCCTTTCTACAAAATGGAAGGTTAGCTGGGTGGGATCTTGCCCCAAGGTCACCACTCTCTTAATTACATTTAATATATTTAATCTGTTTATCTCCTTGAATACAGGAGTTAGCTCCACAACACTTCCTTTTATCCTTGAACCAGACATTTTGCATTTTTCTTTTCTTTTTCTTTTTTTTTTTTAAGATTTATTTATTGTTATATGTAAGTACAAAGTAGCTGTCTTTAGACACACCAGAAGAGGGCATCAGATCTCATTACGAATGGTTGTGAGCCACCATGTAGTTGCTGGGATTTGAACTCAGGACCTTCGGAAGAGCAGTCGGTGCTCTTAACCACTGAGCCATCTCTCCAGCCCCCGACATTTTACATTTTTCTTGCTAAGTTTCGTCAAAACACTCTTCAGGAGAGTGAACTACAGGGCATGGTCTTTACTAGGCTGGTTTGAGATTTCATTTGCCAATGCAATTAATCAGAATCTCTTCACTTTAGCCTCAGGCAGGGCAGGGCAAAAAGCAGCCACATTCTTCACTAAAATATCACAAGAATGATCTCTAAAGCAACATATTAAAGTTTTTCTCCTTCGAACCTCTTGAGCCAGGACTCCACAGTTCAAGTCATCCGCAGCACCAGTGTCTTCCATATTCCTAGTAGGGCACCCCATTCAACCCCTGCCTGAAGTACTCTTCTGCTTTCCTAATCCAGCATCCCCAAATCTACATTTCTCTACACAAAAATGTTGCCAGGCCTATCACAGCCAGTCACTGGTACCAACTTCTGTCTTAGTTGGGGTTTTATTGCTGTGAAGAGACACCATGACTAAGGCAACTCTTACAAAAGAAAACATTTAATTTGGGGCTGGCTTATAGTTTCAGAGATTCAGTCCATTATCACCACGGTGGGAAGCATGGCAGTGTGCAGGCAGGCATGGTACTAGAGACAGAGCTGAGAGTTATGCATCTTGATCCACAAGCAGCATGGCAGAGACTTGCTTAACACTGCTTGAGCGTGTGTGTGTGTGTGTGTGTGTGTGTGTGTGTGTACCACAAAGCCTACCTCCATAGTAACACACTTCCTCCAACAAGGCCACATATCCTGATAGTGCCACTCCCTACAGCCAAGCATTGAAACACATGAGTCTATGGGGGCCATTCCTATTCAAACCACCATATCTTCCAACCCACATCTGGGGTAATATGTTCAACAAGGTAAGGTGTGATACTTAAGTCCTGATGCTATGTGCCAGGTCCCCAGGTCCCCAGCTACCTGCTTTATGTGTTTATACTCAGTCCACGGGTCCGTCTTCCAGGTCAGCCGCTGTGGTCACTCCTGTGCTGTACAGGGGACACAAGTGCTACTCAGTCCTCAGAAGTGCTGGAGATATGTGGCACCTGAATTCCGGTGTGTGTGTGTGTGTGTGTGAGAGAGAGAGAGAGAGAGAGAGAGAGAGAGAGAGAGAGAAGAAAGGAGAGGGAAGGAGAGGGAGGGAGAGGGAAGAAGAGGGAGAGAGGGAGAGGGAGAAGGAGAGGGAGGGAAAGGGAAGGGGAGGAAGAAAGAGAGAGAGAGGGAGAGAGAGGAAAGGAGAGGGAGGGAGAGGGAGGGAGAGGGAAGAAGAGGGAGAGAGGGAGAGGGAGGAGAGGGAGGGAGAGGAAAGGAGAGAAAGAGAGAGAGGGGAGAGAGAGGGAAGAAGAGGGAGGGAGAGGGAGGGAGAGAGAGGGAGAGAGAAAGAGAAAGAGAGAGAATCCATTCTGTCCTCTACCATATGTAGACCAGGGATTGAACTTAGGCCATCTGGCTTGGTGGCAAGCCCCTTTAACCACTAAGTCCTCTCACTGGCCCCAGGTAGATTTTCTTAAAATGCCTTTCAGAGGAGCTGCTGCCACTTTACAGGTCTCTGGTAGGCAGAGCTCTCTTAGAACTGGGGGGATAAGAAAGAAAGTAGAGGAGAGAGGAAAGATGGGGCACTGCAAAGCCTGAGAAAAGATGCGTGCTCCAGGCGTGTCCAGCCTTTTGATACTGCAACACAGGTTCACACTGAAGGACCACACAACGGAGGTGCTTACAAATTTTTTTCAAAACAACAACAACATCAACAACAAAAACCCTTGTAACGTTTTAAGTTTACAACTTTGTGCTGGGCTGTGCTCATAGCTACCCAAGTGCACAGGTTGGACCCATCTATGAGAGTCATTGTTAGTAGCATTAACAAAGGCTAGGAACCTATTAGGAATGCACAGTCTTGGGCCCAAAACTCCGTGAGTTGGAATAATCTACATGTTAACAAGACCCCAGGGGGGATTCATGTCCACACTCAAATTCAAGAAGTAAGGAGTAAGTCTGGCATGGTACTGTGCCTGGGCTCCAGGAACTGGAGAGGCAGAAGCAGAAGGACCAGGGGAATTTCAGGACTAGCTTGGCCTTTATATTGAGACCTTATATGAAAGAGACGATTGAGGGAAAAGGACTGGGGGCATAGCTTAGTTAATAAAGCGTTTACCAGGCAAGCACAAAGACCTGAGTTCAATCCCTCAGACCCGATGTTGAAATAAAAGGTGATGGTGAGAGGGGCTTGCAGCAAATCTGACAACTTAGGTTTCACTCTTGGGATTCACAGTGGAAGGC
Organism: Mastomys coucha; assembly: GCF_008632895.1. Taxonomy (NCBI): domain Eukaryota; kingdom Metazoa; phylum Chordata; class Mammalia; order Rodentia; family Muridae; genus Mastomys; species Mastomys coucha. The sequence continues at coordinate 58,391,031 of NW_022196906.1, read as the reverse complement.
GAGAACCAAACGTGTCAGGTTGTCCTTTGACCTTCACAGAAATGTATGGTATGAAGTGCTACACACACACACACACACACACACACACATGCACACATCATACACACTCACACATAGTAGATATACACACATATACACACACACGCGCGTGCGCGCGCATGCACACACACACACACACACACACACACACACACACACACACGAATAAAGCTAAAATATGTTTTAAAAGCTTGGTGTGGTTACAAACTCTAACAATCCAGGGATGGAGAGACAAGACCCCCAGAGCTCAACAGCCAACAAGCACAGCCAGACCTGTGTAAGCCAGTTCCAGACAGTGAAAGACCCTGGCTTGTAAAACTAGAACACAGATGGCATCCTGACATTTGTGGCTGACCTCTGACCTTCTACTGCACCACACACAGGTACACATGCAAGCCCATGCAGATATTTAAAAATAAGAAAAGAATTAGATACAAATGTAACGTTGTGCACACAGCATCTGTGTATCTACATAAGGACTGTGAAAACAAGAGAACAGAGGACATGGGAACTTTAAAGACATTTCTGGGTCTAGTAGGAGAAGCCTGTATACACATACAGGAGGAACCGAAGTTCAGGGCCTGCCTATACTGTTGAACGAGTTCAAGGCCAGCTAAAGCACTTACAGGAACCTGCCACAAAAACAAAGGAAAGGGAGAGCCTGGGGTAGGATTTGGCTTAGCATGTGGAAGACTCTGGGTTCAAGCTTCAGAGACAGCAGCATCAAGCCTCTGGAGCTCAGGGCCTGAGGTGAAGGAGCCTTCACTTTACCTCCCTCTTCCTGCAGAAAGATATTTATGCTCAGTGACAGCCACTACCCAGCCACCAGTGCAGGGCCTTGAAGCAGAGCCTGCACTGGGAACGATCTACTGTCAGCTGCTCTCTATCAGCAGGCTCCAGAGCTATGGGGACTCTAAGGAGGCAAAGCTAGGGAGCAAAGGGAGAGGCAGCCACAGGCACATGGCATTATCTTGCCAAGGCACTATTCACTGCTGAGTGTCTGCCTGCTTACACCATCCCAGGGGGTGAGCCATAAGAACATCAAACTCTTGCCACTTTATGTAGTCCTCCCTGGAAGGTGCTGCCTCAGTGCCAGCCTTTGAGGCCCGAGAGCACACACACAACAGTGACAGTACCATGTTTGTCACCCAAGACTGCTTGCCTTTTCTGTGAGTTGCTGGGACTCATGGCCCCTAACGCTTGATCTAGGGTTCCATACCAATGTACCCCCAAGTCCCCTAAAATGAACAGATCAAAATGCTGGAGGAAAAAGCTCTTGGGCCAGGTCCCCAAAGGAGGGGACACTGAAGGCTTCAGCAGCTTTCTCCTCCTGCCAGGGATGGCAAAGCAGAAACGGCATGGGATTCCCCCATGGCCAACAGGAACGTAGGGCGCTGCCCTGTGGCCCTGCCCTTGGCCTCTGTGGCAGTGCTGATCTTGTAGTCATCTCCAATTGTCCTTCATCCCCAAGTGCTTCCCCACCACACTTGTCATAGCAGATCCAGAGCCAGCTGAAGAGGGGAGAGAGGCTGCAGAGAGTGCCTGCTGACCTGGGGAGCTGGTTAGTTCCCACAGGACAGTGCGAGGAGGAGGAGGTAGCCTGTAAGAACTAGGCAGGCAGGAGGGGTGCTGCTCAAGGCGTTTCCTTGTTTCCCCAGAAGGTTCAAGAAGGGTGGAGGTAGCAATGAGGAAAGCCTGCGTGTTTCCAAGGTGTTGGAGAATGAGCTGGCCCTGGATGATCTCATCCAGCGAGGCTGAGGGCCATAGTGAGGGTATTGTGTAAGCCATCAAACTCTGGGTCATCAGCACCTCCAGTTCCCTGTGCTTCTAGCTCTGCATAAAACCAAGGGCCATAAAGGTGAGGTAGCAAGGCAACTAATGAGGGAACAGGGAACAGCTTGAATGTCTAAGAATTCTACTCAGCTTACCAGTGGGACATGATGGTGCCACAGAAGACTAAGGGGACATCTGAAGTACTGGCTAGCTGTTCACCCATACCGGGAGGTGCCCACACCACTGCCCCTGGAGTCTCAAGCCTCGTACTTCCTAACCTTCTTGCTGTCCACTAGCTCACCTTCATATTCAGAACCTTCGCCGAGGCTGCTGAGGAGAGCCATGGTGAACATGGGCCAGGTTAAGGGTAGCCAGGTGAAACTGGAGGCCCGATTGCAGGAGGCCACCCAGAGAGAGCCTCTGAAGAGGGAACTGCAGACACCCTCCCAATGGGAGAAGCTGACCCTGGGAGGCAGGTCACTCACCTGCAGTCAGTAGCTGCAGTACAGTGATCTGAGGGACCCCGCCCTCTGTGATCCTAAAGGAAGAGAAAGTGACTGAAAAGGAAGGTGACATCTCAGTGATGCTTGTGTGTTCTAAGCAGAGGCAGCAGGAGTCCCTAAGGAGGAGGAGGAGCTGCAGCTGATGGGGGCCATGCAGGACACAGGGAGGACTGGCAAGAGATCAAGACTGAGCTTGCCAACACTGTACATGGAAGAATCCAACACCAGCCAGAAACTCACAGAGATCGTGCAGTAGGTGATTGGGCAAATAGTCTATCTGTGACTGGACTCATCCCAGAGGCAAACTGAGCCTAGCTGAAGGTTCACCTGTAGGGGACAATGGTGGCAGTATCAGAGAGAGGGCATCAAGGCCGAGAAACAAACCAAGCATATTCCAGAAAAGCAGGCTGATCCTTTTGACCTCCACACCAGCAGAGATGGTACGATTAACATGGAGGACTCCGTCAGGGGCTCAGAGACCTAGGCTGGTGTGGGGACTGCTGCAATGCCAGAAATGGAAGACAAGATGTGAGAGGGGAAGAAGGTAAGAAGAGGGCTGAGGGGGCTGCAGGAGTGAAGGCTCGGGGCTAGCCCCAGCTCCCAAGCATGCCGGTGACTCTGTGTGCCTGCTTCCTGCTGCTGCTCAGCTGCTGTAGCAATGACAATGATAGTCATGGCTTCGAGATATTCTTAGCCATAAGTCTAATGTTTCATCTGGAATAAATATCAAACTTGGATTAAGACAAGTGCACTTGAGCTTCACAGGCATGTATGCACATAAACACACACACACAAAATACACACATACACACAAACACACACATACACACAAAACCACACATATACACACATACATACAAACACACACACACACATACACACACACACATGAGCTGTTCTAGGTTTTTCCAAGTTCACAGATAGGAACCTTCTGCCTTGTTAAGACTACTTTTTCTGGGTCTCCCAGGCTGGCCTCAAACTCCCTATTTGGTGGAGAATGACCTTGAACGACCCTCCTCCCTCCACCCACCCAGTGCTGGAATTAGAGGTGTGCACCTCCACACCCCATTCATGTGGATCAGATCCAGGGCTTTATGTCCTGAGCTGCGTCTCTAATCTGCGATGTCATTTCTTTTGGTTTTTTTCTGAGTGTTCAGCACACCCCAGTTAAACCCAGTGAGTTACTTTGCAGATTTGGAAAGAAAGACCAATAAAATCCTCAAAGCAAAGAACAAAGAAGGTTGATACTATCAGCCTTGGAGCACACTGTGACATGGCAGCTGCCAGTATTGTGTGACAATGGTGACAGAATAGACCTGAAGAGTAGAAGGAGAAAGAAGAGGCCTAGAAATAGACTCACGTGATCCTCTCTGATATTCCCAGGGGAGAAAAAAAGATAACACTTTCCACAGGTGGTACCAGGAGAATTGGACATCTATATTCACAAAAACCTGTAGACAAACAGATGTTACATTTTTTGTTTGCTTTTCATGTCTCCATGTAGCCTTGGGTGTCGTGGAACTGGCTCTGTAGATCAGGCTGGCATCCAATTCACAGAGATTGGCTTGTCTCTGCCTCTCTAGCAGGGATTATAGGCGTGGGCCACCAATGATAATGTCACATCTTTTTTTTTTTTTTTTTTGAGACAGGGTTTCTCTGTATAGCCCTGGCTGTCCTGGAACTCACTCTGTAGACCAGGCTGGCCTCGAACTCAGAAATCCACCTGCCTCTGCCTCCCAAGTGCTGGGATTAAAGGCGTGCACCACCACTACCCAGCTTGTCACATCCTTTATAAAAAAGCAAAACACATTCAAATGTAAAACAAAATGATGACATTTCTGGGTGAACATATTAGACAATCTAGTAACCTTGGGTTACTGCCTCTCTGTGCCCCAGTTTCCTCATCTGTTCTTGAGAGACAGAGAGAGAGAGGCTACATTTTTGTAGCCTGACAGGACACTTCCTGGTTTCATCTGGCTTAGGTTCAGCTCTGAGAAAAAGCAATAGTGACAAAATCAAAAATATCAAACACAAAAATTACAATAGTTTCACTATGTGGAAGCTTATTTGTGACTGGCATAGAAACTTGGTCTCCAAGATGCCCAGGGCTAACAGAGGATCCCACAGTGACAGCCATCCAGACCCCAGTGTTTCTCCATTGTCCACTCCATGGTCTCCTTATGGTCAGGGTAGCTGCTGGAGCCCCAGCATCTGTCTCCCCTTCATGGGACACCTAGATGTACACTCTCCTCTTGCAAGCTATGGCAAGGTCTCTTTCTGTAGAAATGCATTTTTTAGTTGTGATTGACCATGAGTCCTGCAAGCTAAAACGTCACAGTTTGAACCTTAAGGCAGAGATTGGGGGCAGAGCCTGGAAAACTGACCACACTGAGGAAAGACAGTAGGAACAGTGGTCCCAGGGGGAGAGATAACGTTGTGCACAGGCAAGATCTGAAGCACAGTGGTGGCTGCTGTCTTTGGCGCCTTTGGAGGCCTCCACTCCTCTCTTGGGCCCTCAGCTGGCTCAGCCCAGCCACTCTGCAGACATGCTCTTATGAGGCCTTTCACTAGGCAGACACACCTTATCCTCAACTCTCCTGTGCTTCTGGTCTCTCTCCTTTCTACCGTCACCTAGGGGAGAAGCAAGCACTTCTAAGCAGATACAATGGCTAGGGTTTTGGTTGTGTTTTTTTGTTTGTTTTTTGTTTTGTTTTGTTTTTTGCCAACTTGATATGCTAGAGTCATCTAGGAAAGAAAATGCCTCCCTCAGATTGGTCCGTAGGCAAGTCTCTGGTGCCTTTCCTTGATGGATGATTGACATGGGAGGGCCCAGCCTGTGGTACGCAGAAGCACCTCTGGGTTGTTTAAGAAAGCAGGCTGAACAAGCCAAGGGGAGCAAACTACTAAGCAGCATTCCTCTGTGGCTTCTGTTCCAGTCCCTGCCTCCAGGTTCCTGCACTGACTTCTCTTCATTATGGTTGTTAAGTGATACCCTGAAATAAATTAAATCCTTTCTTCCCCAAGTTGCTATTGGTCCTGGTGTTTTTTTGTTTTGTTTTTTGGTTTTTTGAGACAGGGTTTCTCTGTGTAGCCCTGGCTGTCCTGGAACTTACTCTGTAGACCAGGCTGGCCTCGAACTCAGAAATCCATCTGCCTCTGCCTCTGAAGTGCTGGGACTAAAGGCGTGCGCCACCACTGCCCAGTTTTGGTCATAGTGTTTATCAAGGCAATAGAAAGCAAACTAGGACAGAGGGCTTCCTCACTACTCCCAGCTCAGCACCGACCAGCTGGGGCTTTGGTAGCCAGTGAATAAAAAGAGGCAGAAAATTCCAGAATCCTAGAGGGGTGTTTCTTCTAAAACTGCCCCAGGCAGGCTGAGGATCAGAAGGCTACAGAATGAAACCCAGTGAGAAAGATCTTAGAGGAGGGAAAAGTGACTCTGCCATAGGCTTTAGGATCTGAGAGAGTTTCCCTTTCTACCAGCGAAGAAGTGGAGATTCACTTATCTGAGGTCTGCTGGAGGAACCTTCACCGCAGGAGGGTCAGTCCCCAGGTTCTGGCAATAATCAATGGTTGAAATAACCCTACAATTCCGTTACAACCTTATCGCTGACTCACGGCTGTGTGACCCTGATTGCCCACCCAGGAGCCTGTTATTGTGGTCCAAAGCTGTCAAATTCAGAAGGGATAGGGTGGGGGTTGATGTCCCTGAGGCCAAGCCATGGGAACTCTGGGGGAGCTGGGTGGTCCCGGCCTGGGACAGGCAAAGCACTAATTAGCTGAATGCCTCTGGAATGTTAAGTGCCAGCTCTGGAACGCAGCCCCTGCTGGCTGCAAATTCCCTGGCCATCATCAAACAGCCGCAGCAGTGATAAAGATAAAGATCGGGTGGACAGGCTTTGGACTTTGCTTTAGAAGCCCTCCATGGTCCTCTGTTCACGAATGTCATTCTTGTGGGTCCTCTCCATGTGCCTCCCCCTTCCATGTAAGAGGGCTGCTAGGGTGTTGTGTTAAGGAACGTCTCAGATGGATCCCAATAACCCATTCTGGTCCTAGTGCCTGGTGTGGTCCTCCTTCACTTGAGATGGGCAGAACCTGGCACCTGCCTACTTCTGACAACTAGAACACAGCAAAAGTATGGGTTGCTTCTCCTGACAGTAGGTCATTGCGAAGGCCCCTTGGCTTTCCTATGAGGTGCTCTCTCTTGCCCTCTCTGAGTGAAACCAGCATTGTAAGCCGCACAGTGAAGATCAAGTGGTAAGGGTCTGGGGAAGGGGAGATCTGCAGTCAAGATTCTTTAGGCCAGTAAGGCCAGAGAGAAGCTCCAGGTTCCCAGGCCAGTGACCTGTGAGGGCAAGCTTGGAAAGACCCCATTCCTAAGACAGCTGTCTCAGACTGCAGGCTTGACTACAGCCTGATGGCAGCCTCAGTTTGGGGCAGAGGACCCTGCCAGCAATGCCCAGACCCCTGAAACACAAAACCGCCACCATAAATACTGACTGTTGTGTGTTGTTGACCTCTGGGGCAATGGTGTTAAGTAATAACTGATTCCTACTACAGCACATGTCAGCCAAGTGCCTTTCCTGTGGCTTAGCCCCCTTTCTGTCATCCTTTCTTATCTGTCTATGGGAGATCAGCCCATGCAGAGACAAGATAAAGGAAGTAGAAATAGAAGAGATCTCCAGCCTGGGCTCTTTGACCAGAGTCCCTGCTAAAACCGGAGACACTTGCCTGAGACTTACCTACTTAGCTTTCTTAAGTCAGGCAGCTGGCATGGTTCTATGGTTCCTTTTTTTTTTTTTTTTTTTCAGGAGAATACTGGAGCTTCAGGACACGGTTGACAGGCAAACTCCAAAGCCCTGGTTGAAATCCAAGCTTCAGAGTCAAGTTTAGGGCTCAGAGTCTTCACAGCTACCCTATGATCCTCCACCTAGTCTGCCTGGGACAGGGAATCCATGAACGGCAGACACACATGACCACAAAGGCTTCTGTCTGGACATTTTCTTTTCTTTTAAAAATTTATTTTATTTATGTGAGTACACTGTAGCTGTCTTCAGACACACCAGGAGAGGGCATCGGATCCTATTACGGATGGTTGTGAGCCGCCATGTGGTTGCTGGGAATTGAACTCAGGACCTCTGAAAGAGCAGTCAGTGCTCTTAACCTCTGAGCCATCTCTCCAGCTCCTTTCTGGCCCTTTTCAAGACTTGGGAAAGCACTATCAGAAGATGCGTGACCAGCTAAAGCCAGCTCTTTGGGGCGCAAGGGTTTGAGCCTGGACTATGAAATCTAAAAAGTCTTGGGAGGTGGCAGAGACAGTAATTCTTGTTATTTCCTTGCCTTAATCCAGGGTTCCTTGTCCTTAGGGCTGTGCTGAGACTCCTGGTTGGAGAGACATGAGTCCCTGTCAGGACAAGCTAGGCAGATGGTTTTCAAAAGAGGGTGTCAGATCTCTTGGAGCTAGAGTTACAGGTAATTGAGAACCTTCCTGATGATGCAGGTGCTGGGAAACGAACTTGGGTCCTCAGTAAGAGCAGCAAATACTCTTCACCACTGGCTATCTCTCTAGTCCCCCAAATATATTTTAATTAACTAATTTGCTTATTTTATGTTTTATCTGCATGTGTATATATGCACCATATCTGTGCAGTGTGGGCAGAAACCAGAAGAAATTGGATTTTCTTCTTAGTCTCTGATCTAGTGCTGTGAAGAGACACCATGACCAAGGTGTCTTATAAAAGAAAGCATTTGCCAGGCGGTGGTGGCACACGCCTTTAATCCCAGCACTTGGGAGGCAGAGGCAGGTGGATTTCTGAGTTCGAGGCCAGCCTGGTCTACAGAGTGAGTTCCAGGACAGCCAAGGCTACACAGAGAAACCCTGTCTCAAAAAAAAAAAAAAAAAACCAAAAAGAAAAAAAAAAGCATTTAATCAGGAATTCAATTTTCAGAGGTTTATTCCATCAGCACTGCAGCAGAGAGCATGACCACAGGCATGGCTCAGGAGTGGTAGCTGACAGTAACTTCCTGATTGCAGGCTAGGTGGGGATCTCACCTGCCACTAAAGGTGGGAAACAGATCTCAGATATCCTGGGCCTACTTCCTTCCCCGGGGGCCTGTGGGGAACTTAGTCATTTGGGGGTGGGGGGATGGGATACATGCTCAAGATGTCTCAGCCACCATGCCAGCTCTTGTTTGATTTTACTCTTCTGAATGTAGCTCCTAGATGTAGATTTTCTCACACTGGGATGGCGCGCAAGTACTTGGTGAGGTCATGGGGCACCTAGGAGACTTTTGCCATCTTGGGGTACTCAATGGATTCCCCTCCATGTTTATATTCTGGGCAGAGGAACGGGGAAGGAGAGGACAGGTTCTCTCTCTCCTTAGGGCATAACACTTCTGCACACATTCACTAGTATACACATTCAAATGTATAAACCTATGTTCAAGCCACCACAAATCTCCTGGAACCGAAGTTATAGATGGTTGTGAGCTACCACATGCATAATAGGAACTGAAACCTGGTCTTCTGCAAGGGGAGAGGGCAGGAGAGAGAAACAGAGAGAGAGAGAGAGAGAGAGAGAGAGAGAGAGAGAGAGAGAGAGAGAGAGAGAGAGAGAGAGAGGAGAGGGAGAGACTGATTGGCTTCATGTAGGCTTTTAAAATGTTGAAAACCCTTTCTCCAACAAGGCCACACCTCCCAATCCTTCTAATTTTTCTCACATAGTTCTAATGCCTGATGGCTAAACATTCAAATATATGAGCCCATAGAGGCCATTCTTACTTACACTATCACAGATCTCCTGCAACTAAGTTACAGATGGTTGCGTGCCACCATGTACAGGCTGGGAACTGAACCTGGGTCCTCTGCAAGAGCAGTCAGTGCTCTCTAGTCCCCAGTTACATTTCTTTTCTTTTTAAAAAAATTTTTTTTTTGAGACAAGGTTTTGCTATGTGGCCCTTGCTGGCCTAGACCTTACTAGATAGAGCAGGGCAGTTATGAATTGGCAAGGCCCCACCCACCTCTGCATCCTGAGGTGGGGGTTGGGGGCTGTGGATTATAGGAATGCTATTCTCTACATGTTAAGTGATTGAAAAACACGAGAGAAATATATTTTGGGGCTCCTGGTGATGAGATAGTATGCACATTTCTGTGCATGGAAGGGTGATTTTTGGGGTGCTGACATGTTCACTTACTGCTTCATCATCTGTGCAGAAGCCGTAAGGCTAAGAGAACAGCACAGCCCACAAAAATTGGCCTTATATAGAAAAGGCTTGGCAATTCCTGTTCGGGTGGTGCCTAATGCCCTTGGTCCTTCCCTCCCAGGGTAGGAACCTGGGGCCACAGGCATGGTAGTCTAAGCTACCTCAGCCCTCAACGTTTTTTGCTTTTGGTAGGCACATGAGCTAAAAACTACATTGCCCAATGTCCTTTGCACCAAAGTGTGCCCTTGTGATTAAATTGTACCAGTGAATTGTGAGCAGAGGCGATATACTCTAAGTGGAGAGAACCCCTGTTCTCTCTGTCACTATTTCTCTGCCCAAAACATAAACACAGAGGGGAAGCCATTGAGTACCCCAAGATGGCAAAAGCTGCCCAGATGTCCTGAGGACCTCACCAAGTAAGAGCAGCGTTCCAATCTGGGCCAATCTCTATCTGGGAGATACAACCAGGAGATAACAGAAAACATGAGCTGGGTGCAGTGAGTCTTCCCCAGAGGCCCCAGGCTAGGCAGGGCCCAGGATATCAGAGATCTGGTTCTGAGATTGGCAGGGGAGCTTCCCCATCCCTGCCCGCTTCCCCTTCCTGTGAAGTGGCCTGGCCATACTCTTGTAGGATTGCTATCACCTCCAGTGTAACACCTGTCCAGCATCAGATCTTAACAGGTGCTAAGGAAATGGCAGCTATTATCCAGTTAATGAGCTTCCAGAGATCCTGTCCCTCCACCCTGCTTTAAACCACAGCTCCTCATGTCCCTTCAGCTGGAGCCTGAAGTCCTTGCTGTAACCTGTGCGACCCTTCCTGTTCCAGCCTGCCCACCTTCCCGCCTAAGCTCAGCGCTTGCAACAATGTGGCAGATGGAGTTACTCTGACATTCTGTCTAAGGGGCTGTACTGAGCTCAGAGAATGGCGTTCACACAGAAGAGGACTCGGCTAAATCCAGACTCCCTCTCACAGGATCCTTCAGTTATTTACACGCACACTGCTAAGACCAACATCCCTACCAGTCCACATTGACTTCCTCTAGTGTGGCTTTCTTTAGTTGAGCACCGGCTAAAATATCTGGCTTGGATTTAAGGAACTCATTGCACCAAAAACCTGTCTTTAGTCAGTGCAGTCACATTCAAATGTACCTGCTATATCTCTGGTGGCCATCCATGCCTGCAGCACACCTGCATTTTCTCCTCCAGCCCCCATCACTTGTGTTCTTTCCGTCACAACAACCCACCTGCTTCCCACTAGCCTCTCAGTGGCCTGCCCAGGCTCATTCCTCTTCCAGGTCTTATTATTCCAATGCCCCTGGACCAAATCCACCCCCCCCCCCAGGAAATTCCTTGGCCCATCTACATAAGGATGGCTAGCTACTATCATATCAGTGTCTCTGGGTCTCTGTTCCTTCCACCCCACCCCACTCCCTTTTTCTTTCATTCCAGGGTCAGAGGTTGGTGCAGAAAGTACCAGATCAGTGCAGTGGGGAGCTGTGGACGCTGCCAGAGTGTGGGGTGGGGACAGCAGGGCTCCCTCCTGCATCCCGCTGTGCTGGAGGGGGTGAGGCAGCACCCTGGGGCTTCCCAGACCCTTTCCCTGCCCAACAGGGCGCCACTGGCCTGTTCCACACCCTCTCTGCCGCCTGCCCAGTGACCTAATTATTGTTTTTTCTTCCAACCCCGCGGAGGGGAAAACAGAAATTCCTGGTGGATGACACAGGCCAGGCGGCCGCCTGCGAGAGAAGCACGGGACCGGCTGGGCCGGCTGTGCCCGCCCTGAACCCAAGCCCGCCCGGCCATTAGGGCCGCGGAACCCTTCATCAGGATAAGTACAGAGCGGCCCTGGAAATTGCCGGTTCCCTTGGCCGGCGGGGCCTGCGGCGCCCGGAGTCTGGGGGCCCGCGGCGGGAGTCAGGCCAGCCCGCGGTCCCCGCTGGGCTGAGAGCCAGGCCGCCCCGACCCCAAGGACCAGTGCGCCTCTTAGGGAGCTGATGCTCAGCTTTCTGACAGGTCAAGGTCAACGGGTGATTGCTCGGGCTTCCTGCCAAAATGACCATGGGACCCAGTAGGAACACAGGCCAGGCCTTGAGTCCAGCTTTGAGGTTAGATCGGTGGCAAGCTAGAGGAAGGGGCCGGGATGTAGCTCAGTTGATAGAGTGCTTGCCTGACCTGCACAAAGCTCCGGGTTCTAACTCCAACACTGCATAAACCAGGCTGTGGCAGCATGTTTGGGAGCTAGAGAAAGGGATGAAGGTCACCCTCAGCTTCAGAGCATAGCATGCAAAGCAGTCCTCATTTGCTTATTATTTATTTTATTTTAGGTTGGCAAATTGAACACAATGCTTGGCTGTTACCTTCAGCCCTAGACCTTGCTCCAGATTCTGGCTCTGCGACTTATTAGCCTTGTGACCTTGCACAAATCATTTGCCTTTATGAAATAAGTCTCATATCTGACTGGTGGGAAGGCAGCGATGCTTGGGTAAGGCGATCCTTGGGTTCAAGATCCTTGAGCTCAGTGAGGAAGTACTGCCTGTTGTAGGCTGGAACTCAAACATGCTTGATGCGGAATGGTGGCCCAGGGGTCGAACACACCTTCACTCCCAGCCCAGGCAGGTGGATCTCTGTAATTTCAAGGTCGGCCCAGTCTACGGAGCCAGTTCCAGGACAGCCAGGGCTACACGGAGAAATACTGTCTCAAAACAAACAATAACAACGCAAGCAAACAAACAAATTTTGTTCTTTTGTTTTGTTTTGTTTTTTTGAGACAGGGTTTCTCTGTATAGCTCTGGCTGTCCTGGAACTCACTCTGTAGACCAGGCTGGCCTCGAACTCAGAAATCCACCTGCCTCTGCCTCCCAAGTGCTGGGATTAAAAGCACTCGCCCCCACTGCCTGGCTAAAATTTTAAAATTTAAAATTAAAAGAAAGAGAGAGAGAGAGAGAGAGAGAGAGAGAGAGAGAGAGAGAGAGAGAAAATAATACACTGTGGGGTTCCCCCAAAGGACCCCAGTTTCTGTGTCTCCCTGACCAGAAGTCAAGGGTGGAGTCACCTTTCTTTACTCTGTGGTGATGGGGAGATCACTGGTGGAAATCTGAGCAACTTGGACAAACTCTGGGAGACAGGCCCAGCTGGGGCCAGCCGCTGGTCACCCTCCGGTGCCTGAGAGCCAAGTCTGTAAGAGGAGTGTGCCCCAGCTGTACTACCAGCTCCCTTCTTTTTCAACAGGGCGTCTGTGGCTCGGCCAGCATTTAGTGTAGTTCAGAGGGGCTCTCCAGTAAACCGGTGCTGGCTGGAACTTGGCACACTGGCCAAGCTAATATTTCATACCCTGACCCTCCTCCCTTGGCAAACTCTCCCTATACTTGCAGGAAATATGGCGGCTGGATAAGGGAAGGCACACCTGTAAACCCAGCACTCGGGAAGTGGAAACAAGAGGGTCATTAAGTTCAACCTGGGCTACAGAGCGCAACACTGTCTCAAAATACCAAACACAAACTAGCCAATCCAGCAGACAGAAACCCCTCAAGAGAAGACACAGGAAATCCGTGACTTGACTTTACAACCAAGAGACGGTTTCAATCCTTCAATCATCAGATAAGTTCATTCCTCTGACCACTGGGGAATCTGAAGACCAGAGAGGGCAGAGCTTTACCAGCTAGGCTAGGAGATGTTGGATCTGAAGCCATTTCTCTGTGTATACATGGCTTAATTCCACCCATTTCATAAGTGGGAAGAACTAAGGTCTAGAACTTTTATTCAAGTCAGCAGGAGCTTCCTAGGACAACAGTGATCCATGAAGGAATGAGGAATATATTCCAGGCTGGGACAGCTGGGAACCTCAGGAACACAGGTATATATATATATATATATATATATATATATATATATATTTT
>NW_022196906.1:58373952-58377607 GCF_008632895.1 Mastomys coucha | reverse complement strand
TACAAGTGAAAGTCATTTGGGAGAGCCAGGGCTCCTCTTCTCACCCAGGAATCCTAAAGACCCCATCATGAGGGGTTAGCTCAGGGGGGCCAGGTGCTGGTCTGGGTCTCCTGAGAGCTGGCTCTGATGGCTGAGTTGTGATAGTACTTAGAGGCCACCTGTGCCTTATTTTACCCCAGGGCCATACACTAGTGTTCTGGAGTCTTTCCTTGAGACTTGGATGTCAGTAATCGAGACTAGCTTCCAGAGACTGTTCTGACTGATGATGCTTGCCACCCAGTTCTACAGGGCTGCTTTCCACCCTCCACCCCCTAACACCAGTGACAATCTTATATAGCCCAGGCTGGCCTGGAACTCGTTCTGTAGCTGAGGGTGACCTTGAACTCCTGATCCTCCTACCTCTACCTCCCTAATGTGTGCTCGGTGTTTTCATTTATTCATTCTTGCATTCAGAAGTTATTTCTGAAGCGTGTGCCAGCTGCCAGATGTCATCCTGCGGGGTCGGAACAGCAAAGAGGGGTCCTGCCCAGCCTCAGAGTTCATATCACAGAGTGGGAACAGGCAATAAGTGAATATATACAAAACACAAAGCTGGATGGATGGGGACAAAAGCAAGGGGACAGAAGGGGATTGTGTATGTTGTGGGTAAACTATCTGCAAGACTGGGTCAGGTAATCACCACAACCAATTAGGTAGAAATGCTGATGTCACCGGGCAGTGGTGGCACATGCCTTTAATCCCAGCACTTGGGAGGCAGAAGCAGGGGGACTTCTGGGTTTGAGGTCAGCCTGGTCTACAGAGTGAGTTCCAGGACAGCCAGGGCTACACAGAGAAACCCTGTCTATGGAAAACAAAACAAAACAAAACAAAACAAAACAGGCCGGGCAGTAGTGGCGCACACCTTTAATCCCAGCACTTGGGAGGCAGAGGCAAGTGGATTTCTGAGTTCGAGGCCAGCCTGGTCTACAGAGTGAGTTCCAGGACAGCCAGGGCTACATAGAGAAACCCTGTCTCGAAAAACCAAAAAAAAAAAAAAAGAAAAAAAAAAAAAAAGAAATGCTGATGTCAGGGTAGTGCGGAAAGATCTGCCCGGGTCTGGGCTTAGAGGCAGGAACATGCTTAGTGCTGTGGCAAGGGCAGGGGTACAGAGGGAAACTCTGGTTAGAGTGAAGGAGCCAGAGGGTAGCTCCACTTACTCCAGCTGGAGTGGCTGCTTAAGTTACTCCTGTACCCCCACCACCTTGGGCTTCTCCACTTGTTTAACAAAAAGGAACTAGAAAGGTGGATAAGCAAGCCAACAATCCCAAAGGATGCTTGAAGCAGAAATCTCTGGGTCCAGGACAGCCTGTGTGCACTCAGGTGCTCTGTGAGCTGAAGAGCTATTCTACTCTCTGGACCCTCTTCTCTGTCCTTTGAAATGGACCTGCTGTGAAAACGGCTGCTAGCACTTAGGGTGCAGGTACCCACCCATAAGACTGAGATGCACATGGCCAAGAGGGTCAGACAGGGTGTTGACGGTGTTCACAACAGCTCCCAGTGGGACCAGCAAAAGAAAGGATATTATGGTACATATTTATAATCCCAGCTCCCAGGAGGCTAAAGCAGGTATATTACTGTTAGTTTAAGGTTAGCCTGTGCCACATAGGAAGTGCCATGATAGTCAGGGCTACATGGGAGACACTCTGTCTAAATATACACATGCACACACATGCTCGCGAACATGTGTGCACACACACACACACACACACACACTCATACACATACACTCTCACATATATATTCACTCGCACATAAACACACACGCACACTCACGCACATACACATATACACGTACTCACATACATATACAGAGCTTAGTGTGCTGCATTCATGCCTATAATCCCAGCACCAAGAAAGCTGATTCAGAAGAAAGTTTGAGGCCAGAGTGGCTTATCTAATGAGCTGTTCCAAGCCAGTCAAGGATACAAAGTGAGACCCTGAAAACACAAAATCAAGTTGCTGGAGAACCAGTTCAGTTTGCCTAGCATGAACAAGGTTCCAGGTTCAATCCCCAGCTGCGTATAAACCAGGCATGTTGGCGCATGCTTGTGATCCCAGCACTCAGGAAGTGGAGGCAGCTGGGTCAGAAATTCAAGGCCATCCTTGGCTACCTAGTTTGAGGTTAGCCTAGGCTAGAAGAGACCCTTTCTCAAAAAACAAACAAGAGGAGAGGAGAGAGTAACTGAGGAGGAGGAGCAGGAGGGGGAAGAAAAAAGAGAGGGAAGAAACCAGAAAGGCCACATCAGAGGTTATGTCTTTCAACAGAATATTATAAAGAGTCAACAAAAAAGAAACCAGAAGTCAGGCACACATCTTTAATCCCAGCACACAAGAGACAAAGGCAGGTGGATCTCTGTAAGTTTGAGGCCAGGCTGGTCCAGCTCCAGGACAGCCAGGGCTAAGTAGAGGAACTCTGTATCAATAAAATAAAATAAAATAAACAATAAACAAGCAAATAAACAAATGAAAGAAGCTAGCAGTAGACTCAGCAGTATGAGCCAGCCTGACATTTTGTTTCGTGACGGAACCAGAGGCACAGGAATAAGTAGCAAGCCTCCATCAGTATTTTCCAGAGCAGACAATGCAGTTTATAGTGAGAGTTGAGTCTGTTATCCCGGACCGAGCTGCTTAGAAGGAGGCTTTAGAGAAGCTCTTGGCACACTGGAAGTGTTTTATCTTGATTGGCATCATGTATGGCTTAATGTATATGCATGTACATGTTTGCATGCCTGCTGTATACACAGTGGAGCTCATACAAAGGCGGAACAAGAGGAAAACCCAGAAAGCCTGTGTGGGTGGACAAGAGTGAGGGAGGCTGTGGCCATGCCTTCCTCAGGATGGGTGCTTGTGAACATTCCTGACTCCTGGCACCACTTCAGAAGAACAACGACGTCCTCCAGAAAGCTGTCCCTTGCCCTGCCCACTCTCCCATCAGCTGCTGTCACTGCCATGGCTGCTGGCAACTGAGTGGCTCTGGATTGCATGGTGCTGTGCTGTCGGGCTTTGGGTTCCTTTGATTTTGTTTTCTTCTGTTGTTTTGCCATGCGTATGTGCTGAGCAAGTTAGAGCACATAGGATCATATATCACTGCTCACTGGCATTCAGGTCCCCAGGCCTGGTGTGCAAGAAAGATCTCATAGTTAGGGGTGACCCTGCCCTTTGGACAGAGTTCCCCAGAGATGGGCTGAGAGGGGAGGGGGAGTGTCTCAGGCTGGCCACAAGAAGCTGCCACACTCTACCTATGTGACTACAAGGCACCTTCACTACCCTTCCCTATTAATGTTCCAAGCCCAGAGTGGACGAGTGACTTGCCCAAGGTCATAGGAGTAGTATGCAGCAGATGCAGGCCAAGCTCTGCGTGGTTGTGAGGGCAAGAGGCCAAGTCAGGCCCTTCCTGAGCACAGGCTGGCATCTGTCTGCATCCCCTGCTCTGAAGGAGCCTCCTGCTGGATTAATGAGGGTGCACTTTCAGTATTAATTCAGCATATCGTGATTTCTCTACTAGGTGCTGTATAGGGTGAACCCTGCCATCCCAGCCCTTCTCTCAGGCTCACAGCCCAGATCCACTTCCTCTTGTAGCCCGTTTATCTCCACAGCTTCCCTAGTATGATCTTTT
>NW_022196906.1:58346996-58373895 GCF_008632895.1 Mastomys coucha | reverse complement strand
TTTTTGATTTTTCGAGACAGGCATAAACCACTGTATATTTCTGTATAGTTCTGGCTGTCCTGGAACTCACTCTGTAGATCTGGTTGGCCTTTAACTCAGAAATCTGCCTGCCTCTGCCTCCCCTAGTATCATCTTGATATGAGTAGCCTGGTGCTCTGCTAGGAGTGAGGAGATGGCCTGAGATAACAGTGGAGCTTGACTAAGCTACTTTGAAGATTCTTCTCTTTCTCCTTGATTCCCCCAGTTTCACCCCCATTACTAGATAGTAGAGAAAGGATAGGATAGTGGAGAGAGAGAGAGAGAGAGAGAAAGAGAGAGAGAGAGACAGAGACAGAGACAGAGACAGAGACAGAGACAGAGACAGACAGACAGATCTGAATCTAACTTCTTTCCTTTTGTTTCTTCTTTGACTACAACTACTAACAAACCACAACCCCCACACCCACCCAACAACCACCAACCTCACCTAGCAGGACTCTAGTATTTATATACCCCCTGAAAAGTTCCCAGAATTTCAAATGTCACAAAATCACAGAAACTCTCTGCAGCTGGCAAAGCCATGCCCTCTGCTGGAGCATGAGACAAATCAGTCAGCTTCTGCAGACAGTGCCACACAGCCCCACATTCCCACACCTGGGATTAAAACAAAACATAGTCTTATAATATTGCTATGCTTTTTAAAAGGAAAAAAAATTCTAGAATTCTCACTATATAACCGTAGTCTAGCCCAAGACCCGACCTTCCTCCCTTGTTCCTGGGGTTCTGTGGCTCTCTCTGCCTTTCGCAGAGCTGTATGTGTCTGGGGCAGAAGCTGGCTCTGTCACTGCCATCCCGGCTTGTGGTACTTAGGTGTATGGTGGTGACTGATGAATGCACTGTAAGAACTGCTCTAGTAAGGGTGGGATGGGTCAGGGACAAAATGGGGTTAGATTATGAAGGAAGAGGTATGTGGATAGGTGAGGCGGGATCCTGTTCTGGGCCTTGCTTGGGGAGGCCTCTGAGAGCTGGTTGGGTGAATGTGAAGGTCAGAGCAGAAGGCCTCAAGTACTTCTCTAGGGAAGCGGAATTCTAGAATTCCAGGCCTTTTCTGAGCTGGAGAAGTGGGCGTGGGGCCTGGCTGTCGGACTGTCAGGCCCCTTGGAGAGAGAGACTACAGGTGCAGGGACTTGGCTGCTCATTCTCTCTGGGACTTTGTGGCAGGAAGAAGCCCAGGCCACTCTCTCTAGTCATACAGGCCACTGATCTGTGGCTTTAATCCCTCAGAGGCTCCTGAGAACCTGAAAGGCAGAGAGGGCATCTGTGTGCTCAAGGCCTCACATTCAAGGTGAGGGAAAGCTAGGACTCTCGGCTGCCAAGCCTCGTACCCACCAGCTACCTCACGTCCATGCAGCTGGCCAGCCCTGACCTCTGATTACTATGGGTAAATGTGGAGCCCAAGTTTCGGATGCAGGCCTGAGGGGAACACCTACCACTGTCAGAAAGCCTTTCCCAGTAATTCCTGAGGCTACCTGATCACTCCAACAGTCTCTTGGGGTACCGAGAGGCCTGGCTTCAGAAAACCACGTTTTCTAAGTCTTTCCAAGGGTTCCTTGAGTCCTTGTGATGGTTGATATTGACAACTTGATGTGATCTGGAAGCACCTGTGAGGGAGTTCTTAGATTGGGTTAACTATGGTGGGAAGACCCACTCGAAATGATCGTGGTATCATTCCATGGGCTGGGGATCCTAGAGGGGGGGTGAGGGGGTGGGATTTGGGCTGAGTCCCAGCGTTTGTCTCTCTGTTTCCTGACTGTAGATGCACAGTGATCAGCTGTAGTTCTGGGTTCCACCTCCCCTCTCTGGGTGTCTGGATGTCCTCAAGTCGGAGGAACCAGGTAGGGTCTGCAGAATCCTGGTCAGGTTGGGAACGAGTGAGGGATGGGGACTTTCTTTGAGAATCTTAGTGTTACAGCTCTTTTAAACAAAGGCCTTCTCAGATGATCTTTAGCTCTCTGAAATTAACCTTAGCTTGTTTGGGACACTTTATTCGGTGTGAACCAAGGGTCATATAGTTTTGGGACGAGAATATCCAGGGAGGGAAAAGAAATCATTGGCTGAAGGCTAAGGCTGCTGAGATGCCTCATTTGCATGGAGAAGAATTCCAGGTGCTGTGCTATGTAACCACCTGTAACCACCTGGTTGGGGGGTCTCCAGGTTATGGGCTCCTTTCGAAGGCAGGCACAGAAACGGGCGGGGGGAGCTACTTCTACTCCTACTGGTCTCAAGTTTAGAGATGTCTGGGGTTTGACAGTGTTTCTACCTTGCCAGTTCCATGCAGGCTCCTCTTGTGGCACAGTCCACAGGCCTGGCTGCTACCACGTCTTTCCCACCACGGTGGACTGCTTCCTCGAACTGAGAGCTAAAAAAACGAGCCCTTCCTGTCTTAAGTTGCTTTTGCCAGGAGTAGACAAACATCTAGAATCTAGGCCTCCTCCATCAGACTAGAGACCCCTTGCTCCTGGGCACCTCAGCTCTCAGGGCTGTGGTCTTTTCATTCTGACATTCACCCCAGGCCCCCTCCAGTCTGTGAGCTTGGGGCTGGGGGGCCTGGTCTGGTTTAGGTTAGTGAGTGGTGATAGACCTTTGGCTGATTCCTCCAGACAGTCCCTGTCGTCCTGGGCCGTCGTGTCTTATCTCTCCCTAAGCCCTATTCACGGAGCCTGACATAGAGGAGGCTGTGTGTATCTTAGGTGACTCTAATGTCATTTGAGGGGATCTAGACAAGTCCAGGGACCCCCAGCCCCAGCCCCAGCCCAGAATCTCCAGTTTATTATAAGTGCATTCTAGAATTCCCAGGGAGATGCCTTCCCTGACGTTCTCTTCAAGGGAAGGAAACTGAGGCAGACGAGCCTGCTCTGGGCCTGGAGTCTCTGGACACTCGGCTGACTTTTCCATACAAAACCTCCTCTGGATTTTATTTTGGCCTGTGTGATGAGGCTGAGACCCTGGGGAGGGGGAGCTTTCCTTTGGTAACAGGCGTGTGGGCCTGTGGGAGCAGTGGGACCTGTCTGGGAGGAAACCCCTGGCAGACACCTTATCAGGCCCTGCCGCCTGTTATCTGTGTCACCTCAGAGAAAGAGCCACCATGCTTAGACCACTCCAGGCCCAGAACAAAAGCATCCGAGTGAGCTGGCGTCCCCATGGCTCCACATCAGCCTGTGGCCCACACTGGATATTTGGGGGCGGGAGGGGGTGGCTGCCTGGCTGGCGACAGCCAGTCTGCCTAGACTCCCCACGCCAAGTATCTGCGTGGCCAGAATCAGCCCCCTCTCCCTAGAATGGGCTTGGGGCTCGGGGTTACCCCAGTGCTGCCTGATCCTAACGAAATGTCAGCTACAAAGGACGGGACACAGAGGGGCCTGTCCAGGAACAAGGGCCAAGTGTTGGCGTGGGAGGAGGGCCGGGGCTGGGCTGGTCAACTGATTACTTGTAATAATTGCAGTGGACACCCTCGGGCCATGGGGCAGCCGGCGCCTGGCACGGGGTCCCTCTCCCCACTACCATGGGACACATAGCAGATAGGGCCCAAGTCCAAAAACACCCAGAGCAGGCTGCCAGCTGAGGCCTGGACATGGCCACACTCTGACAGTCCCTTCGCCCCGCTGGGGAGAAGCAAGAGCTGGAAGGCTGGCTCCTCATTCAGGAAGTAGTTGCCTGTCTGGCCTCCTGCTGGTCTGTCATGGAGAGCTGGGTGGGTTGCATACCACAAATCGACATCGGTCCTCTGAAGCAAGCTTAAAATCCTTGTTGGCAGACAACTGTATAACTCAGAGGCTGCGTCTCTGCTAGGAAGGGGCACCTCTGTATAGTGGGCCCTGGGGACATTGAGATGGCATGTCTCTTTTGGTAAGAGCACAGGATTTCTTCGAGGTCATCTTCCTGATATGTTCCCTTAAGTCTGAGTTCCAGATAAACAATAGATACATGTTATATAATGTAACTGTGGCCCTTACAACACTGCAGTGTTTAAAGTGTTGTTGGCTGGGCTGTGGCAGCTGAGCAGGTTGGCCGTAGCACTAAGGCCAGATGAAGTTAGTCTACAGGCCTGTCCTGTGGAGAACTGGTGCAGAGCAAGGGTGAGCCAGCCTGGAAGGCCTGACACTGTCCAGGGCTCCCTCTGGTGGCCATGTGTAGATCAGGCTGGACGCCAGAAAGGCTGTGCCACACTTTGGAGGCCACTGGCTGAGGTCCCAGTCCTGGAGCACGGGGCTGTGTGTGGACATATGAACTTTTTTTAAGACAGAGTTTCAAGGAGCCCAGGCTTGCCTCCAAGTTTCTGTGTAGCCGAGGCTGGCCTTGAACTTCTGATCCACCCACATCTACAGTTTTTATTTTATTTTATTTTTAAAAAAGATTTATTTATTTTATGTATATGAGTACACTGTAGCTGTCTTCAGGCATACCAAAAGAGGGAATCAGATCTCATTACAGATGGTTGTGAGCCATCATGTGCTTGCTGGGAATTGAACTCAGGAACTCTGAGCAGTCAGTGCTTTTACCCGCTGAGCCATCTCTCTAGCCGCCTATTGTTTTGTTTGTTTGTTTGTTTGTTGTGTGTTTTTGTTTTTTTAACACGGAGATTCTCTATGCAGCCGTGGATGTCCTGGGACCCACTATGTAGACCTCAAACTCAGAGATCCACCGGCTTCAGCTGGGATTAAAGGTGTGAGCCCCAGGAGTGGTTCTACCTCCATAGTTTGAGTGCTACGGTTACAGGCAAGCACTACCATAACTGCTTTCGGTTTTCTTTGTCTTGTTTTTTAGGACTTATTTTTATTTTATGTGTGTGGATATTCCGCCTGCATTTTTATATGTGCACCATGTGCATGAGGGGCCCACAGAGATCAGAAGAAGGCATGAGATTCCCTGGAATTGGGGTTTATGGGTGTTTGTGAGCTGCAGTGTAGGTGCTGGGAATCAAACCCAGGTCCTCTAAAAGATCAGCCAGTGCTCTTAACCAATGAACCATTTATTCAGCCCCTATGCTTGTTTTTAAAAATTAATTAATTACTGCGTGTATGCCCAAGTGCTTGTGTGGAAGTCAGAAGACAACTTACACTAGCCAGATCTCTCCTGCTGTGAGATTGGGGGATGAAACTCAGGATATGTAAAGTTTTCAGAACAAGATCTTTACCCTGTTGAGCCATGGAGCTCACACCATGGCCAGGTTTTTAAAAACATGGTAATGGAGACAGATGGAAACCAGGCCCTCATGCCATGTCAGGCATGCTCTGAGCTCCAGCTCTGACAGAGCATTTTCTTATGGAAAGCAAGTTCAGTGCACGGGGCACCACGTTTTGATCACCTGCTTAACCACTGTCCATCAGTCACGGCCAATTTTGTTCCTTATGCAAACTTTCTGCCTCTTCTGGCAGCTCGGTGTTTTTGAAGCAAATGCCAGGCATGTTATTTCATCCATAAACATGTCAGTATATATCAGTAGGCGATAAGGCCTGAAGATTCCTCAAAGCTGGAGCCACCAGGAATTCACCCAAAGCCCTTATATCACTCCTAAGAGGAGGGGCCCTGCACCAGGACGCCCGTCTCCCCAGATCCCCTTTAAAGTCTCCTGGCCTTTCATCCCCTTGGACAAGTGTTCCCATGCCAGGATTTCCTGTCTCTCACTGCCCTGGGCTCCTCAAGTGTAGTCTGTGAACTCCTTGGGGAATTCCCATTGAAAGCACTGTGGCTCCCACAACTATGACAGTTCTAAAACTCATACCTGCTTTGTTCTCTGTCCCTTCTGTAGATGGCATTAGAGGGTCATCCCTGGGAACTCAGGCTTCCTGGGGAATTGAGGAAATATGCAGGGTTTTACAGAGGGGTCAAGACCCCAGATTTAGACCAGAGTCCCTGCTAAGAGCAGCTTAAGTGACTGCTGTTCAATGGCCCCTCCCCTAGGGAGTGCCTGGCTCTGCCTCACTGAGACTTTTTTTTTTTTCCGGCTGTCCTGGAACTCACTCTGTAGACCAGGCTGGCCTCGAACTCAGAAATCCTCCTGCCTCTGCCTCCCAAGTGCTGGGATTAAAGGCGTATGCCACCATCGCCTGGCTGGTTAGCCTTTCACTGAGACTTTTTTTGTGATCAGTGTCCTGCTGGTCTGGGCCCTAAACAGGGACCCAGCCTATTCTGGTGACCTTCTCCCTACCTGACCTCATCTCAGATTCCGTGGCTGGCCCCAGAGCTGCTGGAGAGGGAGGAGCTGAAGGGCGCAGCTGGAACGGGACACACCGGCTTCTTATCACATACAGAGCTCCAAGAATCAGATGTGGTTCCCTTTCTTCATGGAGGGAAAATCGAAGTTCAGAGAAAGAAAGAAACTTGCCTAGGCTCCCCAGCAAATAGCTGGCACAGTCAGGCTTTGAGTGCCAGCCAAACCCTCAGTTTTGGTACCCGGATGCTTCCCTAGTGTTCAAGGCCCTTCCCCGGGTACACCCTCCTCACCAGGCCTCATTCAGCCACCAGTTGAGAGGCCAGCTCACCCACCTCTTCTGTTCTCTCACTAAAGAGACTCCTGCAGGCAGAACTCTGTGGATGTCTGCAACATCAACCCTTTCCTGTTGCTTCTGAGTGGGAAAGGCACCACCCTGCTTTCCAGAGGTGGAAACAGATGCCCAAAAGGATGCAGTGAACTGGCCACGGCCACACAGCTTCAGAGTGGAGATCCAGAGCTAGATCCAGAATCCCTGAACTGTGGATGATTCTTTTGCTTTGTACAAAAACCCACCAGAGAGCAGCGACCCATCTGACAACCTACTGCCCTTTGATCTCCCGGCTGCTTCACCGTGGTGGTTT
The DNA here is from genome assembly GCF_008632895.1 of Mastomys coucha. NCBI lineage: Eukaryota > Metazoa > Chordata > Mammalia > Rodentia > Muridae > Mastomys > Mastomys coucha. Next base: position 58,367,061 of record NW_022196906.1, on the reverse strand, counting down.
CCCTGCATCACCTCTTGCTCTTCCTAATCCAAGCAGGGCAAGACTGACACCACACAGCCATTGCAGGTGAAGTGGCACGTGTGCTCCCCCTGGTGGAGGGGTATGGGAATTTCTTCGATCTTCTGCAAGGTTGGCTTGCTCCCGTGAGCAGCCTACCAACAGCTCTGTAACCTGTGATGTTTAAACTAGCCTGTTGTATGTTTGCCATTTTCTTCCTCTTTTTGATGCAGTACCTCCCCATATGATGTGTTTCCCCCTTGGTTTGGACCCTCCTCATCCCTCCTTGCTAAACATCCTTAGTCATGGCTAAAACACAACTATCCCTTGCAGCTCTATCTTCAGGAAAGCAGAGAGGTTTAAGGTTCCAGCAATTGGGGAGACCGGGAAACCTGAGAACCACAAAGATGCTCTCAATCTTTCCAGTCCAGGGATGCTCTGTGGTGAGAAGCCTGTGCTCTACCATGCCCCTGATCAGGGGCTGAGCCTTCCTTCTCCCACACTGGGATAAGACCATTTCAGAGAAGCAGATGAGAGTGGCTCTCTGCTCTCCACACAGGGTGAGAGTCCTGTTTCCTAGAACTTGGACAAGATACAGAAATATCAGGAAGGGCCTTGTGGATACCACCTTGAGCCTCTCTGCACACACGGGCCCTGCTCAGCTCTTAGGGAAACTTGGGCAGTGATGAGTGATCTGAGTGAGCTGGAGAGCACATGGAACTAAAGATAGTTTTCTCAGGAGGCAAGGTGGCATGCATGAGTGGTGGAGGCAGGAGAATACTAAAGTGAAAGCCAGCTGAGAGGCAAAGGTCATTCATGTGGCCTCCAGGTCTCTCTACCTTTAATGTCCTGCTGCCCAATGGTCACCCCCACCCTGAGATCCTGTGGGTCTTAGACATTCCTGCCTGTGCCTTTCCCACTAGATGACTCCTTTTCCTTCACTCGTGTGTCAGATAGTCAATCAATACCCAACTGGTCAGTCTTCAATCACTGTGTTCTATTATTCCCATGCTGTAAGTTATCCCTGACACTGCACAGTCTATGAGACTTGACAAATGTATAGCAAATGTGTAAACATGACAATCAAAGCATAGAACCCTTTCATCAAGCCTTGCTGTAGGCAACCCCTCCTCCCACCTCCAGCCTGGTCTCTGTTTTCTATCCCCATAGTGTGCCTTTACACATGGAATCTGGCTCCTCTCACTTGGCTCCAGGGCTTGGAAAGTCATCCGCCTTTTCTCCTTCCTGTCACCATTCAGTGGATTTGCATGGACATGGTGTCATTTGTTTATCTGCTTGCTGGATGAGGGACATTTGGCTTGTTTCTAGTTTGGGATAGTTATGAAGAATGTCACTGAATATGTTACACTTCCAGATTTTGTGCAAATATAGATGCCCACTTCTCTGGGGTTGATCCCTACCAGAGGGACTACAGGGACATGTGTTTAGCTTCACAGCTGTGTGCCAAACTATAGTTTGGAACAGCTGGATCATTTCCAAAGTATAACTTTTAACATTTAAATCTTTTTCTTTTTAAAGATTTATCTTATTTATATGACTACACTTTAGCTGCCTTCAGACGCACCAGAAGAGGGCATCAGATCTCATCATGGGTGGTTGTGAGTCACCATGTAGTTTCTGGGATTTGAACTCATGACCTTTGGAAGGGCAGTAGGTGCTCTTACCTGTTGAGCCATCTCACCAGCCCCCAACATTTAAATCTTAACTTGAATATAAAACAAGCAAAAAATCTAAACTAAAACAATAACAACTCGTCTCTCTGTCTGTCTCTCTCCCTACCTCTCTCTCTCTCCTCTCTGAGAGAAAGGGCTTATTCCATCTCACAATTCAAAGGTACAGTCCATGCTGGTGGGGAAGTCAAGGAAGCAGGAACTTGAAGCACCTGGTCACATCCATACTCAGAAGGCAGGCAGTGTGTGAGCTAGCTTTAGTTTTCATCAATGGATGGCAGCGAGTGAATTTGCTGGGTCAAGTGGTTGGTGTTTCCTAAGAAACTGTCAGGGCTGGACTTTAACTCAGTCGGGAGAGTGCTTCCTTAGCATGCATGAAGCTGGGATTCCATCCCCTGTACTTCACAAACTGGGAGGTGGAGGCATGGGGAGACCCTACCTGAAGAAGAGGACGATGAGGAGGAGGAAGAAGGCAAAGGAGGATGAAGAAGAGGAAGAAGAAGAAAGAGGAGGAGGATGAGGAGGAGGGGAAGGGGGAAGAGGAAGAAGACAAAGGAGGATGAAGAGGAGGAAGAAGAAAGAGGAGGAGGAAGAGGAAGAAGAGAAGGAGAAGAAGAAGAAGAAGAAGAAGAAGAAGAAGAAGAAGAAGAAGAAGAAGAAGAAGAAGAAGAAGAAGAAGCAGCTTTCCAAAATGAATACTTACTACCAAGCATCAGACTTTTAAAAATGTTTTGCCATGAAAAACATTTATTTGAGGTCCTGGGGATTAGAACTCAGGACCTTGTACTTGTTAGGTGAGAACTGTCTCAGCGAGAGGCATAGCCAGCTCTGTTAGGAAACTTTCTAACTGCGACAGTAGAAAGAATTGTGTTCAGAGCTTCTGAGACCCATCATGACCTCGGCAGTCACCACTGCGCGGCTTACAATCACCCCAGTAGTTTAGATTATTAGGGTTATTTTGAAATGTATTTATCATTAGTGAGGGGGCTCTAGTGTGCCATGGCATGCATATGTGAAGGTCAGAGAGGTCAGAGAACGCTTTGTGGAGTCACTTTTCTGCCACTGTGTGATCCAATGAGCAAAGTTGAGTCATCAGGTTTTGTGTGGCAACCGCCTCTACCCATGAGCCATCTCACTGGCCCCCAGCAGCTAAATCACTATGAAGAAACTTCCAGGAGTCATCCTCAATTCACTCATATCCAATTTCTAAAGTACAAGAATCTTGGTTTTTTCTTTAAAAGCCACAATATCCTTATTAGTTCACTGGAGTTACACCATAATCACATTTTAATAGCTTTAAATACAAAGTCAATGTCCATAGTTCCCCGTTGTCTCAGGAACATCAATGTGTGTGTGTGTGTATGTGTGTGTCTGTATGTGTGTGTGTGCGCGCACGCGTGTATGTGCACATGCAAGGCACACACGTGGGGGTCAGAGGACAACCTTGGTTGTTAGTCCTCAGGTGTCTTTTGCCTGTTGTTTGAGACAGTCTCTCTTTGGCTGAGGGCTTTGCCGAGTAGTTTATGATGACTGCCTGTGAGCATCCAGCTCTGCTTCCTGTCTCACCAGAGCTGTGGTTACAGGAGCAAACCATGCCTGGCTTTTTAAGTGGGTACCAGGTATCCAAAGTCAGGTCCTCACCCTTTCAAGGCAACTGCCTTACTATTGGGCATCTCCCCAGCTATACCATAGTCTAAAAAGCAATTTACTTGAAGCAGGAGGCAAACCATGAGAAAGCATTATGGCTGGTTCCGTGTATCTAAGCCTGAGTGGCTCCTCTCACGGAGTTACCTGACACGGTGCATGAACTGGCTTGCACTGGTTCGCTTTAGACTTCTATGAGTTTATTTCGAGATTTTTTTCCCCCCAAGACAGAATTTCTCTATGTAGCCCTGGCCAACCTGGAGCTTACTTTGTAGACCAGGCTGGTCTCTAACTCAAGAGGTTCTCCTCCCTCTGCTTTGTAGGTGCTGGGATTAAAGGTGTGTTCCACCACTGCCCTTAGGATTCCAAAGTCCATTGTTGTGGATTGACTCTATTTGTTGTTGTTGCTTTTTCAAGACAGGGTTTCTCTGTGTAGCCCTGGCTGTCCTGGAACTCACTCTGTAGACCAGGCTGGCCTCATACTCAGAAATCCACCTGCCTCTGCCTCCCAAGTGCTGGGATTAAAGGCGTGCGCCACCACTGCCCAGCGTGGATGGATTCCTAACTGTCTCTCAAAGGCTTACTTGTTGAAAATGGCCTCAACTGATAACGTTTTTTGGGAAATGGTAGAGACTTTAAAATGTGGGTCAAGTGGCAGAAGGTCCACTTGGAAGAGATATTTGGGACACTGATCCCTCCCTTATCTTTGTTTCCCAGTTGCTGTTAAGTGAGCAGCTAGACCAAGCAACCAGTCACTGATGCCTCTGAATCAAATAAACCTTTCCTTCTTTTCAGTTGTTTTCCTCAGGTATTTTGTCACAGTGATGGGAAGCTAAATTCATTTAGCAGACAAAATAAAAAGTCTTCAGAGAGACCCACTTTTTTTTAAAAAGATTTATTTACTTATTTAATGTATGTGAGTACACTGTAGCTGTCTTCAGACACACCAGAAGAGGGCATCAGATCCCATTACAGATGGTTGTGAGCCAACATGTGGTTGCTGGGAATTGAACTCAGGACCTCTGTAAGAACAGTTATGCTCTTAACAGCAGAGCCAAACCGAGGAGGAGCCGAACCATGGAGCCATCTCTCCAGCCTGAGAGACCCAATTTTTGTATCCCCTTTACCCAATCCTCGTTATCACTTTAATGAAAAAGTTTATGCCTTATTCTTACATCAACTTATATTAATTTAATTATCTATAAAGTGTAATTGCTAGGACTGGAGAGATGGGTTAGCAGTTAAGAACGCTTGTTGCTTTTCCAGAGAACCCAAATTCTAGTCTCAGTGTCCTTGTTGGTTGACTCACAACTTCCTATAACTCCAGCCCCGGGGGGATCTGACACCCTCTCCTGACCTGCTAAGGACTCACATTCACACCTGCCCTTACACACACACACACACACACACACACACACACCCCTAACAATAAGATCAAACAAAACACCCTCACCTATATGCATGCCCCCTGACCCTTTCCTTAGACCAATGTGTAGTCACACTTCCCTATATCTTGTTTTCTCCGTTGTCATCCCTGCCCCCGCCCCCCGGCCCTGTCACCCAGGGTCAGGGACTTCTTCCTGGGTTCCATTGCAGCCACCAGACTCTCTCTTGTGTTGTCAGACAAGCCCCCTGCACATGGATGTCCCCTCATCTGATTCTAGATGGTTACTGCTACAAATAAGACTGTAGTTAGGAGCTTTCAGTTGACCCTGGAGCATTTGGCTGAAGTATCTCTGGGGTTCGTTCCTACCAGTGGAATTCCCCACGCAAAGGCTGCATTCAGCTGGGGATGTGCTTCGTGGTAGAGAGCTTGGGTCCTATGGGTTCAGTCTCCAGAATTGCAAAGAAAAAGAACAGCGCTACCTCTCCCTCCCCGCCCCCAGCAGAACCACTTCCGCATTCCCATCAGCCCTCTGTGCGAGTACCTGCTTCTCTGCAACCTTCCCAGTAAGGAGAATTGCCAGACTTTTGGATTTATGCCAATCTGATAGGCGAGAAACCGTATCTTGAAGCAGTTTGAATTTGCATTTCTTTTATTTGTGCTGTGTTAGGAAGCGTTTCAGAGGGCGGAGGGCCATTTGCATGTCTTTCTGCGAATTGACTGATAAAGTATTTAGGATCATGTTTGTGTTCCTTTCTTCCTTCTCTCTCCTTCAAGGCAGACTCTTGCTATGCACCACAACCTGACCTAAACTTTCCATATTCCTGCCTTAACCTCTGAAGTGCTGAGATTATAGCTCTGCATGGCCACACCTAGCTTTGCATAGTGTGTGTGTGTGTGTGTGTGTGTGTGTGTGTGTGTGTGTGCATGTGTAGACACATCTATACCAGTATGCACATCCATGTGCACTTGTGGAGTCCAGCTGTCCTACTCTGTCACTCTCTGCTTTATTCCCTCAAGACATCATCTCTTACCCAGCCTGGAGCTAAACTGGCAGCCAGCAAGCCCTGGGATCTTCCTGTCTCTGCCACTACAGCGCTGGGGTTACAGGTGCCCACCAGGCCAAGCCAGTGGGGATTTGAACTCAGGTCCTCAGGCTGTGCAACAAGCACTCTTTCCCTCTGAGCCATCTCTCAAAGGCCTCCATGCTCTGAGTGCCATAACATTACTATTCGTGAAATGAAATGAAGGTCACGTCTTCCTCTCCCACTCAACCTCCCCTTGCCAGTTTCCTCCCTTACCCAGTAGGTGCCATAGTAGCACGTCTCTTATATGTTCCTTGTAAGGGCAAGTATGGAATGGGGTATGGATATATTCCTTGTGACAGCGAGTGTGAGGTATGGTTTGGGTGTGGTGACTGGGGCGGCCATTCTCTTCCCTGTCTGATGAGTCACTGAAGTCTGGAAAGGCACTGTCTGTCATGCATGGTAACCAGGTCTGAGGCTCTGGACTCCCTCCCAGGGTTCCTCTAACTACCTTTGTGATCTTCTAGTGGCCTGTGTGCTTGACCAAAGGGAAAAGTATGAAGAAGTACAAGGAAGCCACAAGAAGTTTCTTCAGCACACACCATCAGAAGTCTTTTTGGTGTACTTCTCTCTATGGAATCCCGACAAATGGAGCTCAACAATGCAATGTAAAGCAGACCAATACATGTGTGTTGTTAGCAAAGACTCCTTCATCATATGTCCTTTCACCTGTGTCCACGTCAGGAAAACACTCCTTCACACATTTTGCCCCAGCAAAACACCATCCAACAAAACCGACTCTCCAAAGAGCCCTTAACTTTCCACATCAACATTTTATTTATTTATCTTGTGTGTATGTGTTTGTTTACATGTTGGATGACATACTCACTTGTTGCCGGGCAACACATAGCAGCTGCCTGCCTTCCTTTTAGGTGCATTTGAAGTACCCTACAAAGACAGTAGGAGGGGCTATTCCTGAAGGGCTATTGAGGAGAGCCCTGTAGACTCAAGATGTGTGCCTGTCCAGGCCATTAGTTTCAAGAGACAGAGCAGAGAGCAGAGGGACACCCTACCCCCACAAGAGCTGGTGGCTGAACAGAGTTTGGTCTTTTGGTCTCCCTGTTCTGGCCCTGGCTCTGGCTCTAAGGCTGTGAGCAGCAAGCAGTTTGGGTGGCTGCCTTGGAGGACACTGGGACAGGAACTCACCTGAGCCACAAAAAAGAAGGAAGGCAGGTGGGCTGGTCTAAAGGATGGAGAGCAAGTGAGAGATTGAAAGAGAATTTAAAAGCTGAGGCATGGCATGGCATGGACTAAGAGTATCCCCCTAGTGGGAATGACAGGTGGTAAGAAGGTCCTTGCCTAGGTGGGGGTGTGATCTCCAACATTAGTCATCATCTTGGCACACCTGAGAAGAAGAATCCTCAATTCAAGAGTAGCCTTTGTCAGATTGGCTTATGGGCATGTCTACACGGCATTTTCTAGCTTGATAACTGACTAAGAGAGCCAGGCCCACTATGGATGGTACCATCCCTAAGCAGGTGGGCCCCTGCTGTATAAGGCAAGTTAGCAGCTTTCTTCCATGATCTCTGCTTCAGTTCTTGCCTCTCTGTTCCTGCCTTGAGTTCCTGCCCTGGCTTCCTTCGATGATGAACTGTAACCTGTAAGCCAAATAAATCCTTTCTTCCCCCAAGTTGCTTTTGATTAGTGTTGTATCACGGCAACAGCAAGCAAGGATAGTTTCAACACTCAAGTGTGTGCCTGCTTGGGGGCAGGTGCCTCATTCCTGGGCTTAAGGTGCCTACTTTCAAACTGCACCGCTTGTATCCAACTGTCGAAGTGGTCACTCCTTTCTCCCTTGCTTTGCTCACGCCTCTCCTTCTGAGTCTCAATTCCCACCCACGTGAAATGAGGCAGAAAGACAGGTTTTCTAAGTTGCTTGGCAGTACTTGCTTGGGCGAGTTCTTAAGGAGCTTATTGCTGGATGGTGGCGGCGCCCTCTGGTGGTCATCATTGGGCATGCACCCAAGGTGCTGCTCCTTGCTCCTCCTGAGCGTGTGGGTGTGTCTGTGCACTGAAGGTGACTATAACGGGGTGGGTGGCGGTGGTATGTGGCAAGCTCAAGACACAAGAATTTTCTCAATTCTCAGTTACTTCTGTAAACATGGGCAGAGAGGTTTAAAACAAAAGCAAACCTGGTTAATCCTAGCATGGTCCAGCCTGGAACATCCAGGTTTCCCAAATGCATCCTCCACTCTCAACCCCCTTTATCTGGTTGTCTAAGTTGTCTGCTTCACGAATACACTTGTGTAGCATTGCTCTGATCAATATCTAGACCTGGTGCCTCTCTACTAAATCCCTGACCTCTGGCTCTGCCTGCTTTAAAGTCTGCCTACGTCTCTCTGCTCTTCAATTGCTCATCTTTCTTCCAACCTCTGTCACAGCTCAGTATGTTTTCCAGTCTCCCTCTCCTGCCTTCAGTCCCCACAGCACCTCCTGTGGGAAGGCTTTGCCCACATCATTCTCCCTAATGTGGAAAACTGAGACTTTCCCTGGGGCTGAAGATGCCCTGGATGATGCCCTTGGATGAGAAGCAGCAGCTCTATGGAGGCTCCATACCTAGGTCCTTCAAGAACGCAGAACTTCCCACTAGTCCCCAGGCTGCCCCTTACAGGCTGACTCCTGCAACTCTAGGGAACTGTTAACTCCTCCCTCCCCACAGGAGCCTAGGCTAGACCTACATGGGAGTCTCTCCTTCAAGAAGCAGATAGCTGGGACCTGAAAAGCTCTGTCGACTGAGCTGCTTGTGGGAAGACAGCATCTGGCTGCCCAGAACGAAGGGCTGAACCCGGGTAGCTGCTTCAAGGACAGACTAGCTGTCGCCAAAGCAGGACACCGGGAGACATCTGCTAGTGTCTGCTAATGTAATGTTTTTTACATAGAGGAGAAATGGGTTCAGAGATGAGTAGTAATTTGTTCAGGATCACACAGCTCTGAGAGTGAATGTTCAAGTGGAGTCTCTGCTTCCCAGTAGTCTCTGAAGCCTACATCAAAGAACTAGAATGCATGCTGTCACCATGCCTGTCACATAGATGGTGCTGGATGAATTAATGAACTATGAATGCCCCCCCAACCCCAACACACACACACAATGCAGCACACCCTGGAAAGGCTGACCTCTGCTGGAAAGAGCCCACCTTATTCCTCACCAGTGGTTGCCACTGTGGGACAGCAAGCAATATGGGGATGTGTTTTCACTAGCCTTTGAGCCCCTGGGAGGGAAAGACCATGGAGGTTCAGCAGCACAGGCTGTGGTCTTGGGCTGGGAGCAGTTATCCTACTAGCTTGAGGAAGACCCGTATGTGCCAGACCTCAGCTTCCCCATCTGTCTTGTGAGGCTCATCAACTAGAGAGAGGGAAGAGGAATGTGACGTGGAGGACCGGAGGTCTGTGTTGGAGTGGTCTAAATCTAGGTTTTCCAGTTCCCTGTAGTGGTTCTCAGTTTCTTCCTTCCCTGCGATGGTACATGTGGGAGAGGGGTGAGCTTGTTCTTCTCTACCTTTCACTTCTACCCAGGCCCATTCCCCCCAAACCCCTGTTTCCCTCTCTAAAGAGCCAAGCAGTGACCTGTGATTCAGGTCCATATTCAGGACCCGGCCATCAGGAGAGCCGGAAGGCTTTGAAGACCTAGCTGCCTGGTCCCAAGCTCATTCCCTCAGCATCCGTGGAGCACTTCCTGCATAGCCTGTGTTGGACTGGGTGCCTCGGAGACCGGGATCTTTTAGAATACTAGCTGCAGCAACTCTCAGCTCCTGGCATGTTGCAGAATGTCACTCATTTGGAGGAGTCCAGCTTGGACGGCTAGACATCTGGATTTCAATCCAGGACTTATTTCCTACCACCACCTACAACTAAATTTTAAGCCTCTGAGGGTGAGCCAGGAAGAGTGACCAAGGAAGTTGCACCTGTAGGGAAGCCCGAGCTCCTGTTAGAACCAAAGCCGTGGGAGGGGACTGGCGTCACTGGATTACAGCAGATTTCAGAGCAAAAGGCCTGGGCTGAGTTGAGGGCGTCTTCCTGGGAGGACGTGGGAATGTCCCTGCCAGGTGAACTCTCTGAACTGGGGACACCAGAACAGATGTTTGTGCCAGAATTTCTCACAACCTGGAGTGGGTGAACTTGACATTCTGTCACACAGAAACGAAGTAAGAAGGTAGGAGGAGGGGCTTAAAGGTAGGAGGAGGGGCTGAGGGTTGGAGGAGGGGCCTGAATGGGGCGGAGGGAGGGGAGGGGCTTGAGTGGGACTGAAGGAGACTTGCACAGGTTACCAATAGCCCACATCCAGACACCAAGGAGGAGATCTTCCTGGTGCATCCTTCTACCCACCTCGGTATCGCCAACTCCCTCGCTTACCACCCCCAAGGACTACCCTGGCTAGAGTCAGGAGCTTCTGGTCCCTTGAGCCAAGTCTGAAGGGCAGTGTACTGCAGGTGGAGAAGGGCGGTTGTTTGCACTTTTGGAACCTGCTTAAAGAGCAGAGCAAAAGGCTTTGAAAAACTGAACCCGAGTTTGCAGAAAATTGGTCGGAACCTGTAGCCTAGCCCCAGCCCATGTCTGCCAAAAGCACTCTACCTCTATGTATCCACATTTTCTTTGGATTTAAATAAGACCCATGGTTTCCTAAAGTGCTGGTTAGTTTTAGTCAGCATTAACTAGAGTCACTTGGGAAGAAGAAACCCCAGTTGAGAAATTGCCTCCATCAGACTGTTTTTTGGGGCATTTTCTTGATAAATGATTGACGTGGCCCAGACCAATGTGGGTGGTACCACCCCCTATTAAAAAAATTAAAAAAAAAAAAAAGCAGATTGAGCAAAGCATAAGCAGCAGCCCTCCATGGCCTCTGCTTCAGTTTCTGCTTCCAGTCCCTGCCTTAGCTTCTCCTGTTGCTGGATTATAAACTATAAGATGAAATAAACCCTTTTCCCCCTAAGTTTTTTTTTCTTGACCAGAGTGTTTCATCTTATCAATTAAGAGAAAATTAGGACATACTAAAATAAATAATAAATAATTTAAACATCTAGGATACAATCTAAACTTAAAATATGAAGAACTCTAAAAAAAAAAAAATCTCAATTTGCAGTGAAAAGGCAACTAATAGAGTAGACAGACAGATGGACATAGGAAGGTGGATGCTAACTCTGACGTAACACGATGTTGATCAGAGATCTAAAAGCAGTTATTAAGAGCAAACTCCAGGAAATAAGATGAACACTCTTGGGGTGAAATGAAAGATGAAACATATCAAGAAGTAACCCGAAGATAAACGAACTAAACTCACATTACAGAAATGAAAAATGCAACAAAATGGTTCAAGAACGAACAGAGATGAGCCAAGAGTGTCTACTGACATGAAGGTCTATAAGAATCGATGAGAATTATCCAGTCTGAGCATCACAGAGAATAATGACAAAAAAGAGACTATGGGGAAACATCAAACAATTGCCAGATAGTCACATCATCAAGAGTCCTGAGAGTTTCTGTCTGACCTATAAGCAGGAGGCAAAGAATGAGCTACCTGGGAATGGTGTGGGCTATTGAAACCTAAAAGCCCCACCCCCAGTGACACACCCTCTCCAACAAGGCCACACCCCTAATCCTTCCCAAACAGTCCCACCAACTGGGGATCAAGCATTCATATGTATGAGTCTGTGGACCATCCTCATTCATACCACCACAGTCACTATAATTATTTAAGAAAATATTTTTTATTTTGCGTGTATGGGTGGTTTTGCCCACATGTTTATGGGACTGTGTGCATGCAGTACCCACGGGGACCAGAAGAGGGGTCAGATCGTCTAAAATTGGAATTAACAGAAGGTTGTGACCTGCCACCTAAGTGCTGGGAACCAAACCCTATGTCCTATGGAAGAGCAGCAAGTTCTTTTAACCGCTGACCCTTCTTTCTAGCCCCAATTACCATCACCATTAATTATTTGTAATCTCTTACTACTTGATTTATAAATTATACAACATCACAGGTATGTGTGGATGAAAAATGTGTTATGTTTTTACGCATTTATTATTTGTGTGTGGACAAATGTGTGTGTACAAGCCTGCACATTCTGTGGCTCATATGTGGAGATCAGTTTTCTCCTGCCACTGTGAGTTCCAGGCACTGAACTTGGGTTGTCAGGCTTATGAAGAAGTGAGAGCTTTTCCCTGCAGAGCTCTCTCCTTGGCTCAGAATATGGTAGTGTAAGCAATACTTACCTTTCCTTGTGATGCTGGGATCAAAGCCAGGCCCTTCAGTGTATTACACTACACCCCCAGACTTAGTATTTTATGGGGTCTGGTCCTATCTGAAGTTTCAGGCAATCATGAGATGTGTGCTTCTCAGATAACGGGGTGACTCCCTCATTTGCTGTGTGGCTTTAGATGTCTCTCAACTTCCCTGGATCCCAACCTCCTTGCCTGTAATATGGGGTGAATAATGCCAATTGTAAGCTTCTAGGACACAATGAAATCAGGTGTGATATGCCTGGCATAGAAGAAGTTCAACTACGGTGACTCCCTTTTGCTTTTGTCTTAGGCCAGATGAAAACAGCCAGACACACCTTCTTTTCATTCCCCACCAACCTTGACCCCTCTCCCCGATCCCCTCCACCAGAGGAAGCACCACAGTGGGAATCAAACGTAACCTTTTAGAAAGTTTATTTACTTTAATTGTATGTGTGTGAGTGTTTGCCAACATGTATGTTTGTGTACCATGTGTGTGGAGTGCTTCCAGAAACAAGAAGAGGCTGTCAGACCTCCTGGAACCGGAGTCACAGGTGGTTGTGAGCCACCTTGTAGGTGCTGGGAACCGAATCCAGTTCCTTTGCAGAGCAGCTAGCTTTCCATCCCTTGAGTGTTACTTGAGTTTTTGTGTGGCAAAGCCACCCTCAGGATGGGAAGTGCCATGTAGAGGGTGTGAGGGCCCAGGCGCCCTACAGAAGGATCTTAGCTCACTTCTGCATGGTCGAGATGTTAGTCTTCATGATCCCTTGATCCACATTCTGTGCTGCCTCTCCTCAGGTTGGGAAACACTATGGAGGGAGGACGGTCACCAGGCTACATGGGCCACCTGTTCTGTGTGTTTCTGTGAGATGGCTGTGCTGGCTTGGGTGGGTAAGGAAGCTTGGGTGCTGAGGTACTTAGGAGCAGTTCCAGAGATGCTCTCCAAAACAACTATAACTATGGGCTAATTCCTTCTTTGTGTAAAGGGATATGGGGGTTGTAGCATGTCGTTTTTGCTACCCTGCTTTAAGCTCCGGACTGTGCTATTAGCACCCACCCAGAGAATATTGGATCTGTGGATGAAAAACACAGACACAGAAACAGACACAGACAGACACACACAGAGACAGACACACAGACACATACACACAGAGACACACACAGACGCACACACACAGAAACACAAACACAAACACACACAGATACACACACACAGACACACACACAGATATACACACACACAGAGACACATACAGACACACACACACACACACACAGATATACACACACACACGTACATAACTCAATTTCAACCTGCCTTATTGGCTCAATTGCTGGGTACTTCTAATCTCCTGTGGCTAATGTGCCCTTCCCAATACTCTTAGCTCACCATCTCTTAATCTGCTCTTAGCTTAGTGTCCTGGTTACCTTCTCCTTGTTCAACAACCCAAAACTGCCTTCCACTTAGTTGCGTTCCTAATCTCCCACCTTGGGGAGTGGCTGCTCTGCTGTGCTCCTACCTGGAGGAGTGGCTGTTCTGCCATGCTCTCACCATGGCTGGTCACCTTTTCTCCCTCTGAAGCATGGAGATATGTCCTTTCCTCCTCCCGAGTCTCTTAGCCTGCCTGTGGGGACCTGGAAGTCCCACCACTTTCCTTCCACCCAGTAATTAACCCCTAGCATCTTTATTGATTGATCAACAACCAACTGGGGAACAGGACCTTAGCATCAGCGCTTCCCCTTACACCCACCTTTTCTGTCCAATTTAAAACAAACAAACAAAAAAAACCTCTCTTCTCCTAGACATAAATTGAACAAAACCATAACAATCATGTAAATTACAAAGTATGATATATGTTAACATCTAGTCCATTATATTTGTCAGTTAGATAAAGTACTCTACCATCATTCCTAACTTAAAGAATTATGATTCTGGGCTGGAGAGATGGCCCAGTGGTTAAGAGCACTGACTGCTCTTCCGAAGGTCCTGAGTTCAGATCCCAGCTGCTGCGTGGTGGCTCATAGCCACCAGTAATGATATATGATGCCCTCTTCTGGGGTGTCTGAGTACAGCTACAGTGTACTTACATATAATAAATAAATATATCTTTAAAAAAAGAATTATGATTCTATCCCTGAATTATGTTTAGATTTTAGCCTGTAACACCATCTGAAAAACATCTCTTCCATAGTATAACCTCTCGCTCAATGTTAAATAAACAATTTGAGTTTGATTATGAGACTATAACTAGTCTTCAACTGAGCTTGGGTGGGGCTGGTAGCACTGTCTGCCTAGAGCTTAAAGTGGGGTAGAAGGAACTACACACTATAGGGGGTGGCATCAGGATTCTTTGTGTCATTCCTAGATTCAAGTAAGTTAGCTTGCCTTTCTCATGTTTCCTGAGACAGAGGCACATGACTGCTCCATCTGGGCACTGTTCTGTCTCTGTCTCTCTCTGTATATGTATATGCATATATATATATATATATATATATATATATATATATATGTTGGGTTTTTGCAAACTTTACACAATCTGGAGACACCTGGAGAGGAGGAACCTCACATGAAAATGTCCTCAAGTCAGATTGTCCTATGGCTATGTTTGTAAGGAACTGTTTTAACTGATGATTGATGTGGAAGGGTCCACTGTGGGCAGCACCATCCCTAGGCAGATGGGCTGGGCTGTATAAGAAAACCAGCAAAGAGCATGCTGGCAGTTCCTGCCCTGACTTCCCTCAGTGACGGGCTGGGATCTGGAACTAGAAGCTGAAATAAATCCTTTGCTCTTTTAGTTGCTTTGTCATTGTGTTTATTACAGCAACAGAGAGCAAACTGTGGAGGTGGACAGATAGCTCAGCAGTTAAGCGTATGTACTGGGCTTACAGAGTATCCAAATTCAAGAGGATCCAAGCTTGGATCTATCTTAGGTGGCTCACAGCTGCCTGAAGCTCCATTTCCAGGAGATCTGGGTCTCTCCTCTAGCCTCCTTCCCTGGATACTGCAATCATATGCACAAACACACACACACACACACACACACACACACACACACACACAATTTTAAAAAAGAAAGCAAACTAGAAGTGTGTGTATATGTGTATGTGTGTGTGTGTGTCCAAGGGCAACCTTGTGTATCATTTTCAGGAATGATGGCTAGACTGGCTGGCCATCAGCTCCAGATAGTCCCATTTCTACCTCCCCAGGACTGGGATTACAAACATGGGTCAACACTCCTCCTGAGTTTTCTGTGGGCACTGAGGATTGAACTCAGGTCCTCACCTTCCCATCTGGACCTTCACCCCCATCGGTCTGCTTGCTTTCCAGGGGCCTCACTGGGAGCTCATCCATCAG
The DNA here is from genome assembly GCF_008632895.1 of Mastomys coucha. Lineage (NCBI taxonomy): Eukaryota > Metazoa > Chordata > Mammalia > Rodentia > Muridae > Mastomys > Mastomys coucha. Next base: position 58,351,692 of record NW_022196906.1, on the reverse strand, counting down.
TAACTCTCACATCTCATTGCCTGCGTCACATTGGCAACACTAGGAGCATCGCCAGGGAGGCTAGGAAACATTTGCAAGGGAATATTTGCAACGCTCTACCAATGCTAGGTGTTATGGTCCTGAGAAGGGGCAAGACTAGTGTGGCAGAGGATGGGGGTTTCCTTGGGAATGCTGACACAGGGTGAGGAGTGGCCATTCACTGTGGAGGACGACACTATTTATCCTCTGGAATGCTTGGCTAAGAGTATGTGGTAAACGAGTTCCAATAGCAGATCTGAGGGCATCCATGTCAGAAGGCAGTAGAAACAGCTGCCTGAGGGAGGAGTGACTGAAGGCTGGTACATGCTACGGCCACCAACCAGTGTCCACCGAGGTCATCACCAGAGTCTCTACTAAGGAAAATACCCATGTGCTTCAGGTGGCCGTGTGTACTCACAAGTGACTATTCCAGCCCTTACCTCTCAGTTTCAGCTGATTAGAGAAAAAGTGGGCACCGGACCCACAAGCATCCAGTCTCTAGCTAGGCAGCCCCCAGTGCAAGCACTTAAGTATCATTCAGATCTACAGGCTCAAGAGTCGGAACTGAATATTCAGAAAGAGCCTGCAGGACAGGCTAAGGAGACACTTTACCTGGCACTTGCTGCTCATGCACCAGGGCCTACATGGGATCTCGAGCACTCACAGAAAGCAAACAGGCATCAGGTGCATCCCTGCTGTCATGGAGCTTCACGTACACTGAGAGACATTGTCTCAAAGCAGTGTAACCGGGAAGAGTGAGTGACTCGGGAAGTAGGAAGCGCTCAGTGTCAACACACACACACACAAACACACACACACACACACAAACACACACACAAACACACACACACACACATGCGCACGTGCGCTCATGGCCCCGAGAAGCATTCAGTAGGGTCAAGAGGCCCTTCACCTGGAGAATCAGAAGTAAGGTTGAGCTCATGAAAGTTCATTCCACTGAGGAAGAATCACCTGACAGTATTGTGAATGCTTATGCAATTTCAGTAAAAAAGCAAAACAACAACAACAACAAAAAACTTGTAGGGCAAAGGTAAGCTTATGTTTGCAAATATGGATGTTCATGTTAGCAGAACACAACAGCAGCAAAACAGCATCATATCCAATTAAGAGATCCATGGAGCGGAAAGGAACTTGGGGTTGATGGTAGGAATATATATGATTGAAATTTGGAACAAAATAAGTTTACTGGCATATTGATTGAAGTAGAAGCTGTCGGGGCTGAGAGGTAGGCCAGTTGGTAGAGGACATGCCTAGCAAGTCCTGGCCTCTTATTTGAGCTTCTGCCCCGAATTCCTTTGCTGGGATTTTGAATGGATTTGTACGGATCCCCGAGTTGGATCCCCAGAACCACATAAACTGGGTGTGCACATCTGTCATCTCAGCGCTCCAGAGGTAGAGGCAAGATCAGAAGTTCAAGGTTATCTTGGACTGCATAGAGAGCTTGGAGCTAGCCTGGGCTGCATAATACTCTTTCTCAAAAAGAAAAGAGGAAAGAAAAGAAAAGAAAGCCATAGTTGGGCTGGAGAGATGGCTCAGCGGTTAAGAGCACTGACTGCTCTTCCAGAGGTCCTGAGTTCAAATCCCAGCAACCACATGGTGGCTCACAACCATCTGTAATGAGATCTGATGCCCTCTTCTGGGGTGACTGAAGACAGCTACAGTGTACTTACATATAATAAATAATTTAAAAAAAAAAAAAAGAAAGCCATAGTTAATGTATGTGTCTGCAAATGAACGTGTAAAGAATGTGTTTTTGTGTCAGACATAGTAACAGCTATCAGACAGAACAACCAGACCTGGAGAGGTGGCTCAGGCCACTTGTTGCTCTGGACCCAAGTCTGTTTTCCAGCACCCATGATGGGCAGTTCACAATTGCTTATAACTCCACATTCAGGGGATCCAGTGTCCTCTTCTGGCCTCCATGGATCACCACACACAAATAACAATAAAAATAAAAATAATTAAAACAGACCAACTGTACAGCAGGGCCAGGTTATCTACTTGCCTCAGGTGCAAATTTTAAACTTTCTCTCTGTCTCTCTGTCTCTCTCTGTCTCTCTTTGTCTCTGTCTCTCTCTCTCACACACACACACAAGTAGTCACAACAAATAATATTTAAAGTAGTATTTTTAAAAATTTAAAGTACAAATTAATATAAAAATGATGAGCAAAGGCAGGGAGAGAGCAGGTCCATGGTACCAGAAGGGAGTGGAGGACAGGAGAGCTGAGCAAGGGCCTCCTGGAGCTTCCATTGAGGTGACAGAAAGATCCTAGAACTAGACTGTCAACAGATTCCTTGGAGCCGGAGTTACACGTGGTTGATTATGAGCTGAGCAACGTGGGCACCGGGCGGTGAACTCTGGTCCTGGGCACTCGAAGTCTGTGCTCTCGACTGCTGAGCCATCACTCTAGCCCCTCAGTGGGCATTTTAAATGAGGAAACAGCACGGAGAAACTGTAGACATTGTTCCTCACTACACGGTCACAGCACAAACAGCCTAGCCTATGTGGGAGGAGCACCTTTTGCAGGTGGAGCATCTGCTGTGCTCCAGGAACTGAGAAGAGGGCTTCAGGGGCTGCACTGGATCCAAGAGCCTGTTCATGGGACAGCCAGGAGTGTTAGGGATTTAAACCATCCCACTCCTTTTCAGGGTGTGTGTGTCTGCCCCCAAAGTGTTCTCAAACCGAGTAAGAGGGGAAGGGCACCGAGCCCTGACAACAGTGGGGTGGGGCTGGGGCATGGGAGGGCAGTAGCAAGAGCCCTGTCTGGAGAGCCTGGCTTCCGTGGCAGTGAGAGACAGCTCTGAGGTTAAGAGTTACAAAGGACCTAAGTTCAGTTCCCAGGACTCAACTCACATGGTGGCTGGAGGATCTGATGCCCTCCTCTGACCTCCTCAGGTACCAGGTATCATGGGATATACAGACTGTCCCCCTCCCCCACGTATTCATAGACACACAAATAAATGCCTGTGTGTCACCTTCCTCAGATCACCACACTAGACCTTCAGCTTTCACAGGATGGCACTTAGTAGGTAACTCAGCATATGTTTTCACCAATTAGGAACGTTTGGGGGAACCTCATAGGCTGACGCCACAGGGGGGAAGTAGTGGCCACTGCCCCCTACTCCTCCTGCACATTCCTGGGGCCGATGACTCAGACTTTCCACCCCCTGCGAAGTTGATGCTGCCCGCCAGCCAAATTGTTTTTGCAGACCAGAGTCATAACTGCAGATTCTTCTCTCTAACCCTCCAGGGGTGAAACCACGGAAAGTATTTGAAACATGCTGCCTGGGAATGCGCAGGCTTCCACAGAGAGGGCTTGGCAGGGCCCAGCGATTTCTCAGCCCACTCTACTCTCTTGGTGGAGACTTCTGCCAGGGCTCAGGTTTCCAGCGAACGTTGGCTCAGACCTTGCCAGGGTTCCGACCTTTTCTCTTGAAGAAGTGAACCCTATTACAGATCTTAAATCAGACACTCGCTCCTGGAAGCATAGGGCCTTTTCCCTGGTAGAAGCCAACAAGTCTCTGACTTGCCATTAGCTGCTGCACAGTAAACTGCTCACAGGCCCATCGAGGGTCTAGATGTCCTGAATTGAGGGATGTCTAATGAAGGGGCCCTGCAGAGAGCTGGGGAGATAGCTCAGTGAGTAAGGTATGAGGATGAGGGCCTGAGTTCAAGCCTCAGCCCCCACAAAACAAGCTGGTGCAAGCTTCCAGCACTGAGGTGTCAAAGACAAATGGATCCTGGGGCTCATTGGCCATGCCAGTCCAGTCTACTTGATGAGTCTGGGGTGAGTGGAGAACCTTTCTCCAAAACGAAACAAAAAACCAGTGTGGCTTGTGCCTCAGGGGAATGATACTCAGGGTTGACCTCTGGCCTCCACACATATGTGCACTCCCCCAACACAAACACATACCTCATCCCATACACACAAAGAAGCAGTCCTACAGAGTGTCCCCGGTGATGTGTGGTAAGGAGCAAGGTACCCCTGCCCTCTTCCCTCTCAGACCCCAACCCCTCTACCTCCAAGGCTCACTCAGACCCCACCTTTGCTGGCCGACACTGATATTTCCAGAGGAGGTGGTTTTTGTTTTGACTGGGCTAAAGGGGATTTTGCAGTTGAAGGCATCTTTAGTAACCAATACTCGCAGGAGTTTCCATGAGGACCCTCACAGCATCCACGATGGGATGGGAGACAAGGGAAGACGAGGGAGGGGCGTTGGGGGCCTTAAAACCTGCCGAGTGGCACACGGTCTGTCAATCTGTCTGTCCTTCTGTCTTTGCTGGCAGTACTGACTGAGAAGCCCTATGTGGACTTTGAGGTGGGGTGCAACAGGAGAGGAGGGGGCAGTACTTTGTACTCAGCACTCTGAGTGGATTTGTCCTTCATCTGCCTGTTGACCTGACCATGCCAATCAGCCCAGGGCACCTTTCCTTCTGTTTCAGCTCAGGAAGCCATGTGAGATAAGCCAGCAGCTGGGACATGACACATGTCACAGCCAGTTCTGAAGACTGAGGCCCATACTCAAGGCCTACCAGGTGTGTCCAGCCTTGTGACAGACATGTTGTCGTCACCTGAAGAACTTCATGCTTGCTGGGCAGTGGTGGCGCATACCTTTAATCCCAGCACTTGGGAGGCAGAGGCAGGCGGATTTCTG
>NW_022196906.1:58342414-58346768 GCF_008632895.1 Mastomys coucha | reverse complement strand
TCCACCCCTTTTCTTCCATCCTTTCAGCCCCCCCCCCAACACTAGATAAAAGAGAAAAAAGGATAGAGAGGAAAGGAATGAAGAAAGCCAGGGGCTGGAAAGGGGGCGACATTATTGATAGACTACTTCCTGCTAATTAAGGGGCATCCAGTTCCTTGGGGCAAGTTTGATCTTTGTTGTCAGGATATCTAATTTCCTCTTGTTGTTTCTTCTTTGCATAGGACTACTTAACAAACTGCCACCACCAACAACCAACCAATATGCCCCCAGGTTGGGGTGTGTGTGTGCCCTAGCATTTATATATCCTCTGAAAAGTTCCCAAAATTCCATACCTCACAATCACAGAAGCCATTTGTGGCTGACAAAATCATGCCCCTGTTAGAGCACGAGGCAAATCATAGTCAGCTGCTGTGGACAGTCTGAAGCAGCTCATATCTCACACCTGGGATTAAAATGAAGATATATTCTTATAGTATTTCTGTGGGTTTTTTTTTTTTTTTTGGGAAAAAAAACCCAAAACTTTAAAATGGCCATTATGCATACTCACAAAAAGTTTGCCCAAAACTTCACACAATATTTTAAGTTTGTGATTTTGTGTTGGGCTGAATTCAGAGCCATTTTGGAATATGGTGATCCACAGGCTAAGGGCTGCACATGCCTGGAGGCATTGCAGAGCCTGTTATAGGTTGCCTCCATCTAGACAGCATCCTGTCACTGTCCCTTCATGTGGCAGAGGGGGAGGGGTCTGTCTCTAAACCTTTCAAAAGTGGCAATGATCTCATACATGAGGCCCCACCCTTGTGAGCTGATCTCATTCAAAGGCCCCTGCTTCGTGACACTGTTGCCTTCACGGGGCGGGGTGAATTTGGGCAGAGAGACTTGGAATATACAGATAGTCAGTTCCTATACTTTCCTCTTAGTATTTTCTGCAATAGCTCATGAGACCTCACTGCTTCCCTGAGCTAACTGCAGACTCTTCAAAGCAATGGTTCATTTTAGGCCAGTGTGTGTGTGTGTGTGTGTCTGTGTCTGTGCCTACGCCTGAATGTGAAGTTTTGGGTGCATGTCCATATGTGAGTGTGTACAGGCCAGAGGTCAACCTCAGCTGTCATTCTTCTCGCACTATCTCTACTGTTATTTTGAGACAGGGTCTCTCACTGGCCTGGAGGAGTTCTCCCGCTAGGCTAGGCTGGTTAGTCGTGAGCCCCAGACATCCTCCTTTCCTGGGTCTGCCTCCTCAACACAAGGATTACAGGTGCATGCCACCATGTCTCGACTTACAGATTTTTAGTTTTCTCTTGATGTATTTTGCATGGGTTCTAAAAGTGAATCCATCACCTCGAGCATGTTACAGACCAAGCCATCTTTTGAGTCCCTTAGAGCAATTTTTTAACATAACTAGCTCAATGCCTTGAGCAGGCATTGACTAGGCATCCAATTAAGTAAAGTGACAGAGAAGTGATCTTTCTATGAAGTAAGACAGAGTGCCGAAACCCCCTCTAATGTCCCATGTCAAAGGCTGCACTCATTTCTGAATTAGCTTTTCCACCCCAACACGTCCAATCCCAGCCAGGGGCAAAGCCCTCTAGGGTCCCCAGGAATCTGGAGTGGCACTCTGGGACCAGAATGGCCAGTGGGACATGGCATGACCAGGGGCTCCTGCCTGCCTTGTCTGCCTGACCCTGCGGCTTTAATTTATCTACAATGTGACTACATCACTCAAAGCCTAGCGACCGACCGGCCTTGGACGGCACAGGTAATGATGACATCGGCTCATTTATGCAAGATTATCCTTTTATCACATTTCCAGACTCATTTATGAGGCTCATGTTTTCCCCCTGAGGGCGTCATCAAGCAAGTAAAGTTGGACTATTTCCCTCCCGCAGAGAACTGGCGGGAGCCTCCCTCGTTGACGGATGAGGCCCGCTGCCTTTGCCAAATAGGGTCGGCACGATGGATCTTTTACTTGTGAATATTATAGCTAGAAATTAGCATGTTTATTGAGGTAGAATGTGTTTGTTTACATTCCACTACCCATGGCATTACCTCTTATGACCTGACTTATTTAGTTGAGGATAAGCACAAATGATCGCATCCTGGCACCCACACACAAAGAAATTAATGAACTTCCAGATATAGAATTCAGCCTTAAGTAAATGCACTGGAGGGGCTGGGAAGGGCTCTGGGGGTTTGGCTGTGGATCGAAGTGGACCTCCTAGAACAGGATAGGAGGTGGAGGCTGGAGGAGGGGTGGGGCCTGGGAGAGCTATCTGCTCTTGTGGTGCCTGGGGCTGTGCCTGGCACTGTCTGAGTGGAGCTAGCTTCTGATTGATGGAGGAAGGAAAGAAAGAGAGAGGGCTGATGTCCGAGAACCGCTTTCCAGGGGATTCTCCCGGGTGTTCCTGATGTAAGAGCAAGGAGGATTGTCTAGGTACAGATGAAGGATGGGGATGAAGATGTTTGGGCAAGGTGAGATAGGCTAAGAGACCACAGAGCACTTGCTTCTCTCCTAGCATCCGCATCTAGAGTAGATCCAAATCAAAGCTTTCCTTTCAGCTCACCAGGGCAAATCCCCGAGAAGAAGAGACAGGGTTAGGAGAAGTGCAGAGATTTGGTCATGGTCTTAGGCACAGGGACAAATCAGAATACTGTCTCCCAGCATCCTCTCTGTCCTCCTGTCAGCTTTATACTCGAGGCCTGCCTTAGGAGAAGAGGCAGGGGCCAGGTCTTCTAGGATGCTGCATCAGGAACCTGGAGAAGCTTAGACTCTATATCTGGTCAGTAGATGCTTTCAATTTTTAATTTTCAATAATTTATTTATTCTTATTTTATGTGCATTGGTGTTTTGCCTGCAGGTATGGCTGTGTGGGGTGCGTGTCCCTAGAACTGGAGTTATAGACAGTTGTGAGCTGCCATGTGTATGCTGGGAATTGAACCCTGGACCTCCAGAAGAGCTGCCAGTACTCTTTCCTGCTAAGCCATCTCTCCAGCCCCACCAGCACATTTTTTTTTTTAAAGTGATGAGCTATAAACATATCTTTCTACTCTAGGTGAGACAGGCAAGCTCAGAGATTTAGAGTTCCTTTTAAGATGACAGGTAGGACAGAAGAGAGATTAAACTGTTTTCTAGTAAATTCTTGCATCCTCTCTTCTAGAATGGTTATACCTAAGGTGACTATCATGGGAAGTAGGTGGATCCGAGGGAGAGCCTGGCACTGTGGTGGAGTCTTGGACCTGTCCAGTCCCTGGGCTGAGTGAGTCCATTAGGTCTGAAGACAGGATAGGGATGGGTAGCATAGTTTCAGGGCTAGAGAGCCTTCTGATGCAAAAAGGGGGTACAGAGCCTAGAGAACAAGTTTTAGATCTCTGACCAGGCAGGGAAGGCCCCATCATTAGGGGCAGTCAGCCAAGAAGCCAGACACAATACTTAATTGATGACAAACAAAACAAAACAAAACATAACAAAAGGTGTGGCAGAAATGGGGAGCCATAGCAAGCTCTCAGGCACTGTGAAATCCAGGTGTGGTCAGGGCTGGGGCAACAACTCCAGGATAACGCAGACTCTGGAGGAGGCGCACAGGGATGTTCAGGGGGCCAACTCGTCTGCTTCTCCCTGCTGGCTGGCTTGGTAAATGAACACAGGGGCTCGGAAAAGGAAGAATGTTCTGGAGACTGCACAGGAAGTGAAGGCAAGGCGTGTTTGTGACCCCACCCCAAGGAGGTGGGGCATAGCTTCACTGTGGAGTCATGCCTGGCCCCACCTATAACAGTGTTGCTAAGTAGTCCTTGGCCTTAGCCCTGTGGGAGGGGCTCTAATCAGACATTCTCTACTTGCTTCATTCCATCCCATTGAAAGAAACAGAGACCGTCCCTTAGGGAATGCTGTGGTCTTAGAGCAGTTTTTACCAGAACACTCTCCAGTCCCAGGTTCTCAACCCATCCATTAGTGGGTTAGAGATTAAAACAACCCCTGTAAGGCAGGGGGTGGAGGGTGCTCAGTTGGTGAAGTGTTCCCTTTGTAAGCATGAAGACCTGAGTTTGATCCCTAGAACCTACATCAAAAAAAAAAAAAAAAAAAAAAAAAAAAAAAAAAAAAAAAAAAAAAAAAAAGCCAGGAGTGCTGGCATGTGCTAATGACCCCAGTAGTGGAGAGGCAGAGACAGAGGATCCCTGGGCCAGCTGACCAGCCAGCTAGCCTACCTGGCAAATCCACATCAGTACAAGATCTTGTCTCATGACAAAAACAAAGTGGATAGTGCTGGGCAGTGGCGATTAAGATTATCTTCTGGCTGGGCGGTGGTGGCGCACGCCTTTAATTCCAGCACTTGGGAGGCAGAGGCAGGCAGATTTCTGA
>NW_022196906.1:58333773-58342325 GCF_008632895.1 Mastomys coucha | reverse complement strand
AGGACAGCCAAGGTGACACAGAGAAACCCTGTCTTGAAACAAACAAACAAACAAACAAACAAACACCAAAAAAAAGATTATCTTCTGGACTCCACACTCAAGTACACACACAAACTCTCAAGTACATTTGCACTCACACAATCATACACACTCACACATATACATGCACCATACACATATATATACACACTTTTACACACACATGCACATTCTTATGCACACTCATATATATACATTCATATACATATGCATATACACACAAATATACACTTATATGTATACCATATACAGTCATATACACACCCCCCTCACACACACATACTCATACCTACACTCACACATACAGTTTTCACACACATATACATGCCATATACATTCATATACACCTCTCCTCTCTCTCACACACACTCACATACATATACACTCACAATACTCTCTCACACACATACACACACTCACATACATATACACTCACGATACTCTCACACATACACATATAATGCACAATCATATACACACTTTCACACACACACTCATACATATACATTCACATATGGATAACCTCTCCTTCTCTCTCTCTTATACACACACACACACACACACACACACACACACACACACACGCTCGTTCATGACTTCAGTGTGCTTCTGAGTGCAGATGAGTTGCTCTCTTTGACAAGGTCAGGCAATCCTCAGGCTGCCTCAAATAGTGAGCAAGCCTCTGCTAACCAGGGGACACCAGTCTCCGCCCACCTGGCCAGCCTCTCTCTCTCCCGCCCTCTCCTCAACTCCTCATTCCAGCCAATTGCTCCTAACGGAGCGATATGAAATGTAACTAACTTGGGGAAATATCTGAATACTTTAATTAAATCAGTTCGCAATTAGCCATCTGAGTAATGAAGCTAAGGTGCTTTATCTCCCTGTGAGCTGGGGCTGAGGGTGGGGGTGGGGGAGACAGAGAGAAGTGTATGGGAAGCTTGGTCCTGGAGCCCAAGCCCCTCAGGGACATGGAGACAGGTACCAAGAGCCCCAGGAGAGAACTTGGCCTGAATGTACTATGATTAAATAAATACAGCACCTCAGAGAGGAGTTACAAATTCGCAGGGCTAAATTTTTAATGGCTACAGCTTGTTTTCTTATTAAAAGAATCCTTGGGCCTTTAATCCAAGCACCACATAGCCATGGGCTAGAAAATCACACATGTCCACTGTGCAGCCAGTCTCCTGAGTCCCCAGATGTGGCAAATGTCTGGCCTGAGCCTGTTGGCTTATGTCCAGCAGGGGTCACTCCCAAAGGCTGAGAGACCCTGAAGGGGGAACAAAGGCCAGTAATACTTCACTTCAAGTGTTTTCAAATCCCATGGTGCAAATAAGTGAGAGAATTTCAATAAAAGGTTTTGTTTGTTTGTTTTGTTGTTGTTATATCTTGTACTAGCTTTGTAAAAACTTTACACTTACGCTGGGTGCGATGACACACACCATTAATCCCAGCACCTGGCTGGCAAAGGCAGGCAGATCTCTGGGAGTTTGAGGCCAGCCTGGGTTACTTTGTAGACTATGTTTCAAAACAAAACAAAAACAAAACACCCAATTTCCACCAAGTTACATTTATTTATTTAGTATGTGCCACAGTGCACGTGCAGAGGTCAGAGGGCAACTTGAGGGAGTCTGTTCTCTCCTTCCACCACGTGGGTCCCAGGGATCAAACTCAGGTCATCATGCTCAGTGGCAAGTGCCTTTGCCTTCTTAGCAAAACGGTGACATGTGTCTCTTATCCCAGTGCCAAGGAGATAGAGAAAGGAAGATATCTGGGCCAGCGGGTCCAAGGTCAGCAAGAGGCCCACCTGGAAAATAAAGTATTTGTCTTAGTGTCTGAGGCAAAACAAAACAAAACAAAAACAAGCGAACAAAACCAAACTTGGTAGCATCAAGCTTGTACTTATTTAAAAATATATTTTGAGCTGGTGAGATGGCTCAGCTGGTAAAGGTTCTGCCACTAAGCCTGACAACCAGAGTTCGAGTCCTGGGACCCACACGGTCTCTTGAAAGTGTCCTCTAATCTCCATACTTATGGTATGCATGTGCACACACACAATAAATACATACATACATATATACATAAACAAGTAAATAAATGCAACAAAAAGATGCTTTTGTTAGATTTTGGTTTGGGTTTTTGAGACAGGGTCTCATATAGCCTAGGCTGGCCTTCAGTTTAACATAGCCAAGGATGGCCTTGAACTTCTGATTATCCTGCTTTCATCTTCCAAGTTTTGGGGTCATGGGTATGTGCCACCATCCCTGGTTCTAAAATTTTTGATATTTGTATTAGCTTTACAGGGGGACATTAATGTTGATTTTTTTTAAACATACCACACTAGGGGTCTGGGGAGACAGTACACCCAGTGAAGTGTGTTCTGATCAGATCCCTAGCATCTAGGTGAAAGGCCAGGCATGGTGACACATGTCTCTTCCCCCAGTGCTGAGGAGATGGAGAAACGGCTGGGGCTCACGGGCCAGCAGGAGGCCCACCCAAAAAATAAATAGACGAGTTGCTGAGGAAGGCACTTGATACTGACTTCTGGCCTCTACAGGCAGGCACACTGACATGCATGTGCATCCGTATCTGCACACACACATGTATACACGTATGTACATGTACATGAGAAATACTGTGTTAAAATCCTGTGGCTTGAGGGTTTGGTGTCCCCGTAGGTAAGTCTCCATTTTCTTATCCTAACCCCGAGCCTGGCATCTAGTCATCTTCCACAGCGTCTCCTCAGGTAGGAATCATCTGGATGCGCCTTCAGGACCTATCTATCCTCCCAGGGCAATGCATGACCAATGTCAATGTGACTGTTATGAGGGTAGCATATGGGTCCCCATACCCTTTAAGCAGAGAGCACTATGCGATTACCCCAGAATCACCCAGTGCTGGAAGTGCCTATCTTGAGATTGTATAGCAGGTTCAGGTCAGAGCACTATACGGTTGTCACTCATCAGAGATGAGAAGGGCCCTGCTGGTGACACAGGATGAAAGCCACCACACAGCCCTGAAGAAAAATTGGTTTACTGTCCTTCACCTTGAGAGACCCCCTTTTTCTTTCCAGGCGTCCAAATGGCCCAGTCTGGTCATCAAAGTATAGACTAGTAGATGGCTCAGTGGTTACATGGCTTGCTGAGCAAGCATGAGGACCTGAGTTCAGATCCCCAGAAACCATGTAACCCCAAAAGTGGCTCAACTGTCTGCATTCCCAGCATTCCTACAGTGAGATGGCAAGTGGAGGCCTGAGGATCCTTGGGAGCTTGTGGGCCAGCTTGCCTTGTGCAGATAGCCGTGAACAAGAACCTCTGCTTCAAGCAAGGTGGAAGGTGAGAGTCAATGCATGAGGTTGCCCTTTGACCTCCATACATACACTGTGGCTGTGGCACCCATGCACATCCACAGACATGGGGAGAAGTCATAGGCACAGGCTGCTGGGACAAACTGAGGTGACTGATATCCTTTGGATCTTACCGGACCACTTTTTTTTTTTTTTTTTTTAAAGAAATTATCTTGGGTAGCTCAGGCTTTCTTGTAGCTTAGGCTGGCCTCAAACTCACTATGTAGCAGAGGATTACCCTGAATTTCTGAGCCTCCTCTCTTTACCTTCCAAGTATCTCCTGGCCACCATGACCAATTATTTGAAGCATGTGCCTGTGGGGAATATTTCAGATCTAAACCCTGACACTCTCCATCCTTGGGGGACTTCAGGTGATGGTGGTACCCTGGGGGGATGTTTCTGATCCTGCCCTGATAGTGATAAAAACTGTCACCTCCTGGTTGTGATTTCCAAACTGGAGTTTCTCCTAAGAATACAAAATGAATGGTTTTGGCATGCCAGACTCCATTAACCACTACCCGAACTGATCAGCAGCAGGGGTCCAGGGAAACTGCTAGAGCAAACTGAGAAGCAGGATTATTTGGGTTTCTTGATTGAGATTGGAAGAATAATTATTTGAGGGTTCCATTTCATAAGCGTTGCTTACTAACTCAAGATTCTGTTTTCATATCTCTGTCTCAATCATGGGGGTTGTGGCTACCCTTAAAATGTGCTTTTAAATTTGTGTGTGTGTGTGTGATTGTGGGTATGGGAACATGCATGTATACACATGTATACATGTGTGTGGTGGTTAGTGAGTGTATTCTATAGTTCTTCACACTGTTATTTGAGACAGTGTCTCTCACTGAATCTGGAGCTGGCTGATTCAACTAGACTGTCTGGCCAGTGAGTCTCTGGGATTCTCCTGTCTCCTCCTGCCCAGCATTGGGATTACAGGTATGCTCTGTGCTTGGACTTTCCTTTACCCAGGAGCTGATAAAACTCAGGTCCTCATGTTAATGCAGCAAGCACTGTACCCACAGAGCCATCTCCCTGGTCCTAACACCCATTTTTGATGATATTGCTGACAGGAACATCAGTGCCTCCGTGCCTCAGTCCTCTCATTGCCGACAAGAGAAAGTGAGGTGGAAAGAAAGGAGATGTTGAAAGGCCCGAAGAATTAGGTGTGGAGCCTGGGCTACTTTTAAGGAGGCCATAGAGAGGCTTTCGGAATGGAGCCTTGAATTCTGAGAAAAAGGCTGGTGCCCCAAGGCTTCTTCTCATCCTCTCGGCAGCTGCCGAGAAGATCTTGACAGCAAGGGCATGGGCCTTGGCTTCCCAGAGCCCAATTCTTCGTTAGAAGGTAAAATGGCCACCACACAGGTATCCTTACCCATGCTGAGGAGCTTGTCTCCCCTTGCAGTGGCCAACACACCAGTGGAATCAAAATGAGAGAGAGGTAATACCCGCAGAAGCTCTGTGGAGCCCCACAAAGACTTTAGCCACTCACATGGAACTTCAGGCCTGTTTGGAAGGCGCCTTCCTGACTGCGCTATCTCCCAAGCCCTCTGCTTTGTTTTCCAATTGGCAGAGCCAGAGAAATTAAAGAATTTGTCCCAAGGAACACGGGAGTGGGAGGGGAAGATTGTGAACCCAAGGGTGAATGTCTATTGCTGTGAGGGAGGTAGAGAGTCCTCAGGACGGAGTCCCAAGGAAACGGCTTTAATGACAAATTCCTCATGGTCCCAGAATAAAAGGGATGAAATCCCACTATTAGGTCCTGGATCTCTCTCTGTCTCTCTGTCTCTCTGTCTCTCAAATTAGATGTTTTCTTTATTTACATTGCAAATTTTATCCCCTCTGAAACCGCTCCCTCCCATCCCCCCTCCCTGCTCACTAACCCACCCACTCCTGCTTCCCTGTTCTGGCATTCCCCTACACTGGGGCATCAAGCCTTCATAAGACCAAGGGCTTCTCCTCTCACTGATGTCCCACAAGGCCATCCTCTGCTACATATGCGGCTGGAGCCATGGATCCCTCCATGTGTACTCTTTGGTTGGTAGTTGAGACCCTGGGAGCTCTGGGGGCCTGGATCACTCTTACACATGAAAATCATTCTGATATTAAAGAACCTCCCAAGCCTGGCAATGGTTCCTGCATTCATTTTCTCCATTGGCAACCCTCACCTTGATGTCAGGTGCAATAGTGGACTCAGGCACAAAGAAGCACAGCAGATGGCAGCCATTCCCTCAGGCTGCAGGCCACTCCCTCAGAGGGGGTGGCCTGTGAACGAGGCCACCCTCACTCCAAGTTGACACTACTTCTCTTGACACCGTGCATCCACAGCTAGGAATCAGCCACAGGGGTTTTAAATAAGAACCCTCTGTCAAGTCAATGTCCCTGTCCTATGTGCAGGCAGTTGGCTGTTGGAACCTAAATGGGGAACTTGGTGCCATTTGTCTGTTAAATGTCACCTTATTGCGCTCAGCCTATCTTTTTGTAGCCCATTAAATGCTCTTGCAGTTGGGATTTCTGTCAGTCAAATGCTTCTGCCGATGCCTGGGAGTGCAGAAAGACATTAAGAGCAGCACGGAGAGACACAAAGATGAGCCTGCACCATTTCACCAGAAACCCCCCTCCAGACACGGCTCCGCATTCCACGTGTGGTTGATTAGCCAGCTGTGAGTCTGCATGTGTGAACTCACTCTGCCCCATCTCCGCACGCTGCTCGCAAACTAACAAGAGAGACTTAGGCAAATGCTTGGCAGACATCAAAACAACGTGTGCAATGCGTCTCTTCTGCAGAGTTTCTTGGCTGGCAGAGCTTTCTCAGGGAATCCCCACTAAATAACTTTTCCTTCCTTCCTTCCTTCTTTCTTTCCTTCCTTCCTTCCTTCCTCCCTTCCTTCCTTCCTCCCTTCTTTCCTTCCTTCTTTCTTCCTTTTCCTAACCACTCATAAACTAAAACTACTGTGAATTGCAAAAGAATTTCCTACATAGGTAGGCAATGCCTTTGCCAATCTAGGTTGGAAAGATGTCATGGCATGAGGAGACTCAGATGTGGAAGAAGCTAGCAACCAAGTTGGAGTGTGGAGGGTGAGCAACAAGGCCATGAGACATTTTCCATGAGTGGACTATTTAAAGGTTGAGTTTGGGAGAAGAAAATAGCACAAGGAGCCAGGCAGTGGTGGCACACGCCTTTAATCCCAGCACTTGGAAGGCAGAGGCAGGCAGATTTCTGAGTTCGAGGTCAGCCTGGTCTACAGGGAGAGTTCCAGGACAGCCAGGGCTACACAGAGAAACCCTGTCTTGAAAAACAAAACAAAACAAAACAAAAAAAGATTTATTTATTTATTTTATGTATATGAGTACACTGTAGCTGCACAGATGGTTGTGAGTCTTCATCTGGCTGTTGGGAATTGACTTTTAGGACCTTTGCTTGCTCTGGTCAGCCCTGCTCGCTCTGGCCCAAAGATTTATTTATTATTATAAATAAATATGCTGTAGCTGTCTTCAGACACACCAGAAGAGGGAGTCAGATCTCCTTACAGATGGTTATGAGCCACCATGTGGTTGCTGGGATTTGAACTCAGGACCTTGGGAAGATCATTCCGTGTTCTTAACCGCTGAGCCATCTCACCAGTCCAGGCTCAGCCTTTAAAGGCTAGGCTCACAACCAAAAATATAAGATGCTGCTTTTCAATAGGGATGTGTCTTGAGTCCTGACTGACTGCCCTCAACAAGCTGTGCCTGCAAATATCATTGTAGCCACCAGGGGGCAGTACTTGCCACAATCCATGTAGTTTGGGTTCTCTAACCCCTGACGCCTAGTGGCTGCTATAAGAACTAAGGAACCAGGGTTGGCTAGGATTAAGTGTGGCTGATTAAAGCTCAGCATAACTCACTCGATTTGCAAGAGTGTGCCAACTTATTTTAATGTTGGCAAAGTCACAGTAGTCATAAGCAGTTCTAGGTTGGGGAAAAAAAAACATGTATGGAGAGGAAAGGAAAGATGGATGGAAAGAAGTGAAATGGAAAGAATTTGTGCGTTGCAAAGCGAGTCATTATTACGTGTTCACGAAGGTTCTCAGAAAGTTTTGTCCCTAGATTCTGAGGTGCACTTGGCACCTGGAGCAAGGTCCTACCTACCTCCTGCCTTCTCAGAGCTTAGAACATTTTAAAATTACGTTTATTTACTTTTTCTTTCTTTTTTCTTTTGTTTTTATTTTTGGTGTGTGTGTGTGTGTGTGTGTGTGTGTGTGTGTGATCAGCATCAGAGAACAACTTGTGGTAGTCAGCTCAGCTCTCTTCTCCCATCACATAGGTCTGTCCTGGGGATTGAACTCAGTTTCTCAGGTGTGGTAGCATCTTACCTGCTGTGCCATCTTGCCCAGTCTTCTTTTCCAAGTTCTTAATTTCAGTAGAATGTGCATAACAAAGCCCATCCCAGAAACCTAAGGAGCTCAGCTCAGTTACATTAGTAATTTACATGACTATGCAATCATCTCTAGAACCCATCTCTAGAACTTTCTCATTTTTTTTCCAGATTGAAATGGAATCCATTAAACAGTCTCCCCTCAGCCCTAATATTCACAGTAGATTTCCAGTTTCTTTGTAAATGACTATTCTAGGTACTGCATAGAGGTAGAATCATGCAGTTTTGTTTTCTGTGACAGGCTTACTTCATGTAGCAGGATGTTCTCAGTGTGGTTGTCCACACGGTAGCATGTGTCAGAATTTCTTTTTAAAGCCTTTCTTTCCTTTAAAATCCCATGGTGTGTCTATCTGCCATCATTACGTGTCTACTCAGCCCACATTGCTCACTGGTTCCTTTCTGCATCTGTTGTTGAGCACCCGATCGGCCCCCATTTTTGCCTACTGTGAGCTCTGCCCCTGTAGACACAGGTGTCTAAATGTCTTCAGGACCTGTCTTTCAATTGTTGTGGTTGTGTACCCACCCAGGCACAGAATTGTTGGTGCATGCATCTGGTTACTTTGCTATTGCTGTGATGAAACACCGTGACCAAAAACAACTTATAGAAGATTATTAGAAGAAAGTTGATTTTGCCCAATGGTTCCAGAGGGAAAGTACTTAATGGCAAGGGAAGGCAGGGTGGAAGGCAGGGTGGCAGGCAGGGCAGCAGGGTGGCACAGGGGCAGGCAGGGCAGCAGGCAGGCACAGGGGCAGGCA
>NW_022196906.1:58329809-58333763 GCF_008632895.1 Mastomys coucha | reverse complement strand
GGGGCAGGCAGGGCAGCAGGCAGGCACAGGGGCAGGCAGACAGGCAGGTAGGCACATCAGCAGGAGCAGGGACCTAGCTGATCACATCTCAACCACCCATGGGAAGCAGAGAGCCAACTTCAAGTGGCGCAATGCTATAAACTGTCAAAGCAGCGACTTGCTTCCTCCAGCAAGGACCCACCTCCGAAAGTTCTATAACTTCCCCCAAATAGTGTCACCCGACTCATGACCTAACACATTCTCTTTTCTTTTTAGACAGAGTCTCTCTGTAGTCCTGGCTGGCTTGAAGTCATTATGTGTAGGCCAGTGTAGCCTCAAACTGTCCGTGAGCCACCTGCCTCTTGAGTGCCGGGTTCAAAGGTGTGTACCACCATACCCAGTCTCCGATGCATTTTTGTGAAGATGCCATCCCCACGTCCCCCAAGGAGCAGGAACAGGCTATTCTGAGGCACAACCCCTTCTGTAACTGGGAAAGGGGTTTGTATTTGTCCAGTGTAACCATTTGGTTCTTTAGAAGTCATAGCGAGCCATAGCGAGGGATGTCAGACACGGATGAAGAGCACACACACGCGCGCGCGTACACACACACACACACACACACACACACACACACACACACACACACACACACACACGGAGGAGGTGCAGACGCATGTAGTTTATCTCCCAGTTAAAAGGAACCCGTTCCTGCTATTCCGCTATTCCTTCACTCAACCTGCAGGGGGCGCGCTTTGCAGCTTGGGAATTAGAAGGCAAAGGTTACACTCCTGTGACCTGGAATGTGTTCATTAGCTTCAGGATCCACAAGGCCAGCGACCATCCTGCCGAATTCTTGTGTCCTAATGCACGGAAGCTGTACCGCACCAGGCATGGGGGCTAGACTTCAGGACCTCCACAGGGGTTCTTTCCTTCCTCTACAGCCTCTTCTGTGTTCCTGGCTTCCATGAGATAGATATCCCTCTGAGTTTTCTCCTCTCAAGGCCGTGAGGTAGACTTTGGGGACCATTCTCACGATCAGTGACGTCATTCTTTATTATTTCTGATGGGATCCCGGATCTCCAGGCTCCAGACACCCTTTCCAGGCTTCTCTATTCAAAGCCTGGCAGCGGGTTGGGGCGGGGGTGTTAGATTAAAACCATCTTTACCGTAGTGCCTTGGGTGCTCTTTGCTCTGTGGTCTCTTGGGATTCTAGACTCTTCCATGGAAGGAAGGTCAGACAGCCTAGGTGGGCACGCCCAGGGCCACCCCTCCCCCGACTGGCTTCTGTTAAGTCTGCGGTGCAATCTGTTACTTAACTAGAAGACTTCGAGTGTGTTAATAGCAATTTGTGATACATGCCTTTGGCACCCACACATTCAAGAACACCCACACTCACAGAGAAAAAAAAAGAAAAGAAAAAGAAAAAGAAGGTGGGGGAGGGGAACTACTTTAATGGGAGATAACATAGCCGCGTGCAATTTGGCTATTCATTGTATCTCTGGCATTTTATGTACTACATTAGCGGAGGCAATTTCATGCATATGGATATAATGCATTAAGTGGAGGCATTTAAATATAGTGAAACTAATTTTATGATGATTAGTTGAAGGAAAACATTGCATTCGTATCATCTATATAGAAGCCAATTTGCATGAAAATGCCCAAAGTTGCTATGCCAACATTTTCTGTGCCGCTGGTCGGGGTCGTCTCCCAGTCAAGACTTTGTATTAAAAATCGGTCTCCGGTGCCCATGTCTTTTAATTCATTGCAAGCTGTAGGCCATTTGCTCACAAAGCGCTCGCAGTAAAACAAATGAATAGCTAAAATACTCATTTGCATGATTCCCATTTGAAAACGATTCCCCTGAAATTAAAAAAGCGTGTTACTCGGTTGTGAAGATGGATGGGCCAGCGAGGCGGGCAATTAATATTTCCGGCGCTCTCTTTAAAGCCCTCCCAAGACTGAGAACAGCACATGCCAGACAAATTGGGCCCCACAACAGTTTCGGGGCCTCAGCGGCGGCAGCTTGCCCACACTGTCTCTCCTTTACGGTCTCACTTACATTATGCAGTAATTAAAACTATTTACCATTCGTACTTATCCGCCATCTGCCACTGGAAGGTTCCACTTCTTTAGAAAGCCTTCCTCCCTCCCCGCCCCCCTTTTAATTTAAACTTATTTTTTTGAATTACACAATATATTTTGATCATGTTTCAGTTCTTCCCAGATCCTCTCCACCTCCCTACCCAACCAAGTTCGTGGGCTTTCTTTCTCTCGCTCAAAACAAAACACCCCTCAAATAAACAAACAAACAAACAAGCAAATAATGAGTTGTATGAAGCGGTAAGGCTTGGCATCGCCTGCCAAGGGAAGCTCCCGGGTCCTCTCCAGAGCCTGGTCTGTCTCCTCGCCCCCTCTGGGAGGAAGAGGGAGAGGTGGGCGTGGCCCGCAAAGCGGAGTTCCCGATAGTTTTTTTTTTGTGTTAGAACACAGCTTCCTTCAGCTTTGGAGGGGTGGGGAGGGGGAAGTCTTGGCTTAGCTCTGTGGGTGATCTAAATGTTTAGGGGGGATCCTAGGCCTGGATCTTCTCACAAAAGAACTAAACTGTCCAGGAACTTCGGCCATGCGGCAGAGCCACTAACTATGGCTCTATAGGTTGTTCACTGCACAAGCACGTTGGCTGAGGAGGGCTCTAGGCGGGCTCGTGCCTGGTCTGTCTGTGATTCAGCACTCTTGAGGTTCTGTGGTCTGGGTCTTCCCCAAGAAGGCACCACCTTTCAAATTCCACAGAGGCTCTCTGTGACCCGGCAGGAGGCCTTGAGTGAGGGAAACCATTTTGAAAATTGATAAATTAGGGTCCTTTTTCTATAGGCTGGTTAAAGCCTCCAGACTGGTTCTTCCCGGGGCCTGGCCCTGAGGCACCTAGGGCTCTTGCACGGGCTGTCCTTCGTGAATACTGCTACCACTTCCTGGGTCCCATCCTGAAAAGCTAGTTACAAAGGGTGTGGCCAGAGGCTGCAGATACCAAAGGTTGTAGGCTCTGGGAGGAAGGGGTGTCTTTCCAGAAAGCTTTCTGAGCGGATCACAGTGGTACACACCTGCCAGCACTCAGAAGCCGCGAATTTGAGGGCAGCTTGGACTTCTCTCTCTTTCCCCCTCTCTCCTCTGTCCTCTCTCTCCACCTCTGTCTGTCTGTCTCAGTTTTTCTGTCTGGAAAACAAATACCACCCTGCACACAGCAATCAAGACAAAAGAAGGATTCTTTCCGGAGCATAGCCAAACACTAACCCTCAGTCTATGGCCGCAACCATTGTTAAGTCGTCGGCAAAGGTCTGCACAGGATTCCTCCACCAGCCATGGAGTCTTTCTGAGCCTTCCCTCAGTAGATTCTCAGTCTCCCGAGTGAGGTGACCATTCCCAGCACATGGGCATGGGGGTTGGATTTGCCTAGAAACGCACCCCCTGCTGGGATGTCCCAAGCTCCATTGGTTTGGAGGGCAGTGCTCTGCACACTGCGTATGTTTGAATCATACATAGTTCCCAGTCTGCCTTCTCACTCCTCATCTCTGTTTCTCCCAGCCTAGGTGAGGGGAGGCCATTTACCCACAGATACTCCACTCCCCCTGCTCAGCTAACCGATGTGAGCTGGAGATGGTGCCTGGTTAACAGCAGGCCCTCTGACACCAGGCTGCCCTGACACCTTGTAGCCTTGAGCCGATCAGACAGGATGGGTAGCCGGAGGTAATGAAGTGGAATGTTCTCCTGAAGAGACAGGCGTGGCTTCCCATAAGGAGAGGTGAGGACCCGTAAGGTCTTCATTCAACCTGGCCTTGATGAATCCCAGGCTGTCAGTACTTAAGATGTAATGGCAGCTAGCAAGGTGTCCTAAGCCTGCAAAACCCCAGCGCTAAAAAGGTGGAAGTAGGGGGATTGTGAATTCAAGGTCAGCCCAAACTTTATAGTAAAACCAAAAAA
>NW_022196906.1:58314908-58329799 GCF_008632895.1 Mastomys coucha | reverse complement strand
AAAAAGAAAAAAGAAAAAAGAAAGAAAGAAAAGAAAAGAAGAAAAAAAAGGCTTACAAGATGGTTCAGCAGATGAGGGTGCTTGCTGCCAAGCCTGAAGAGTTGAGTTCAATCCCTAGAGCTCACATCAAAGAAAAAGATTGACTCTGATCTGCACATGTACACGCATGCATGCTCAAGCACACAGAAGCGCAAAACAAATGAAGGTATATTTAAAACAAACAAACAAACCGTATAATGGCATCTGGGAGTCACACATTCCCATTGACACAGAGTCCCCTTCCAGGCACCAAGAGGCCCCTGCTGGCCCCCTGCTGGCCAGGTCAGCCTGAGCTCATCCTCCAATACAGAAGAACATTGTGGGCCACAGATTTAAAGTAGACACAGAGCCACTTGTGGGAAGGCAAGGACAGCAACAGTGAGTTGGGAGAGATCTGCAAATAATGTCCCATCAACAGTGCACCTTCTGCACAGACCCTGAGCTCCTGGGAACAGGCCAGGGTACCAGAGTGGCCAGTGCATTGTCCAGTGTGCTGCCGGCTCACCAACCTCAAAGGCTGGGTAAGACCCTTTCCCTGTCAGTGCTTGTCCTGAGGCTGGCAGCTAGCGAGCATGCAAGGACGCAGGAGTTTTGTGCCCTTGTGTCTCCCCAGAGCAGGTGTGCACAGTCCTGGCGCAGATGGAAGCCACCTGCATGCAGAAGAGCTCTCCAGGTTCAAGGTGACAGTTCCTCTCCGCTTGTCTCCCAGCACAGTAGATAGAGCTCAGCGGTTTGGAGTTAGATGTTGAAAATCTGGGTGTGGCCTTGCAGGGGAAGGGGACTGTCACACCCACCAGAGTTGACACCGGAAGGCTAGGGCTGTGCCTCAGCAAGCCCTGGTATCCACCACAACTAATCAATCGGTCTTCCACCATCTGAAGGGCTCAGGAGATCCGGGTTGAGCTGGTAGAGTGCTTGCCTAGCATGCATAAAAGCCCCGAGTTTGATCTCCCGTATTACATAAACTGGGCATGGGGGCCAGCCATGTGATCTCAGCCTTTGGAGGTACAGGCAGGAGGATCACAAGTTCAAAGTCATCCTCAGCTACAGATTAACTTGTCTACTTCAGACCCTGCCTCAACACAAACAGATCGGATGGGAGTCCGGACCCACTGCTCTTTCTGCCTCACAGTGACCTCAGGCCAAGGCACACGTTCTCGCTGAAGCTCCACCTCTTCATTCCCACCAATCACAGCGTTCCATTCCCAACCCACAGCGCCTTTCCGTTACCCTTGCACGCGCACTGCAGCCTGCACCCTGCAAATCATTACAACAGCTTCTTCTGTAGCTTTGTTATTGCGAGGAGAACCAGAGAAGTAAATGTTCCTAGTTCCTGAAGAAGACACTGGTAAAAGAAAACCAGGAAGCAGAAAAGCCACAAACCATTCTTGGAAGCTTCGCGAGCTTCCTGTTTGGAGGAAAAGAAGAGGGGCGTGGCCGGGGTGGGGGTGGGGGCGGGGGCGGGGAGAGTCCACCACGCATCAGCAGCTACTAGTAAGATTCAGTGCAGGACCAAAATAGAAGCCCACACGGGAAAGTACCTTGCTTCACAGTGCCAAGCCAAAAAGGAAAAAAAAAAAAAAAGAAATTAACATAGGGAAGCCATTTAAAGCAGGAAAAATATTTGTATGTAGAAGGAAATATTTTAGGCAGAAGTTGAATGCCAAATGATTTTGGGCCTCTGTAGGGAGTAATGAGGCGTAGACACACAATGCTGTATGCATGTGATATTATCCGCGCCCGTCTCGGAAAGCTCTTAAATCACGCAGATGCAGTTAGGGACCATTGTACAAAATAAACATCGCACTTGGTGTCCCGCCTGCCCCTAAGTTCTCTGATCTAGAGCAGCACTGGCAGATTTTTACAGCCCCGTAAATTAACGCGGTGCTGATTTGATTGAGCTAAATTAATAAGACTTGCGCTTTGTTGCAAGATAACTATTACAGTATGTTGTGGGGACGCGGTGCCGATAAGGAAATTGCCGCCTTTAACAATCCCACTGAAGTTTCATGGAGGATTTCAAAACCGATTTTAATTAAAACAAAAGCCGATGTGTGGTAATAATGTGGATGTTAAGGAGAGAAAATGTGAAATGCCTTTTTAAATCCATTTTAATATGTCTTAAGGACTGGATGATGGATGTGCTAAGAGCCTGCGGCTGACATTGAGCGGGGAGGCCGCCTGGGCAAGTAGCTCAAGTGACTTCGGCACCGCCACACCCGCGGGGCCCGTGCTAAGCTATGTGCTATGTGTATGGCTCAGCTTCTGGGCTAGGGGTGGCCTCTGAAGGTGGAGCTGCAGGGGGATGGCCCTTCTCACAGTCCCGATGACCTTGGCACCTGGTTCTCCTGGCCGGCCAAATGGGGTTGTGCCACAGGCTAATGAGGTCACAGTCCTCAGGAGACCCCATCTTCATATCAGGCTTCTTCAAACTCTCTTAAGGCATTTCTGGACCCCAGAGGCACAGGACTTAAAATAAGAAGCCAACAGCAAGTGAGGGCAGGAGAAAGGAAGGCTGTGTCCCGAAGCAGAGGGGTCAGTGGGAAAAGCCTGACATGAGCACACCAGGTTGGCTCCACAAAGAAGATTGCACCAGTGCTCAATGCCAAAGCCACAGTGTGCCCCAAGTGAGAAGAGGCCCCAGAGAAGAAGCAAGTGTGTAAGACCCACTCTAAGTCTCAAGCCCCCATGACCTCAGTCTCCAAAGCTGTAAAATGGGGACAATGATCGAATTTACCTCACACAGCTACTGTGAGGTCTAAAAACTGCTAGTGCATGGTGTGCACTAGTCTAAGGTTGGTAATTGATATAGGAAGACTTGTGACACACCTTGTTTTCTACTGTTCATGTTATTTTATTTATATCTGTAGATCTGTGTGCATGCATCAATGTGTGCAAGTGGGGACTGAGAGTCCAGCAGGGGGTTGCCTGCATCCCCTTTGACTCTCCATGTGAGCATTCCGTTTGTTTGTTTGTTGTTGTTTTTTTTAAAGATTTATTTATTATGTATTTATTATAAGTACACTGTAGCTGTCTTCAGACACACCAGAAGAGGGCATCAGATCTCATTATGGGTGGTTGTGAGCCACCATGTGGTTGCTGGGATTTGAACTCATGACCTTCGGAAGAGCAATCGGTGCTCTTACCCGCTGAGCCATCTCACCAGCCCCCGTTTTTTTTTTTTTAAAGATTTATTTTAGTTTTTAAATTCCGAGTACATGGATGTATATGCTCCATGAGTGCAGTTTCTGTGGAAGCCAGAAGAGGGCATCAGAGCTCCTGGAGCTGGAGGTGGGTGATTGGGAGATGCCCAGCGCGGATGCTAGGAATGAACCTGGGTCCTCTGCAACAAGAACGAGTGTTTTTGCCCCAAGTCATCTCTCCAGCGCTAGCTTGTAGGTTTCATCATCCACTTCACAACTCCTAACCTGAGCTCCTGTTTAGACCACTTTAATCAGACTTCTTGTTTTTAATTTCTTCATTGTTTATTTTTTTGAGAGAGAGGGTCTCACTTTGTAACTCTGGCTGGCCTGGAACCTACGAGGAAGATCTTGAACTCACAGAGATCTGCCTGCTTCTGTCTTTCAAGTGCTGGAATTACAGGCATATGCCATACCTGGCTGTTTTACATTTTTAACTGGGAATAATTCTTTGAGTTGCTTTAAAATGAATCAACTCATATATTAATATCACCAATTTAGTTTTTAATTTAATAAGTTCTAGCATTTTAATTGTTCAAGTTCAGTTGACTTCATTTTTCACAATTACTTCCAACACTTGATTTTATTATTACAATTCCTATTTTGAAAATTATTTTTACATTATGTGGTCTCTTTCTCCCTCCCCCCTTTCTCCCTCCCTCCCTTTCTCCATCCCTTTCTCCCTCCCTCTCTCCATCCCTCCATCCTCCTGCCCTTCACCACCCCCCATCTGTGATGGAGATTGAAGTTCTTATACATGCTACCCAGTTAGGTACTATAGCACTAAGACACATTGCAAAGACCTCTTCTTGCTTTTTATTTTGAGACAGCGTCCCACTGAGCTGCCCGGGCTGACCTTGAACTCATGATGCTCAGTCTTTGAACCAGTGACTCTTTTGATTCTTTATGATGATAGCTCCTGCCTGCTGTGTCCACAGGACCCCTCTGTGCCTGCCTGACACCAGGTTGCATGTGCACTGTGCAGCAAACACTCACAGCCACTCTGCTCAAAGTCTGGCTCAAAGCTGAGATCTGCAAAACCAGGGAGAAGCAGACTTTGGCCATGCCCCAGGGGCCCCACAGTCCTAGGGAGAGATATAGCTTTTTCTATGGCCTCTGGTACCATAAAAGAGACAAGGGATGTCTTGATGCTTGGGATGTGGTAGCTTCATGGGAATCTCAAGGTAGCAAGGGTTCAGGGTCATGTACGCAGCAGAAGAAATCTAGCTGGAGCTGGCAGTCTAAGGCCAGGCAAGTTGATCTCAGAGAAGAGTAGGGACCAGAGCTGAGATGAAGAACAATGAACCAAGAGGTTACCGCAGCAAGGGATGAGATAGAAGGAACCAGACCACGTTCCTGAAGAACATGGGCCTCAGACTCACCTGTGGCTGCCTCCTGAGTGTTTTGTTTTAAGACGTGAGATTAAGTGTTTTTGTTTTGTTTTGGTTTGGTTCATTTTTTTTGACAGCAAAAACAGATTCTAAAAAGAAGGACATATTTAGAAACAAAGAAAAGAGGTCATTGGAGAAAACTCACATCTTATGTGTAAAATAGCAGATTAGACACAACTGAAGAGAGAACCCATGCACTGAATAAATATATCAAAGAGAGAAGAGAAGATATGGACTATAAAAGAAGAGTCAGGGATCTCAGAGAGGAATGGAAAAGTCTAAATCTACATCAAGTTGGAATTCCAGAAGAGGAAAAATGAGTGGAGGCAAACATTTAGTAAGAGATGGCCAACAATGTTTAGACCTGAAAAGAGACATACCAGCTTTAAGGTAAAACTAGGGAGTCTTACGTAAATTAAATGAATTTAATTTATTTGTAGATTTAAAAGAGTGAAACTAAGCTAAAACAAAAAGAGTGAAACAAAGCTAAAGTCAAAGATTTTCAAAATTGCCAGAGTGGGAGAAAAACCAGATGACAATGTATGCAGAAGAAAGCGTGGCCAGGTAAACTGCTGGCTTACTCAGCAACAAGTTGATGTCTGAAGATCACATGAAACCCAGATCCAAGGGATCTGAAACCCTCTTCTGTCTTCCAACGGTACCTGCACAAAAAGAAACTAGAATATTTGTGCATATGTTGGGCAAAAAACCAAGTGTCAATCTAGAATTCTGTAGGCATCTTTCAAAGCTGTAGTAAAAATGAAATATTTCGGGACTGGAGAGATGGCTCAGTGGTTGAGAGCACTGACTGCTCTTCCGGAGGTCCTGAGTTCAATCCCTAGCAACCACATGGTGGCTCACAACCATCTATAGTGGGATCTGATGGCCTCTACTGGTGTGTCTGGAGACAGCTACAGTGTACTCATATACATAAGTTAATCTTAAAAAAATGAAATATTTCAGATGGAACTAAAGAATAAAGTGCCACTAGAAGTGCATTAGTAGAGGCTTCTGGAAGGAGGGAAGGGGCCTGAACTCAGGCTGAGGGGAAAGTGTAGAAAGCTTGAAGGACACCCAATGCCTGGGTGGAAGAGTAAGAAAATATCCTTTCAGCTACACTAGTCTTGATATGTGGAATTAAAGGGAAAGGCAGACTTTGGAATCAGAAAATGCCAAACATAAATCAGGAATCAAATGGATCTGAAATGTTTTAGGTCTCCCAATACCACCCAGGAAGAAAGTAAAGATGTTTATTGACAGCTGCTCAGTAACCCAGAACACATGAGTTTGTTGTCATTTCTAGGCCAACTATCAGAGGAGAAGAATCAGAGAATATAGCTTTCAAATATTTGGAAGAATAAGGTTTTGTTGTTTAGATATGGAGTCATACTAGTTGGTCTAAGCTAGCCTTAGACTCATGGTCTTTCTACCTCAGCCTTCAAGCACTGGGATTATAGGCATGTGCCACCACATCTAGCCGGAAGAAACAAATTCGAAGAGTCAAAAATATTGTATCAGGCTGGAGAGATGGCTCAGCAGTTAAGAGCACTGACTGCTCTTCCAAAGGTCCTGAGTTCAAATCCCAACAACCACATGGTGGCTCACAACCATCTGTAATGAGATCTGATGCCCTCTTCTGGGGTGTCTGAAGACAGCTACAGTGTACTTACTATAATAAATAAATAAATAAATATTTAAAAATATTGTATCAATTGTTGATTTTACTGTTATTTTTGTTTGTTTGTTTGTTTGTTTTGTTTTTGTTTTTTCAAGACAGGGTTTCTCTGTGTTGTCCTGGCTGTCCTGGAACTCACTCTGTAGACCAGGCTGGCCTCGAACTCAGAAATCCACCTGCCTCTGCCTCCTAAGTGCTGGGATTAAAGGTGTGCACTACCAACGCCTGGCGATTTTACTGTTATTTATGTGCATGTATACACAATTATTTTCAGTCTGTTTTTGATTTAATGAGTGGATATGGAAATACAGAAATGAAGGGCTGACTATATTCGTATGGCTTATCCCACAGTTGAGAAAGAAAAAAGAACATTCCAGAGCTTGTTTCATAACGTAGAGTCTGCAGGTCCTTCATTGAGTAAAAACTGACTGCTCCCTGCATGGGACCTGCTCCAGTAACTTGTAGCTCATGAACACAATAAAATAGAAGTGGAGATGGCGACCTTGGAGACTGGGCTGTAAAAGGCATGGTGTCTTTTTGTTTTGGATCTCTTGTTCAGGGGAAAGGCACTTTTGTACACACTCAGGCTGTGGATACTGCCTCAGAATAAAGAATCCCCCAACACAGAGTAGAGACCGGGTCTATTTGCCCCTTTACTATCTTAGGGTTGTAATGCTAAGAAGAGACAGCGTGACCATGGCAACTCTCATAAAGGAAAACATTTATTTGGGAGTGGCTTACAGTTTCAAAGATTTAGTTCATTATCAATCATCATGGCAGGAGACAGCAGTGTGGAGGCAGACAAAGTGCTGGAGAAGGAGTAGAGATCTTGATCTGCAGGCAGCAGGAGACTGGGTCTCCCTTTTCCTTGGGGGGGTCATTGGCCACTGGCCCATGATGGTGGAGGAAGCATGACAGGAAGGACTCTGGGAGTCAGCTTCAGAGAGACAGCTCATTTTATTGTTCTGGGGTGGAGTATATAAGGGGTCTTATGGTCAAGGGTAGGAAGGGCTGATTGGTCAGAAAAGAGTGTCTAATTATCATATGGTCAGGAGAAAAGGACAGGACTTATGTGCTGAGTCATGCAGCATTTGCAGAATGCTCTCTCTGCACAGGGTCATCCTCCATAGAGGGTCAGGCATCTGTACTCAGAGACACAAGACCAGGTAGAAAAAGGGAAGCCCCACTGAGAAAGGAAGCCCTCCATTTTGCCCTGAGCTTGGAGAGCTATCTAGACATGGTGGACTGTGACCTTAATAACAGGATTCTCCAACACCTATGAGCCACACTGGGCATAGCTTGAGCATATGAGACCTCAAAGCCAACTTCCACAGTGACCTACGTTTTCCAAAAAGGCCATACCTTCTCCAACAAGGCAATAGCTCCTCATAGTGCCACTCCCTTTGGGTCCATGGGAGCCATTTTCTTTCAAACCACTACATATACAGAATTCTCATGGAAGCCTGAGATGAATGCTTAGCAGTGATCAAAGCAATGACATCTTGAATGTCTGGGTCCTGCAGCTCTCATGTTTGAACTCACTCAAGAAGAAGGAAGGCTTTCCTTTGCAGTGGTCAGCGAGCTGAGAGTAAATAGCTATTGAGTGTCAGCCCTAAATAGGACATCTATATCTATGCCCCCACCCCAAGCCTCAGGGAACATTGAGGAAAAGGGACAGAAAAATCATAGAGCCAGAGGATTGGAGGAGTGCTGTGAAATATTCTTTTCGGGACACAGCATGACCATTGTACCCATGAGTTCATTGCAGCACAAAATCAAATCCATGAGATCAGCCAACATTCCAGCAGCAGCAGTGATCAGATGCAGTGGCTTATCAGTTAAAAAAGGAAAGAACGTGAAGAGGTTATGGGGCTGTGTTTGGGGTTCCTAGTGGGGAGGAGAAGTTGGAGGTGGATATGATCAAGACACATTGATTACATGCATGAAAATGTCAAGGAATAAATAAAATCTATTTAAGAGGGCTACAGAGACAGTATGGTGGTTTCTCTCTTCTGCCAGTGAGTCGGGAAGTAAAGCTCTCCACTGCAGAGCCATGCCTGCCTGCATGCCTCTGTGTTCCCTGTCATAACAAGAATGGACTAACCTTCTGAATCTGTAGGCAAGCCCCTAATTCAGTGCTTTCTCTTATGAATGTTGCCTTGGTCATGGTGTCTCTTCACAGAAATAAAATACTGATTAAGACAGAATTTGATACCAGGAGTGGGGTCTTGCTGTGATAGGCCTGACCATCACATTGTCAAAAGAATGTGGACTTCCGACTTTGGACTAGAATAATAGTTGAACACTTTTAGTGGGGTTTTCTGGGTCATCCTAGTAGGAGCACATGGTGTACTGGCTGGTTTTGTGTGTCAATTTGACACAGGCTGAAGTTATCACAGAGAAAGGAGCTTCTGTTGAGAAAAATATATGAAATCCAGGTGTAAGGCATTTTCTCAATTAGTGATCAAGGGGAGAGGCCCCTTGTAGGTGGCACCATCCCTGGGCTGGTAGTCTTGGGTTCTATAAGAAAGCAAGCTGAGCAAGCCAGGGGAAGCAAGCCAATAAGGAACATCCCTCCATGAACTCTGCATTAGCTCCAGCTTCCTGACCTGCTTGAGTTCTAGTCCTGACTTCCTTTGGTGATGAACAACAACCTGGAAGTGTAAGCTGAATAAACCCTTTCCTCCCCAACTTGTTTCTTGGTCATGATGTTTTGTGCAGGAATAGATACCCTGACTAAGACACTTGGTTATCCCAACTGCACACAATTTCCTTGATTACATGTAGTCGAGAGATATGTAGGCAGGAAGTTCATCAGGATGTATGCTTGCACCTATTAGATGAAGGCAGGAAGTATGTAACCTTGTGAGTTTTGCCTTTATAAGATCCTACTAATGTAATCCAGTGCCATACTCTGAGACTCCTGGGTATCAACCTGCCCACTGTCCATTGTCCTGGCCAGTATTTTAATAAAACTTGATTCAAATTTGGCTCAAAAATTGTGGAGGTGGTCTTGTTCTCAGCAGGTGGGATTAACACATTGACAATGGTGCTGAGGGTAATTTGAACTGTGGGGGTACAGCACAATAAGTTTCAGAGGGAAGAATGTTAGCAAGTGGCCTAAGAGAATATTCTCGTGATATTTTGGCAAAGAATATGGCTACTTTTTGCCCTTGTTATAAAAATCTGCATGAAGCTAAATGGAAGAGTTTTGGGTTAATGGCATTGGTAGAGGAGGTTTCAAGGCAGCCTAGTATTGACTATGTTCTGTAGCTATGTTGTATTAGGGATGGATCCTGTGTAGATCTATAATAAAAAGGAGCAAACTGAGCAAGGAAAAATGCAAAATGTACAGTTTGTGAGGAAAAGGAGCAGCAGAAAGTGTAATGGAGCTAACTCTGGTGCTCAGGGAGATAAAAGAGTTTAAAAGGAAAGCTTGATGCTACATGGAATAAATGGAGTGGTGACCTCAGGACAAGACCTCACCCAACTAGGCTTCCAACTTGTGAAAAGGAATTAAAGGAAAACCTGAAGTATCAGAGTCAACCACCAACAACTGGAAGCCTTTACAAATGTAAACCAAGGATGAGGCCAGGTTCCAGTCCCAGCAAGCAGAACTTGGCGGGTTCGGCTGCATGGCTCTGATTTTGGGGTGAAGAATATAAGAGAGGGGTTATGGAACCTCCTTCCACAGCTAAGGAGAATTGCTGAAGCCAGGCAGATGGAAGGGGAGCTCTGCATAAGGGAGAGGCCATTGTGTGATCTGTGAAGGTGAAGCATGGATAATAGATTACCCTTCTGAAACTGTAAGCCAGCCCCCAGTTAAATGATTTCTTTCTTTGTTTTTCTTTTTAAACAATTTTCCATGTAAGACTTTTATTGATTCTCTGGGAATTTCACATTATATACCCTGCTTATAATCCTTTCCCAGCCCTTCCAAGCAATGTTCCCTTGTGACTCCACCCCAAGAAGTAAAAAAAAAAATTAAAAAGAAGAAAAAAACAAAACAAAACAAAAACCCAAGTCCATTTTTGTGGCGTCTATATACTCACTGGAGCATGGCCAAACTTTCCGTAGCCTGACCCTTAAATAGAACTGAGTTCTTCCAGTCCCACACTCTCCCAGAAGCCATCAATTGTGAAGAGCTGCTCTTCAGCATCCCATAACACCTTTTAAGAGTTCTCTTTGATGGCTTCCTGTCTAGGCTGTTATTTTCTTGTTGTTGTTATTTTGGGAGTTGCGGGTTGGGGGTTGTCACTGAAGCCTTCCATGACCCTTACTCTCAACTGTGTATCAGCAGTCATCAATATCACAACAAAAGCAGCCTCCTTGATTTTCAGTCCTCTGAAGCACAGAAGTGCTTTCTTGTGTAAGTGCTGCCTTGGCCATGATGCCTCTTCACTGCAATAGAACAGTAACTGTTTCAGTTAGGTTTCTAATGCTCTGATGACCAAAAGCAGTCAGAGAGGAAAGAATTTGTTTCACTCATAGTTCCATGTAACCACTTGACTTACTTAGGATTTCTATTGTTGTGAAGAGACACAATTACCGCAGCAATTCTTAAAAAGGAAAGCATTTAATAGGGGCTGGCTTACAGCTCAGAGGCTCAGCTGATTGACACCATGGTGGAAAGTATGGTGGCGTGCAGGCAGACACGGTGCTGGAGAAGGAGCTGAGAGTTCTACATCCAGATCCTCAGGCAGCAGGAAGAGAGAGACACTGGGCCTGGCTTGAGCTTCTAAAACCTTAAAGCCCTACCCCAGTGACACACTTCCTCCAACAAGGCCACACACCCCTAATACCACTTTCAAATAGTGCCACTCTTTATGAGCCTATGGGATCCATTTTCATTCAAACCACCATGGAGTTCATCATCAGAAGCAGTGAGCACAGGAACTCATGCAGGGCAGGAACCTGGAAGCAGGAGCTGATGCAGAAGTCATAGAGGAATGCTGCTTACTGGCTTGTTCCCATGGCTTGCTCACCCTGCTTTTTTTATAGAGCCCAGGACCACTAGCCCAGGGATGCATCACCCACAACAGGCTGGGCCCTCCTCTGTTGATCACTAATTAAGAAAATGCCTTACAGTTTGATCTTATAGAGGCATTTCCTCAATTGCTCCTCTCTGATGACTCTAGATTGTGCCAAGTTGACATAAAACTAGCCAGTACAGTGACTTAGACAGATGGCTCAGCAGTTAAGAGCACTAGTTTTTGCAGAGAACATGGGTTCAATTCTTAGGGCCCGAATGGTGGCTCACAACAATCTGTAACTCCTCTAGGAGATCCATGACTCTCCTCTGGCCTCTGAGGGCACTGCATGTACATGGTGCGCAGACATCCATGCATGAGAACATTCATACATATAAAACTGAGCAAATCTTTAAAAAACAAAAAACAAATACAAACAATGGAGCACTAGCCATCACCGTGGAGATAAGCCTGGACCCTTATTAGTGTCAAGTCCCTCTCATTGGTTTGCTTCATCTCCTTAAGCCTCAGTTTCCTCACCTCTCTGAGGACCAGCAGAAACACTGCAGTACCAGTCATCCAGGTCCCTGCAAACTCACAGCTTCTACACTGGTCCCTGAGCTGGCAGCATTTTGAAGACCATGGAGTTGTAACCTTCAAGGGATTTGCCATCTGTTTGAGGAGACAAGTCTTGGCCACGTGTCTCTAGACATGCATGGTGTCATTTAAAGACATGGAGCCACTGGCTGTGACTCAGTACTCTCAAGTGTCTCAAAGCGTGTCCCCAGAGTGGTAGTGTCCGCATTACATGGTGTCTTGTTAGAACTGCATGTTCTTTGGTCATCGAAGGTCTGGGAGTCAACGCCTCAAGGGTGCTGTGCTAAGTCCTCTCTGTGACTTTGGTGCAAGTTGGAGAAGCTGGTCTGGGAGTTCAACACAGAGGACACTTTGGGCTTGCAGGAAGGACTGGGGGTGGGAAAGAGAGAACAAAGGGGATTTGAGAGAGGGTGAAGGCAGGGGGGAAGTCGGGGTCCAGCATGATGGTGGCTTGTGTTTGGTGCAGAGAACAAACCTGGGGTGAATCCCAGTTCACCCCAGAGGAAGAACAGGAGCTGGGGTTGTGCAGGCAGGGCCTTCAGCGTCAGGAGACACTGCAGATCTCAGGGACTCCTTGTGAGATATTTGGGCTTTGTGCTTATGTTTTCAGACAGGGTCTCATGTAGCCCAGGCTGCCCTCAAACTCCCTACATAGCCACAGATGACTTTGAACTTCTGGTCCTTCTGCGTCTACCTGCTGAAGGTTGGGGTTAGAGATGTACCCCACCAACCCTTGTGTATACAGTGCTGGGGATGGAATTCAGGGCTCTACACATTCTAGGCCAACACTCTGCCACTGAACTACATCCGCAGTCCCCATTCTAGATTCTGAGCATCAGTGTGACAATGGATTTGCCAGCCGGAGTCTTCTTAGGCATCCCTGGGCTCCTAAGACAAATGCCTCTACTAAAGGCAGTCTCCAAAGCGAGGAGACCCCTGCAAAGAGGCAGGGAGGTGGGAGGCAGGGGGAGGCGGGACAGCACAGCAGGGCACCAGCCTCCCCTCCTGCCTGGGGCCTCTAGAGCCCCCAGCCCAGCAGGGCCTGAGCAGCAGCCCCAGCCACACTCTATACACAGGTGTTGAATTATGAATGGATATTGCTCCGAAATAACTGCAAATGTTATTGCCCCCTCCCCCACCCCAGTCCACACGTGTGTCCTCTGCAGGGCTCAGCAATAGATTGTGTTGCTTTAACACTGCAGGGTCATTATAAATTAGAGCCAGCGTTGTAACAGCAGGCCAGCAGGCATGGGGAGAGGGAATCCCGCCCACCAGCTATGAAAGGGACAGACCCTTCGACAGACAGCTTGCATTAGCTGCCCTCAACTTTCCCTTCTGTTCTGATCTATTCCACCCGTCCCTATTAAATAACTAATTATTTAACATCTTTTAAAGCTTTGTTATGTATTGGAACAGGCAAGACACAAATGAGTGCTTTTAATAATATAAAAGCCCATTAGCTTCATTTACTGTTAATGTTAAAATAAACATGAGACAATTTAGATATACTATTCCAATTTCACGGAAACTTTGATGTTTTTCTTTTCTAGTCACATAATTAAGGGAAAAACTACTAATGATATTAAGTTTGTACAGTGTTAATGACAGAAACAGGCACAGGCTGAAATTGCAGCCATTAATACGGAAAAAATAAAATATTTAACAGGGGAGATAGATGAGCGCAATTTTAATAAACCAAAATGAAGAAAATTAATTCTAGAAAGTTCCCCAGTCTTTCACACGCTACCATTACACAAGCTGTCTCATGCGTTATTTTTGTGGTCTGGGTTATTTATTGATGGTCCGGATGAATGTCCTGGGTTTTGCGTATTGTTCTGTGGGTGGTAAAGATCTTTGCCTTTATTCGTTCAATTCTTCTCCTGCTCATCCCTTCTGCCACCAGCCATCAGATTGAAATGGCTTTATTTACAGTGTACATTCCAGCAAAGGGCCCTTGCCAGCAACACGAAGGGGAGACACGAGCTGGCATATGGTAATCTTAGGGTCTGACTGTAAGCATTGACCTTAGGACTGAAGTGTTGGGTGGCCGCAGCGGTGACAGCTGGCTGTGAAGACTCTGTGAGTGGGACATCCATCAACCTGTCTTTGGCACTCCATTGTGGTGTCAATAGTATCCTGAGAACAGGTCCTGCTGTCCAGGTTGGCACTTGTAGTGGGTGGCATGGTGCCCCTGTCCCCAGGTCCTCTGAATGAGATCACATTGATGATTTAGTTAACTTCTTTCAATGCCACAATAGAAACAACCCAACAAGAAGCAACTTAAGGGAGGAAAGGTTTGCTCATAGTTTAAAAGACACAGTCTCCCATGATGGAAAAGCCAGAGATTATGGGAGGTGATGCTGCTGGGCATCCTCTCTGACATCAGGAAGCAAGAAGACACATGCTAGCACTTCCTTCCACTCCGTGCAGGCCTGCAGCCCATGGGAGGGTTCTGCTCACGTTTAGGGTGACTCTTCTTTTCACTTCATTTTAACCTAATGTAGGTGATTCTTCACAGGCGTGCCCAGCGATGTGTCTCCATAGCGATTCTAAATCATATGGAGTTGACAACCGAGATTGAGCACCACACTTGGAAACAGGATTGTAGCCAGTGTAACTAAGGATTGAGGTGTAACCAGAGTGTGGGGGGGGGCAAATCCAAAGAAGATGCTCTTAGAGATAAGACAGGGATACTGAGAATGAGTGAGAGAAGATGGCGAGATGGAAGCAGGGTGAAGTGAGGTTGCCACAACCCAAGAACTCCCCTGAGTGTACCAGAGCTGGAGGAGGCAAGGAGAGCTCCCTTCAAGGCAGTGCGGCCCACAGTCAGAAATGGGAGAGGACAAACTTCCCAAGAAACTTCCAAAAAAGCAGCTGTGGATCTGGGTTCTAAGTCTAAGGCATAGGACCACAAGAGCCCGGGCAGGACTGTTGACAAGGGAACAGATAACAAGGCAGACCTAGACCTTCGAGGAAAGAACTGACAGGTCATGCAGGACATGCCACTGTGGTGGCAGGG
>NW_022196906.1:58303148-58314898 GCF_008632895.1 Mastomys coucha | reverse complement strand
AAAAAAAAAGAGATTGTTTCAGCAGCAGGGGGACATGCAAAGGGCTGTCGAGATGACTGGGTGGTTGAGAAAGACCATGTACTCTTCTTGCAGAGGTCCAGGGTTCGGTTCCCAGCATCTGTGTTAAGTGGCTCACAAGCACCGTAATTCTAGCCCCAGAGAGTCCGATGATTCTAGCCTCTGAGGATATTTGTGTACACACACACACACACACACACACACACACACAGAGGCACGAACATGCACACACAAGCACACGGGGGAGTGCTTATACATAATTTATAAAAAGAGGAGGAAGAGGAAACAGCAGGACAGACAGCACAGAGAGTGAGAATGGCTACTCTATTAGTGGATTACTGGATCATTGGATGTCTTTGTGTCAGGGTCACTTTGTTAGGGGATTCCTGGGGCCATTGTGGGGATGACTTTGTTACACACACTCTCTGACTTAATTACACAGTGGGATAGCTCTACCATCTTACATTCTCTGGCTTAGTTACAAAGTGGGATAGCCTCTACCAGGTTATGATGTGGCAATAGGCCCGCACCAAATGTCAGAACCACTCTTAGATTTCTTAGCCTCCAGAGCTCTGGAGGTACATAATGTACCTCTATTTTTTTTTTATAGATCACCTAGATCATAGACCAATAGATCAATATAGAGCAATAGATCATATTGTTATAGTGACAAAACCAGACATCCTCCTACCTCTGCCCCCTGCGGGTCTGGCCCTCACTCGAACTGGATGCCTTCACCAAGCACACAGTGCTCCTCCTCAGAGGTCTGCCTTCCACTGTCCCACCTCGTCTCAGGCTGTCAGTAGCTCCAGATGTTTCCCTTATTCCCTCAAATGGGCTCTGCTGTCTTTGCTTTTTGAGACAGGGTTTCTCTGTGTAGCCCTGGCTGTCCTGGAACTCACTCTGTAGACCAGGCTGGCCTCAGTATCCACCTGAAACTCAGAAATCCACCTGCCTCTGCCTCCCAAGTGCTGGGATTAAAGGCGTGCACCACCACCACCCGGCCGGGCTCTGCTGTCATTGCCTCTCTTTCTGTCCTTTATCTCAACTAGGGAACATTCCTGACACCTGGCTCCTGGTGCTGAGTGAGCACTGACCTGCAGCATATAACTCATTTACACAGCACTCCTGTGGGAGGCTCCTGTGGGCACTGGGAGGCTCCTGTGGGCAGTGGGAGGCTCCTGTGGGCAGCGGGAGGCTCCTGTGGGCACTGGGAGGTACCAAGCTGGAAAGATGTTCTTCCTATGAGAATAACTCACTCACCAGAAAGGAGACAAAAGTCCCGCAGTCTCCGCCCCTGGCAGCCCACCATGGGTAGAGTGAGGTCCTGGCTCCTCCACCCGTGACTCAAAATCTCTCCTGGACCCTTCTTCTAGGATTTTTCTAGGCCTACACTGAACTGTGCAGCAAGCAATTTCCCCAGAACATCTCTTGGCTTTGCAGCCTCTGGCACTTTGTCTTGTGTCCATTGTACTTTCTGAGACCTTCTGAGCTTCCGTCTTGTGGAGCCTCCCCAGGACCAGCAGCCTGGCCTAGCAATGCCACAGAGTGGAGCTCAGCCTCCACTTCCTCTCCCTCTCCTCCCCTCCAGGAGACATCCTTAGTCATGTCTTTGGCTTTGCTCTGTGACACAGCTAGACAGTCCCTGCACACAGCTGAGGATGGTGCAACCCTTCAGTGCCAGCCAGAGGGGTCTGATTGTGGACAGCAGTCATGGTGCAGGAGGTGTGACAGAGGGAGCCAGTGGGGACCTGTGGGGAAGAGGAAAAGTGGAGGACAGGAAGCCAACACTGACCACGTACCACCTATGTGTTAGTCGTGCGGTAAATGCTATGCACCTTCATCCTCAGGGTGACCTTTGCATTATCTTATTGGATGGATAAGCATTGTAGGCTCAGAGATGCTGAACCACGTACTCAAGGTCACCCTTGATGGTTACCGGATGGTTAGATGAGGATCTGGGATTTGAACATCTTTTTTTTTCTGGATCCCAAGTTCTTGTTTGTTCAATTATGCGCTAAGCTGGACTCAGAACCCTGCAGTAAGGCTGTGCAGTACAAGCCACCGTGAAAGATACTTTTTAAGTCACATGTCTTATTTTCTCTCTCTGCTGTTAAACTGAGGCTCGGGGCAGAGAAATGGTTTGCCCAAGGCTCTGACAGAGCCAAGACCAGATCCTGGGTTTGAGTGACACGAAGGCCCAATCATTCTCTCTGCTCATACTTGAGGAACAGGAAAGCTCCGCGACGTGGGTACCCGAATGGCAGGGCCCTGAGCTCTGCCTGGAAGGTGGTGGGCAGCTCCTTCCTCTAAGGAAGAACGTGGCTTTTACCATCTTGTCTCAGAGCAGCTGCGATCGCCTGCAGCAGACCCTTATGAGATGGGCCCATTTGTTCTTTAGTGGAGCAGGGTGTTACAAGGAGGGGGAGCGGGTCATGAGGCCACGCCCCTGCAGGAAGTTGTCAGAGAGCTACACAATTGCCTGGGCAGAGACTCTAGTGGCCTGAAGCTGCCCAGGAGACTTATGGGTAATGTTGCGGCCCCTGCAGCAGCCAAGTTTTGTACTATCCCCAGTACATGTTCTGACTTACCAAGCTGGGAAAAAGTCCTTCTCTGCCAGCGCTCTCTCTATTTGCAGAGAATAGCTGTGTCTTCACGTCTCGGACACCTCTCTGACCTTTCCATTCTCCAGAAGGAATGGGAACGTCAATTAATGTCTTTTTTCATGCCAAACAACAAATGTCACCTCTTGGCCCTCATGGGTGAGCTCCGTTTTACAATGAAGGAGGAAAGGGGACAGTCTTTAGAATGAGCAAAGAGGGACAGATGGATAGATCTGGAGAACACCTTTCTGGCTGTCTGTGCCTTGCATTATCTCTGGGCTATTTTACAACATATGCAAATGACTCTGGGTTGTGGAGACAGGAATCAATATGGCCTGTTGGAGCGCAATTGACTTTTGCCCCGAGGGCACTGCTCATGCAGCTAGCCTAAGTTGATCCATTTCCAGTTGCCTCTGTTAGCGTGTTCCTGGAATTCTCATTTGAACCAGTTTTAACACCTTACTAGTTTTCTAGTTAATTAGTGAGTTCAATAAAATAGTTTTGATGCCTGTTTATCTGTGTGGTGGTTTGAATGAGAATGGCTTCCATAGACTTATATATTTTTGAATGGTTGATCTGCAGTTTATGGAACCGTTAGGAAAGGATTAGGAGGTGTCGCCTTGTTGGAGGAGATATTTCACAGGGGTGGGCTTTGAGGTTTCAAAAGCCCATGCCATTCTCCTATCTCTCTCTCTCCTCCTCCCTCTTCCTCTCCATTTCCCTCTCCCTCTCCCTCTCTCTCTCTCAGATGAGATGTAAGCTCTCAGCTACTTCTCCAGTGCCATGACTGCCTGTCAGCTGCCATGTTCCCTGCCATGATGGTCATAGACTCACCCTCTGAAACTCAAAGCCCAGTAATCCTACCTTCCATAAGTTGCCTTGGTCATGGCATCTCTTTAACATCAGTAGAAAAGGAACAAAGATAACTTGTGTATTTGTGTTAAAATAGATTGTTTTACCTTTTAAGAATGATTCCTTGGAGCTTGAGAGATGGCTCTGCGGTTAAGAGCACTTCTTGCTTGCTATTGCAGGTTCAATTCCCAGAACCCATATGGTGGCTCACAACTGTTTATAATTCTAGTTCCAGGGAATTTGAAGCCCTCTTCTGGTGTCCCTGGACACTGCCTGCATAAGATGTACTTACAATCATGTAGGCCAATACTCATACACATAGAGAAAACATAAGAAAATCTTCTTAAAATGATATAGATGATAGAATGTAAAATCTACCTCATAGCCATAGTCTTTAAGGACTACAGTCTTGTTTCAAGCCTTATATTGTTTTTCTGTCGTTCACCCAAGCCCAGTGTCAGATCTGACTGTCAAGAGTCCCAGGATTGTGACCACTTTAAGTCCTCAGAGGCTCTAATTTCTAACATCTACTGAGAACTCGAAACTTACACTCCTTGCTTCAGGGACTTGGTAGAGCCCTGGATATGGAAACACTCTAAGAAAGAGGCAAGCCCCATGTGCATGTGTGCCTAGAGGCCCACAGAGCTATGCATTATGAAATTAGAAGGCTGAGAGCCAAGCCTGGATCCCCTGCTGAGCAGTCCTATGACATCTTTCAAGAGATTTAGCCCTGTGCTGGCATACCCATCAGTGGATGCAATTGTCTCCTCTTCCCCTCCTCCTCTTCTTCTTCTTCCTCCTCCTTCAGATTTATTTACTTTTACCTGTATGTGTGTGTACCTACTTGTCTGTATGTGCACCGTGTGCATGCAGTGCCCATGGAGGCCAGAAGAGGGTGTCAGATCTCATGGAGTATAGACAGGTGAGCTGCCATGTGGTTGCTGGCAACCTAACTTGGGTCCCCTGTAAGAGTGGCAAGTGCGTGTAACTGCTAGGTCTTTCCAGGCCTGTAATGACATTCTTGGTGACTCCCATCCTTCTCTACAACCTACAGACACAAACACACAAGGTATGACAGGCTGTCAAGTGTCTCAGCGAGGTTAAACCTTTGCCATAGTTTGGATCTTGAGTGCTGGAGGCTTGGTTACAGCCTGTGGATCCTTTAAGAGGTGGGCCTGGTAGGAGAAAGTTAGATTACTAAGAATACAAGCACCTAAAGGGAATGGCAGGACCCCCGGTACTTCTTGTCTCTCTTTTGCTTCCTGTCTGCCAGGAAGCCATTTTTGTTGTTGTTGTTGTTGTTGTTGTTATGTGTTCCCACTATGGTGAGCTGCTTGTTACAGATCCAAATGTCCACAAGGCTAAGAAGCCCCAGCCTGAAATCACTGAAACAGGAACCATGAGCCAAAACAGACCTTTCTTCTGTTCAATCTTTATTTCAAATCTCAAGTATTTGTCGTAGTGCTGGAGAGGTGGCTGCCAGCCTTAGCGTGATTGTGTCTGTTGAGACTATACTCACTTCAACCATGGAGGGAGTTGGAATGCAGGAGCTCCTGGTCCCTTCTTCTATGGTCCTCTGGGGACAACCCAGGGCTGTTGGTGGCCAGGTCTCCCACCTTGAACTCTCTGCCCTTGCTTTTTTCTCTGCACCCTTGAGCCAGGCCAGAGCAGCTGCCAGTCCCTCTTCAGCTGAAGATGTTTTCCTGCCCACAGCTAAGCCAGTGCAGGTGCACCATGGGAAGGTTGTCTTAGCACCTTGCCTTTCATACATTTTTTTTTCCCCAGCAATTTACAGCTGTGGTCTGGAGCCTGCCTACATGGATGTTTCTCCAGGTGACTTTGCACTTATTGAAGCTTTGCCCGATGATCAGATCTGGAGTGAGGACAGATTCCAGACCTGGTCCCCACCCCCACCTCTGTGGGACAGCTCTGGTCCCCACTCTCTATGGAGCAGCATTCCATGGAGCCTCAGGGTAAAGCCTACCAGAAACACCAAATCCAATGGATGCCAGACCCAGGTAGCAGAATTCCTTGAGAGCTTTCAAAGGTTCCGGCTGTGGCTGACAAGATGGCACAGTGGGTAAGGGTGCTTGTCACCAATCTGAGTCTCTTCCCTGAGACCTGGTGATGGGGAAGAAAGAACTCCTACAAGTTAGGTTCTGATCTCCCACATGCATACTATCATATAGTCCTCAATAAATAATGGACAAATTAAAAGTTCAAGCCAAAAGATCCCCCAACCCTGGCTTGGAAGGGTCAGGCATAGCAAGGTTTATTTTTTAAAGCCTCCCCAAGGGACTCCTTGTGGCCTGGTGCAGAACCCACTCAGAGAGCGAGAGAGATAGAGGTAGAGATAGAGATAGAGATAGAGATAGATAGGGGGGGAGAGGGAGAGGCAGATCTGCTTTTTATGACTAAGGAGAAACTTGTGGCACAGATGTTTTCAGTCAAGTTCAAGGTCATGCCAGCTCTAGGAGTTGGCATGTTCTTGGGTGAAGCTGCTGCAGGGGTTCCGAGGCGTAGGGAGGGAGCCCTGTGCTACATTCCAGAACAGAGCTGGCTGTGAGCAGCTCAGAGAGAGCGAGCTTCAGTGCCAGCCTGGCTGAATGGATAATTAAACAGACAGCAAGATGGCATGTGGGCGCCCGCCCCTCCCCCTAGCCGGCTGGGGGATAATACACCCTCCTGT
This sequence comes from Mastomys coucha, assembly GCF_008632895.1. Classification (NCBI taxonomy): domain Eukaryota; kingdom Metazoa; phylum Chordata; class Mammalia; order Rodentia; family Muridae; genus Mastomys; species Mastomys coucha. Next base: position 58,308,736 of record NW_022196906.1, on the reverse strand, counting down.
CATCAGAAGGAGCAGGAAGAAAAGCAACTGGGCCTGGCTGTTGGCCATTTCACAATATTGCTTTTGTAAACAAGTTGAAAAATCCAATAACTGTAAAACTTATGGCGTGTCCTAAAAAGTCTGTCGCCATTTTCCCCATACATGGATGAATGTTTCCAATCCAAGTTGTTCTAATTAAACAGTTCTGTCCCTTTGGCAGCTAGGCCATCCTCCAGGAGGGTCCCCAATGCCTTGGGCTGAGGGTGGCACTGTGGTACTGTGTACAGCCATGGTGATTTCTGTTTGATTAGTCGTTGGGCTGTCCTTCTGGGCTCACAATTCCTCTAAAGAATAATCCAGCTCCAACAAAGAGGCAAAGTGGGAAGATGGAAATGGCAGTGGAGCCTCTCAGAGCTCAGTGCTTTGGGCGGAAGACCCAAAGCTGTTGAGTATGTCACTTAGAAAAAGCCTCAGGTGGGGACAACAGAGGACAAGATGTCTGGGTCCTGTCCAGAGAACCTAGGGTTGCTGATTGGGAGGGAACACATGCACACATGCATGTACACACACGCACACACACACACACACTCACACACATGCGCGCATACACACTCTTACTTGTGCTTACATCTATACACTCACACACAAAATTACACACTCTAAACACTCTCAGACATACACTCACACAAAGATGCTCACAATTCACCCACTCCCTCCACCACAGTGAAATTTGCCCATATACCATGATCACATTCTCACCCTACTCTGCTAACAACTCTCTATATACACCCCTATACTCTTCCACACACATACACAGTCCATATCCCCAGTCAATCACACATCCACACACACATGTGTTCATTTATAATCGTTTTCCACACACATTCACATTCACCCTCATATACACTCATGTACCCCACATAGTCACACACACAGACACACACACACACACACATACACACACAGGCAGACACACACATTCATATATACTCACGTACCTTAACACATCCACATTCAGACTCACACACTCATATTCTCTGAACCCAGTCACAGACTTATGTGTCCTCATGTACCCCACCCTCATCTGCACCCCCAAGCTTACTCGTCCTTGTTCACACACACACATACACATACTTGGACGAGACAGCCACAGGAGGGAGCCGAGTCCTCAGGAACAGATCCTGACATACATTATGAGGGGCATTTGAAGGGAGATCACAGGTACTCAGGGTGTCAGGATTCCCAAGGCCACCAACTCCCCAAACCCTCTCTCACCTCTGTCCCTCTTGCCCATCTCCCTGGAGCTGAGCCAACCTCAAGTGTGAAGAGCCAGTTCTTTGCAGGACTGCCCTCACTCCAGGCACTGGAAGCAACTTTCGATCAGTCCAGTTAGCTGGCCACAAGCCTAGAAGCTGCTTAGGCCACCTCAGCCCTAGATATTTGCTAGGGAGATTTGCATATCACAGGAAACAATATTAATTAAAGATTTATTTTATTATTTATCTCTGTGTATACTTACATACCTGTGTGTTTGTGTGCCCACATGCATGTAGATTCTCTGGGGAGGCCAAAAGAGGGCCTCAGATCCCCATGGGGCTGCAGCTGCAGTCAGTTGTGAGTCACTCCATATGGGTCCTAGCAACTGAACTGGGGTCCTCTGAAGTAGCAGGAGAGCCCATAAGTATTGAGCCATCTCTTCGTCCCCAAGGAAACACCATTCCAATGATAACAGCTTTTTAAGAAGCCATAGTCAAATTCACAAGGCATGGAATTTACATTGTAACCATTTGAAGTCTGTAAAGAGTGTTAGGTTAACGTTGTTGCACCACCAATATCTAGGGCTTTCTTTAGTTTCCAAAGCTCATGTCTGTGTCCCCTGGCACCTCCATCTCCCCTTTCCCCATTTGACAACCCTTGTCCTTCTTTCTGTTCCTGTGACTTTAAGGATCCCAGAGACATTGTATAAGCAAAATCACATTGTTTTATCTTTTTGATTGCTACAATTTCACTGTAGCAAAAGGTTCTCAGTCATAGCTGACTAAAAGGAGAGATGCATGAGGCCAGGTATGGAAGGTTCCAAGCACACTGTGTCCCCTTTTTCTTAGGGACACATTACTTTATCAGCAATGAAGTGTGACAGACTCAGACTCTGGCCAGCCTGAGCTGTGATGCATGGAGTCCTCACTGTGCCGGTGGCAGGGACAAGTCCGACATGTAGGCCACCTGACTGAACTGAGCCTCAGGCTTCCTGTCCCTAAAGGGTAGGCTGTGGGGTTGGACCTGAGCACAGACCCTCTGATCACATGACTTATTTCCTCACACAACCTTTTCCCTCAGCTCTGATCACCTCAGACTGAGGCATCTCAACCAGTAGAGGGTATTCTCTGTGTACTGTTGTACTGTGCCTGTGGGCTGCATGGGTTTCTTAAGAAGTTTTGATTCCTTCAGGGGTCCTGAGACTTCCAGGCTCTGAGTCTCTCTCCTTCTCCCATCTTCCTTTGTCTCTATCTCTGTGTGGTATATGTGGTGTGTGTGGTGTATGTGGTATGTGTGGTGTGTGTGGTATATGTTGTGTGTGTGTGTGGTATATGTGGTGTGTGTGGTGTATGTTGTGTGTGTGGTGTGTGTAGTGTGTGTGTATGTGGTGTGTGTGGTGTATGTGGTATATGTGGTGTGTGTGGTGTATGTTGTATGTGTGGTGTGTGTAGTGTGTGTGGTGTATGTGATGTGTGTGGTGTATGTGGTATGTGTGGTGTGTGTGGTATATGTTGTGTGTGTGGTGTGTGTAGTGTGTGTGTGTGGTGTATGCTGTGTGTGTGTGGTATGTGTGGTGTGTGTGGTGTGTGTAGTGTGTGTGTGTGTGTGTGGTATATGTGGTGTGTGTGTGTGTGGTATGTGTGGTGTGTGTGGTGTGTGTTTGTGTGTGTGTGTGGTATGTGTGGTGTGTGTGGTGTGTGTTTGTGTGTGTGTGTAACAGCTCACCAGGCCCCTCTTGTTTAAACCCTCCCCTAAAGTGGCCCCACTTTTCTAGGGACTAACTGAGAGCAGCCAACCTGCTTCTCTAGAGAGATAAAGACAACTGGAAACCACGCTTCTCCTCTAGAGACTATTCAGGATAGAGGCTCAGAGGTTGGAGTCTCACAGTAGTTACCAGGAGAGAAGCTGTGGCCTGCCTGGAGTCCAGGGTCTATGGCTCAGTACAACTCCCCCCCAAAATAGGTCTACACCAAGAACCCATGACTGGCCAGACCTGACAGAAAGGACTTTTGCACATACAGTTCAGTTGAAGGCCTATAGGGCTGGCACCGTGAGAGCCTGTGACACTTTGCTGTAGTAAACAACTCGGTGTGGTGGTGAAATGGGATGGGTGGAATCTGAGACTCGCTGTCTAGCCAACCTAAATGCATTGTTGGGTTCTAGGTAAAAAGGAGAGACCCTGGGACTAGAGAGGTAGCTCAGTGGTTAAGAACACTGGCTGCTCTTTCACATCACTCTGGTTTGATTCTCAGCACCTCAGGTGGGTTCTCAGACATCTGTAATTCCAGTTCTGGGGACCCAACAGCCTTTTCTGGCTTCCACGGTTACCAGGTGTGTTAATGAGGTACAAAAGCACCCATACACATAAAACACTTTAAAAATAATGAGAGACCCTATCTCAAAAACCAGGGTAGACGGTACCTGAGGAATGATGCATGATGCTGGCCTTTGGCCTACATGTGGGTACTCATGTGTGTGCATACATGCACAAAAGCAAACACACAATTAAGAGAGGTAGAAGGGAGGGAGGAAGGGAGGAGGGGAACAGAGAGAGGGGAGAGAGGAAACGGGAGAGGAGGAAGGAGAGGGAGAGAATATGTTAGAAGAAAAGAATCACATTGCCCTCAAAGCTTGAGAATCACCCAGCCCCGGCTTGAGACACCAAAGTGTCACCAATGTGCACTGGGCTCAAAGGGTTCAGGGATGGGAGATACAGGGGATGAGTCAGAGAAAGGCTCACCCACAGAGGCAGGTCCAGTCATGGCCACAGCGGGCAGGGAAGGGCAAAGCGGTGCTCATAGCCTGAGATAAGGTCAGGAGACAGATATGAATTGCTAAAAATGAGACCCAGAGGCAGAAACTCACACAGGCTAGGCAATAGAAGGGCTGAGGCAGACATACCGGATGCCACCACAGGCCGAGTCAAGAGAGAACACCACTGAGCATGGCCATCCGGGAGCTCAGAGCCAGGGTGGGACTGGGCCCTGCCACTGCTAAGCTGCATGGTCCTGGTTGAGTCACTCTGTCCCTTCTGAGCTTCACCCTCAGGCTCCACGGGAACTGGGGACACATCACAGCCTTGGATGCCCAGGATGCTAGAGTTGTGCTTGGCTGGACAGCTTTAGTTGCCACCCACCTCAGGGTCCCTAGGGTCCCTTCTTTTCTGGGCCCCTCCCCCACTCCTCTGCCCCAAGGAGGGAAGCCCATTTCCCCAGGAACAGCTGTGCTTCCTCAACAAACAAATGTCGCCTTAAAACGTCTCCGAGGAAGAGCGGGCGGTAATGACTGAACATCTGGCCAGGCCCACACTCTCAGGCTTGGCGGCTCTGGAGCCTGCCAAGTGACTATTCCCTAATGTTCACGGCGTCTTGGCACCTGCTATTCCCAATCACGCTCATTCCCTGGTGCTCAATTAAGATCTGAAGCAGGCTGGGTGCAGGGAGGGAGAGCGTGGGCCCGTGCCATCGGCCATTCAATCTCCTGAGACTGGCAGCAAACAGCCTCTCTTCTGGAGCTGCATTCATTCATTCATTCATTCATTCACACATTCATTCACCCAGCACCCTACAGTAACCGTCATTCCCTTCCTCTCTCCCAGAAAGATACCACCTCTAAAAAGGGCATCAGACAAATTCCATCTCTAAAGGGTCAGATAAAAGTAGCTGGCATCAAAGGATATATGGCCTTTATGACAATTCTGCAGGCTTGGTGTGTGTGTGTGTGTGTGTGTGTGTGTGTGTGTGTGTGAGCACGTGTGCATCAGCATGTACACATGTGGAGGTCAGAGGACACCTCAGGCATCCTTTCTCTTGTGCCATTTATCTTTTGTTTGAGACAGGGCCTCTCACTGACCAGGCATCCCTCCAATAGGCCAGACCAGCTGGCCAGCCAGTCTCCAGGGACTCTGCTCGTCTCTGCCTCATGGCACTGGGACTACAGGCATGTGCCATTGTGCCTTGCCTCTTACATGGATCTGAACGCTGGCCCTCATGCTTGGGAGGCAAGTACTTTCGTGAGTAAACTGTCTGTTGATTTGGTTGTGTCTTGTGGCAGGGTGACAGCAGCCACAGCCAGAGCATGGGTGATGGAGCCCAGCTACCCTCTAGGGAGCCTCTGTCTGCAACAATGCTGGCTGAGCTGGCGTGGGACAGTGGCGGGGACCCTGCTAGGTACACACAGGATCCTGAGGTCATCCCAGCACCAAAAAGACAGAAAAGTGGACTGGTCATGTCTAATGATACGGGACAGCACCCTAAGGGGAGTAGCCATGTCATCGGGGGTGTCTGTGCTGAATGGCCCTTGTTGCTGTCCTACTCAGGGCTCTACCTATCTCTCTGGAGGACACGTGTAGT
>NW_022196906.1:58288148-58300648 GCF_008632895.1 Mastomys coucha | reverse complement strand
TGAGAGTATATGTGGGGGGGAGAGTATGTGTGTGTGAGTGTGTGTGTGTGAGAGAGTATATATGTGTGAGAGTGTGTGTGTGAGAGAGAATATGTGTGTGTGAGAGAGAATATGTGTGTGTGGGAGAGAGTATATGTGTGTGAGAGTGTGTGTGTGAGAGAGAGTGTGTGTGAAAGAGAATGTGTGTGTGTGAGTGTATGTGTGAGAGAGTATGTATGAGAGTGTGTGTGTGAGTGTGTGTGTGAGAGAGTATGCGTGTGTGAGAGTGTGTGAGTGTGAGTGTGTGAGAGAGTGTATGAGAGTGTGTGTATGTGTGAGTGTGTGTGTGAGAGTTATGTGTGTGTGAGAGTGTGTGTATGTGTGAATGTGTGTGTGTGAGAGTGTGTGTGTGAGAGTGTGTGTGTAGCTGAGGTTGGCAGTTCAGATGTTACTTTATTAGTTTACTATTGTGTGTGTGCATCATATGTGTTTGGGCTCACATGTTATGGTGCACATGTGGAACTCAGGTCAGCAGGCGTGTGGCGGATCCATTACCCAGAACCACCCCTCTGACTCAAAGTCAACAATTCAAACAGCAGTTTTTAGAATCAAACATTGTAACATAGTGGTTCTCAGCCTTCCTAGAGCTGCGCCCTTTAACACAGTTCCTCATGTTATGGTGACCCCCAACCATGAACTTACGCTGTTGCTTCTTCATAACTGCAATTTGGCTACTGTTAGGAATTGTAATGTAAATATCTGATGTGTGGCCACAGGTTGAGGACCAGTGTCCTAACACTGTAATCCAAACATATCTTAACATGATATTGACGTGCTAAGGAATGACAGTAGGAAAATATTAACATCTGTGTTTGCATTGTTTAAACGTTATGATCTGGGGACTGGAGAGAAGCCTCCGGGGTTAGGAGCTCTTGCTGCTCTTGCAGAGGACCGGGGTTCAATTCCCAGCACCCACATCAGGAGGCTCACAACCGTCTGCGACTCCAGTCCCAGAGAATCTGATGCCATCTTCCCGTCTCTGTGGGCACTATACACATGTGGTGCACAGAAACCCAAGTAGGCCAACCACACAGTTAGATAAAAATAATGTCAGTCTTTATAAAGTTTGAAAACATTTCTACAAGAACAAACCTTTCTGCACATACAGGAAAAAAAAAAAACAAACGCAGAGGAGCCTTACATGTGAACTCAGGTGTTGCTGGCACTGTTGATTTTATGTGGTGACATGATAGCACCCATCATGCAGGGGGTACAGTATGTTACCAGAACCGAGGGTTCAGGGAAGTCATAGCCCGTGACAGGAGCTTCCGGAAACACTCAAGCTCTGCACACTTTAGGTTTTTACTTCAGCTGTGGGCACTGTGTGTTCAGAAACATCTTACTGTTGCCCAATTTTTCATGACTTTCCATTCAGTCCAATGGCACTCGATTGGAGAATCTGAGCTACAAGGAGCTCGGTGCTCTCGAAGCTGCCTTTTGCTCATTGGCTCTGACTGCCGTTAAGGTCACATCACAGAGAATCTAGCCAGAGCAGGATGGCTTCCTTCCATTGTGACTCTGACGTGCAACTTCATGTCTCAGGGGCAGCAGGATGGTGTTCCAGTGTTCCAGAGGTCAGCCCTGTCCCCAGCTACCAGTGTCAAGCACGTTTGGAGGGCCTTGGTCTGTGTTCTCTCAGGAGCCTGCCTTTGTCCCAGCTCTCCTGGGTTGGCCCCATTGTCCGCTGGAGATCCCCCAATGCTGTTGACAGCCTCAGTTTCAGAACTCACGACTCTGCTTCTGCCCAGGCTGTCCCAGCACAAGGTGTGTGCACAGGCATGTGTGCTGGAGGTCCCATTGGGTCTAGACACCTAGTGTGACCAAGGCCCTGGGGGCATTACTACATCTGAGCCTCAGTTTCCCCTCCAGATTGGATCATCTAACCGGAGGTGGAAGAAATGTGTGGAAATTTGGGCATCGCAATGGAGGGAACTCTGCCCAGGGCAGGAAAGGCCAACCCGGCTGGGCAGAGGGGGGCTTTAGTAATTATTTTTTAGTTTTACTTATTTATTTTTGAGCTTTTGAGACAGGATCTCTCCATTTAGTTCAGGCCTCAAACTCATGATCACCCTGAATGCTCACAGGGATCACAGGTGTCGTTGGGTCACAGCCCGCCTGGTATGAGACGATTCTAGAGTCTCTTTCAGTCCTTCATAGGTCACCCCTTATATTGCATTAGCTTAGCAGCCGGGAGCACACGTTCTGGGCACACCATAAATGTATGCATGGTCTTTGGCAAATCCACGAGTTCTGTTTCAGGGAAGGTCAGAGAAAGGCACAGAGTGCCAGGAGTGCTCTGTCCGTCGTCACAGAGACTCCCAGGAGTGCTCTGTCCGTCCTCACAGAGACTCCCAGGAGTGCTCTGTCTGTCGTCACAGAGACTCCCGGAAGCTGTGATTCTTTGCTGTTAGAGGGAAGTTGACTCAGATCCCCCTCCACCCCCAATGCGGCTTCTACCTGTGCCGGTTTCCATCGCATCCTGTGTCCTACCTTAGTCCTATGAGTGTCTGACATATGCCGTTCCCTGCATCCATCCGTGCTTCCCTTTCTGCACATGTCGGGCCTGGAGTCTGGTCTTGCTCCTCTGTCCTTCCTGGGTTAGGGGTGCTGCTGGGCTTCTCCACTGCCTCTACCCCTGCCCCTGCCCCATCGAGGCTCTGCACACATGAGGAAACACGCACAGAGCTCCACCCCAGGATTTCTGACCCTCAGACTTCCCACAGCCCTGAAGGGAGATAGCCATCACCTTCCAGGGACCATAGGACCCTTCTCGACCCTCAAGCAGCCATCCTTCCAGCTTTCCTCTTCACTGGGGACAAATATCCACCTAACAGCACACACCTGGGTGTCAGCAGACTCTGAAATGCACAAGGACTGCTGAGCCCAGGGAGGAACTCCCCAAGACAAGGTGATGGTTTCTCTCTCCTTATCACAGGCCTGATACCCGGGCTAAGGACGTGGCTCAGCTGATGTAGCTCAGTTGGTAGAGTGTTTGCCTAGCGTGCATGAAGCCCAGGGTTCCATCCCCCTTACCACATAAGTCTGTGGTGATGCATGCCAGCAAGTCCAGCACTAAGGAAGTGGAGGCAGGAGGATCAAGAAGTTCAGGGTCAACCTTGGCTACACAGTGAATTTTGAGGCCAGCCAGGGATACATGGAACCCTGTGTCAAAACAACAAGCAAACTCTCTAACACTAAATATCTTCTTGATAGTTCATCTGGACCCCTCCTCAGAGTCCTGAGGCCCACCTCTGGCTCAGCTCCTGGAATCCAGAGCATCCCTGATGCCTAGCCCCCATGCCTCCCACTGCTTGATGTGACGGTAGCTCCCACACCACTTCCCTCTTCAGACTTCTCTTTCTGATTTGTTCTCTGGGATTTGCTAGAAGTGATGTTTAAACGAGCTGCCCTCATTTCTCTGACAAGGGCTCAGAATTTTTGAGGGCCTTCCTCCCAAAGTCCTGCAAAAAGTGAGTTGAGTGTAGGTGAGCCCGTGACCTAACATCCCTAGAAAGATCAGTACACCCAGTGACTAAATGATTCACCCAAATTAGGATATTTGTGAGCAAGAAGGAGGGCTCATTCTAGTCAGGCAGGGCAGTAGGTGTGACCCAGGCTTCCCCAGGCAGCCCTGGACTTGTGGCTGCCTGGCGACTATGGACTGGGGGTCTGGTCTCTCTCAATCCCTCTCTCTCTCTCTCTCTCTCTCTCTCTCTCTCTCTCTCTCTCTCTCTCTCTCTCTCTCTCTCTCTCTCGTTAGCTCTTATGAAAGAGTACTCCCAATGTAGTGCACATGGGAAGGTGTGTGCTCACTGCCAGGAGAAGTCTGGCCATTCCAGCCAGCCCGTCCTCTGTAGTCCTGTCCCTGGCCAGCTTTGCATATCGCTAGTTTGTAGACAATGGGCCTGTTCTTTGGACAGTTCTCAGCACTCCTGGGACTTCGAAGACAACAGACACCAGTATTTTTATGGTCCAGGTAAGAAGAAACCCAGGGTAGAGGGTGATTGAGGAGACGTCTAAAGATTTTCAAGCACTATCCAGAAAACACCCAAGTCCCAGATCACTTACCGTCAAGTGCTGCACTGTGCCGTGATCACCACAAGAGGGCGCCCACACACAGACAAAGACACATGTTGTCCATACTCGTCACAAACTAGTGCCAACGTCTCACCTGTAGGTTGACTGTTTACTTTCAATCTGAAATAAGGACACACGGAGGGAAGTGTGAATGTTTTACTCTTGACCTTTAACCCTTCCACAGAAGCTGCTGGAATGCTGACCCAAGCCCACTGTGAGTCCTCAGGTGTGTTCCCTGTACGCAGGGACCTAGGTCACGACAGCCGTCACCACGTGGCATCATCAGTGCCACCTGGGCTGAGTCCCCACTCTCAGTGGCCACGGTCACTGGATGGCGTTTTCTAGCAGGTGGTGTCACCTCTCTGTCTATTCCATCTGGTCTTCTGCAGCACCACTGTTGGAGGTGACCTCCAGCTAGGGTCGTTGGCGGCCCATCCCCTTGCTGGAAGAGGCTCAGGCAGTTGTAGGTGCCCCTAGTGGGGAGCTTTCAGATGATCTGTCCCAGTGATGCTCAGGTGATAATTTGAGTGAAATGGAGTCTGCCAGATTTTCCCACCACCCTCTGGAGCTGGTATCCTTGTGAGCAGTTGGCACCACTGGTGCCCAGTGACATTCAGCCTGGCACTTTTCCTGGTCTAGAACCTTCACGGACAGGGAGGAGTCAGGCATCTATCATTGTCACTGTGGACATTTGGACTGATCGGTCCTCCCACAGGTGACCAGTGGCCTGACTCTACCTCTGCCCCTCCCCCCAGGGGGTCCCAGCCTCACCTCTCAGAGCTTCACGCTTCTCCATAGACCAGAGCAGCCACTTCCTTCCCCAAGGGCCCTGTCCTTACCTATGCACTGATCCTCAATGGGGCCCGTTTCCTTCCTGAGGTCTGTAGTGCCCTAGCAGGTGGCTACCCCTCACACTGGGCAGGTTCTGGCCCCTTTCTGGGTCATCCTAGGGCCCCCCGAGAGGTCATCTGTATCCCGCCGCACTTCCACCCCTCCATTTTGAACTGAGGGGAAAAGTTTGGTGGAAACTGGATTGACTCTTAGCCTTTCCCAAGGCAGGGTTAACATTCCACCATACCTTCATACTCCATCACTTCACACTGTCATTCCCACTTGTCCTTGTCCTATCAGTCAATACAAAGTGTGTGTGTATGGTATATTGTGTGTGTGTGTGTCTGTGTGTATGTGTGTATGTGTCTATGTGTTTGCTGCTTCTTTGGAGAATCTATCTGGGTTGGCTCCAACAGAAACGGCAATGGCGTATCATCTCATCCCTCTCACCCCTGGGACACACTGCCTTTTGACTGGCATCTGTGCCCCTCCCAATCCCAACTGGGCTATGAGACTCTGGCTGGACATCTGAGAGAAATCCACTACACCTCTGATAGACAGCGTGATGGATAGTTTCGATTATCAACTTGACAGAATGTGGGATCACCTGGCCAGAGTCTTGATTGAGGGACTGTCTAGATCAATTGGCCTGTGTGTGTGTGCGTTGAGGGTGTTGCCTTGCTTTTGCTAATTGAGATGGGAAGATCCAGCCCACTGTGGGCAGCACCATTCCCTAGGTTTGGATCCTGGATTGTATGAGTGGAGAAAGCAAATTGAGAGTCTTGTGCACACATTCATTCTCTCTGAGCTCTCGAGTGGATGAGATAGACAAGCTGCTTCAAGTTCTTACCGCCTCAGTTTCCCAACATTGATGGAAGGAACCCAGATCCGTGAGTAAGTAAATCTTTAATCCCTTGGGATTTTTTGTCAGGGCATTTTCGTCATAGCAATGAGAAAAAACCAGGACAGACAGATTATCTTTTCTATAAAGGATCCAGCCAAGGAGGGCCTGTGACACCTGTCATCAACCATTCATAAAAAAAAAAAAAAAAAAAAAAAAAAAAAAAAAAAAAAAAAAAAAAAAAAATCCCACAGATGGGCTGGAGAGATGGTTCAGTGGTTAAGAGCCCTGGCTGCTCTTCCAGAGGTCCTGAGTTCAATTCCTAGCAACCACATGGTGGCTCACAACCATCTGTAATGGGATCTGATGCCCTCTTCTGGTGTGTCTGAAGACAGCTACAGTGTACTCATATACATAAAATAAATAAAATCTTTCTTTAAAAAAAACCCACAGATGAATGTGACTCCAGGCAGGACTTTCCATTTAAAGTGCTTTAACCACAGCCCTCCCACGGTGACCCTTCACCTGTACCTTAGGCTGCCCCTGGATCCTGAACAACTCTTGCACCAGATCCCAGCCTGTCTGCTCATTGTCCTAAGCCCTTGGGAGGTGGCTTTTTACTGCCTTGCTCACAAATGTGTAAGGGACATTAATGCTAGTCCAGGTAAGGTGTTAGGGGATTAGATGGCTCCAGATGACTTACTATGGTCTTATTATGGGGGGGAAAAAGGTGCATATCATTTGTTTAGCTCAGCCATATTATCATTGATATAGGACTCGTAGAGTCTGTCTTACCCCTTGTGGGCACAGCAGAGTTTTCCAGATGACTCTTTGGTCAGTCTCCATCTCAAGATGAGAACAAACACAAGTTGTAGCCAACCTGGAAATCTCACAAGCAAGAGACAAACCTGGGATGGGCTTCAGAAGTGGGAGGGGTCTCTGTTACCACAGCATAACCGTTTCCCTGACTGATACAGCTCATGAAGTTGGAAGGATTCTGCCGGGCCCTTAGCAGGTACTTAGCAAAGCCTCCAAGATGACTTTGGGAGACCCGAGGGACAAGATGCACTCAGGAAGATGGCTGACACGTAGTTACCAGAGGAAAGTCACTAAGAGGGTTAGCTAGGCAGGCACCCTGGGCCAAATCAACACACACTTCTCCAGCTCCTGGCTCAGTGATGGCCTCCGTGGATGCACGCTCAACAATGGCCCTGAGGCCGTTCTGAGTCGCAGGCACCCAATGAGCTCGAGTACTAAGGTGGGTAACAGGAAAACAGCTGTTCTTTGGGGGTGCTCAGCTACTTGGGCACTCCAGGAAGAGCTGTGGGTATCAATGTACATGTCCTCACAATTTGTGTAGAGGTTTGAGGGCTTACGGCTAGGTTACAACACCTGTCTCGAGGAGGCGCAGAGGGTTGGGCTGGAAGCCACCGTGCAGGCGTAGGAGGGGGATCTGGGAATGGCAGTCCAGGTGCAACCTGGGGGGATTTGGGAGTAAATTCCTGACCCAGGAAATCCTACCTCAGCTCTGCTGACATAACCTGCCTCACCTGCTCTTCTTAGTGGCCTTTCATAACCATCAACTTCAGAATTCAGGCCCCGTCCTTCAGGTGTGGACCGCAAGGGTAGCAACCAACTTAGGTTTCATTACACATGTACAGATCGCCATTACCTCTCAACCTTCACTTCTCCAGCTCTGGCCTCAGGCACAGGTTTGAGATCCACTCCCCCACCCCACCCCACACCCCATGCTTGAAGATCTTTCAAATGAATTTCCCTTTCACAAAACAAGCAAGATGGGCCTGCCTGGGAGTGTGCGGGAGAGCCACTCATCCAGCCACTTCTCCACAGCTGCCACAGCTGGAGAGCCCTTCTGCGCAGTGAACTCTCTTTGAAGCTGGGTAGAGCGCGGCCACTGTAGCTTGAGGCAACCCCACTGCACAAGGGTGGAAGGTGAGACCCCAAGAGAAGAGCAGTTTTCTGTGTTGCACACCAACCTACAAGGCGCTTGTTCCTCTTGACTTGTATAGCCAGCCCGTGCCACTTGCCCGGGTCCCAGCCTGCCTACCCTGAGGGGAACAGAAGCACACACAGACAAGGTAAGTGATGAAGTGCAACCAGGACCCTGAGCAGAGGTCCCAAGAGAAGGAAAAAGGCAGGGAGAGGAGGAGGGACGTGAGAAGGTTGTGTTGGGGTTAGAATTTGGGTTCGGAGACTAGAGATTGCCTTGGTCTCACTGGCCAGACAGAGAGCTTGCACTTCTGTCAGGAGATGAGATTAGGAGGGAAGGTTAAGCGAGGGTGGGGCAGATTGTAGGGCCCTTGGGGATGAGCAGAATCTCCACAGTGGTGTCCTTGACATGGGAGAGCTCATGCCCACAGCCTGGTTTATCTCCTTCACCTGCCAGGGCAGTGGTCCAAAAATTCTTCTCCATTATGTAGCCCTGGCTGTCTGTCCCGGAACTCACTATGTAGACCAGGCTGGCCACAAACTCTCAGAGATCTGCCTGCCTCTGCCTCCTGAGTGCTGAGATTAAAGGCACGCGCCACCATGAACTGCCCTCCAGGGAATCACTCTTAACGGTCTGTATGGCTCTACCACCCCTCCCACTCGCCATCACATCTTGCTGCCTATTCTGACATTCTCCTGGGCTGACCACAGGATCTGGAATGACATGATTCCCTGTTGGTTTGACTCTGGGCTTCCGTGACCTTATCTGTGAAATGGATTGGCCTGTTTACCCTGCATCCTCTCTGGGAAGCTCAAAGGTCTTACAGTTTGCCAGAGCCCAGTGCAGAACCTTCCTCTGCAGAGATGTTCTCCTCCCATTCAGGGGATGAGGAAACTGAGGCACAGAGAGATTAAGTAGTTTGGGCAAGCTCTTCCAAACTATAAGTGATGTGCCAAGGTCTTGATCCGGGTCCTGGGAGTCTGAATCTAGTCTCCAGTTTTCCTAGTCACTTCCCAGACCCTGGACCCCACCACCACCCCTGAAAAGAAACCCCTATGGGTTTGGGCCTGCCAGGCTCCTGAGATTCAGGATCTTCCCGTGGGAGGAGAAGGGAGGCCATGTCACCCACAGGAGCAAACAGGAGCATCTCACTCCAAGGAGCCACAGTGGAGTCCAGAGAACAGAGGAGGGTAGAGTGATAGTGTGTGGAGTACCATGGATAGAGCTTGTCCTTGATTCCATGTGCTAAGTGATGGGGTGATTCATGAGCCCTCTGTCTACAGTTAGGAAAGATGCTGTGCCTCCGCATGCTACCCCAGCCAGCCCCTGTGCAGCCCCATGTGACTCAGCCTGCCTTAGTCAACAGGCAAGTCAACATGCTGGGGGACATTTGGCAGGTGAGAGCTGTGGAGGATGTTGGGGGTGCTGTGCACCAGGATGAGGATGACTAACTCCTGCAAGCACAATTGTGGGAACAATCCCTTCCACTTACGTTGTGTTGGTAGACTTCAAAAACAATCTTGTCGTCATGACTTTGCTGTTCCCGGTGGTTTTTCTGTCATCTTGGGAACTGAATTCCTGGAATTTTGGTTGTCAGCCTTAGCCTTTAAGGGCTGAGCTATCTTCAGCTTGGGAAGACAGAAGAACTCACCCTGGGGCCCACAGTCTTAGCAACAGAGAGCATATAGGCAGCTTGCAAGCCACTCTTCCCTGTGCCTCTGCTGGCAGACATCATTAATCAATCATAGCACTCTTTCTAGTTCATCTGAGGGAGGCTTCTAAATGCCAATATTGCCCTACAGACAGCTACTACCAATCGATTAAAGATTGCCATTTGAGTGCAAGGGAATTCAGCTGTGTGACTCACAGATGTGGGGCGCAGCCCTGTCCTGCCTGTGAGCTGGCCTCTTCCTGGGGGGTGGGAGAGAGGAGGTAGGGGGGAGGAGCCTGAAGTCAGGACATTTCCACACGATTGGGACAGAGAATGACCTAATGCGGGCAAAGGCTGGGAACACCATGAGCCCTTAACCAACAGTGATTGGTAGAAACTGCCGGTTTTTAAGTGTTTAGTGGTGTATATGTATGTAATATGGAGAGGGAAGGAGAGAGAGAAAGAGAGAGAGGGAGAGAGAGGCTGACTCAGTCCAGCCTCACATCATGGTGAGTTATCTTCCAACCTAGTCTCAGAATCCTGGCCATCTCCACTGTGTCTCTACTTCAGAAGGGGCATAGAGGAGAGGCCCAAAGTCGCTCTGAGAAGCCCACGGAGGGTTATTCACCCCCTTTCCACCTGCCTCCCTCCCTGTATGGAGGCCTAGAGGGGCAGAGACTCTATCCCCATAGAACCTTCAGCTTTTCACACCACGGTTCCTTCAGCCCAAGGAACCTCAGCCTTCACGTGGCCTGCTTCGACAGATGTGGCAGTGTCCCATTCATTTCCTTTACCCTGGAAGTTCTCCAGAAGGAGGAACCCCCCCCCACACACCCTGCATCAGGAAACCACTTAGCAGAGACCGAGTCCCAGGAGCCATGGGCCAAGTCCAGGACAGACCTGGGGTCTCACCTGGCAGCACAGAGGATGATGGGAATCAGCTCTAAGCTCATTTCCTAGAAGCAAGAGGCCCAGACTCAAGGAGGCTGAGGAGTCAGGACGAGACTCCACAGTTTTCAATTTGTGTGAGGATAGTTCTAATCACACCACAAAAGAAATGACAGCTATAACAGTCTAAAGAAAAAGAAAGGAAGGAAGGAAGAAGGAAGGGAGGGGAGGAGATTTGGCAGATCATGTCTGTCAATCACCCAAATGGCTTAGAAAATCTCAGGAAACCTTAGGCAAGGAAACCTCAAGAGTCAGAGGCCTGCCTGAGCACAGAAGGGGGACTCTAACCAGACAACAACAACAATAACAACAACAAAAACTGAAAACCTGGGAAAAGACTGGAAATATTCTGTGTGCTCATGTGGATTACAATGCTGTCCTAAGGGCTTGGACTTTATTGTTGTCAGTCATTATTATCTTGGATGACTTGGATGCTTTCATGAACCCCACAGAAGACACGAGGCCCAGACAGGAGAAGCAGAGGCAACAGAGCCGCTTCCCAAGCCCACTCATAGCCCTCTGGAAGGAGCCGTCTCCAGGCCCAACGGGCAATAGCTTTTCTAGGCTGAGTGTCTAACATCACAGGAACCAGTGTGCACAAAGACACTTGGTAGGGGCAGAGAACATGGCTCAGTTGTTAAATGCATCACAAGGGCCTCATTTTGAACCTTAGCACCCACATACAAGCCTGATATGGAAACCCACACCTGTAATCTCAGTGCCTTTGAGGCATAAGGTGTTTGGGGCTTTCTGGCTAACAGTAGCCAAGCTGGCAAGTTCAGAAAGAGACTGACTCTTGGAAAACAAAGTTGGAGAAAGATTTAGAAAGGTACTGCTTGGCCTCCACTCGGTAAACTGTAACTGAGTTATTAATAAAGCATCGCGGGCTCCTGCTCTGAGTGGCCTCAAAACTCGGCACGCGTAAGACGTCTCCCCTCAAGAGAGGGAGGTGGGGTCCCACTTCCTGAGCAGGTGAGGAACTGGCAGGTTCTTAATGAGAACATTCTCAGTGGAGCTGGCCAGGTTGGAACTAGCTTGGAGTTACTTCAATTAGCTTTGTTTTGATTTGGGCAGAACTGGTCTGATCCAGTTAGATTTAGCCCAAACCAGTTAGAACTGGCCATAATCTACTTTAAACAGCATCTATCTCTGGGATCAGTCAGAACACGTTAGAGCTGGTTATATCCTGATCTGGTCAGCCCTGGAATTCACTAGAACTGGCTTGACTTGGTCAGAAGGGATTTGAGCCTGCTGAGACTGGCTGGAAGCAGCCTAGGTCTGTTTGCTGTGGTCTTGACAACAGCTCCGTTTTCTCCCAAGACCTGCTTTAATCCTGTTTGAGGCTGGGCTGCCTTGGTGATGTGTGAGGAAGGGATGAGAGATGCCGCGCTGGAAGGTAGGATGGTGACCCCTCCAGGTTTGGCCCCCTGCCCAGGGAGGGTCTCAGAAGCTGAACTGAAGGCTGTATGTTATCGAATCTATGTTCAAGCCAGCCATAGCCCTCAGAGTGCTGTACGGCACACATGCTGTACATCAGCGGCCTCACCCCATGATTAATGGGGAAAGCCGTCTCTGCTTGTTCTACATAAATCACTATACATGGAAACACATCTTTGATTTTATGGGTTCTCGCTGGAGCATGAAATCTCTTGGAGGACATTCCCTGAGGTCCTTGGAGCTATTGAAGGCCCCACTGCTCTTTCAAGTCCTGTTTCTCTTTGCAGCCCCCTCTCACCCATCCAGCTAGGATCCTCCTGAATTCTCCTAGGCTGAGGAGCCCCCCAGGACTCCCCAGGAAGGGTGAAAGGCGTAGTTTCTGCTGCCGCCCTCATTGGAGGAGGGTGAGGGCCAGCAGGGCTTTGTTGAGAACAGTCAGTCGGGAGGGAGAGGGCTGGAGACAGGAACACAGCACAGCACAGAACCTGCCTCTGTACAGAAGCCATCCTGATGTCCAGACCAACCTCTGGGGGACAGGGAGGGCATCAAATGCTTTTCTCCTTGCTGTGATAAAATACAAAAGCAACTTAAGATGGGTTTGTTTTGGCTCACAGTTTGAAGAGACAGACAGCCTATTGTGCTGGGGTAGGCATGGTTACGGGAGGGTCTCATGGCATTCACAGTCAGGGAGCAGAGAGAGAGAGAGAGAGAGAGAGAGAGAGAGA
>NW_022196906.1:58284586-58288138 GCF_008632895.1 Mastomys coucha | reverse complement strand
AGAGAGAGAGAGAGAGAGAAAGAGAGAGAGAGAGATGCACACTGATGTTCAGCTCACTTTGGCCTTTTGACTCAGTTTTGGGACCAAGCCCGTGGAAAGGCCTATCAAAGTGTGTCTACTCACTTCAGGTAACCGAATCCAGAAACTGCCCCCACAGCGGCTGTGGAAATCCAGAGATGAAAGAGCTCAATCACATTCCCAGGATGTGGAGCTGCCCACCATTGCCCTCCAGGGTGCTGTTAGCACGTAGGTGGCAGGTAGTCGCTTTGGTTGGCAGTACCTTAATGTCTGCATTAGCCACAAGGGCCAGCCTGGGCTCACGCATTGCTTTGGGCATCTGGGATGCTCTGATGAGCCCAGGTTGAGATCTCCTCTCTGCTTGCTGTGTCTTCACTGGTCTCTGCCTACTGCCCTTCCTTTCTCTTCTTCCACTTACACGTGTGGGTGACCCCCTCACGACGCACCCCAAACTTTGCCTCCGGTGTCTGTTTTGAGGAGGACCATCTGAAGATCTGAATGGTAAGAGTGAAGCTTGCTCACACAGAGGACACCCAGGGCTTAGGAGTGTCCCCTTAGCACCTGGCTCAGTTCCACATCTCTAGGAACATCCTTGGCCAGTGGCTGCTGCAGCCCTAATGGAGGCTCTCTAGGGAGGGCCTTGTTGGAATTGCAGGTCAAGAAGAGCCACAGAGGGGAGAAATGCCACAGGAGGGAGGAGGGAGGGAGGAGGGAGGAAGCCACTGTGAGGAGGGAGGAGGGAGAGCCACAGGGAGAGGGGAGGAAGAATGGCAAACGGGAAGGAAAGACAGCCGTGGGGGAAGGGAGCCACAGGGTAAAGGAAGAGCGCCATGGGGTGGGGCAGTGGGGGGAAGTCACAGTGGAGAGGAGGGAAACCACAATGGGAGGGAGGAGAGCCACAGGCCTTAGGTCACTCCTCCTAGGGGGAATATCTAGAGAGGCCCTTATGATGAGTTTGTGCACAAACATGACTAGATACTTGGTGCCCTTGGTCAAACTGCTGACCACTGCTGGCAGCCATAAAGCTTTAGCAGCAGGGACCCAGGGATGCTGGTCCGAGTCAGGACTCAGATGTTCTCTGGTGAGGGACTCTCTGAAGCTGAGAGATTACATCCCTCCCTCCCTCCTTCTCTCTCTCTCTCTCTCTCTCTCTCTCTCTCTCTCTCTCTTCCTTCTCCCCTCTACTCCCCTTTCGTAGCAGGACAAGCAAAAGCTCTTCCTCACCTTTGCAGTCCTGCCCAGCACCCCGAACTCTAGAGCAGCTGCATAGAATGCCTTGTGTTAAGAGGCCTGGCACAGACAAGGTGATTTCCTGGGCCCCTTTCTAGTGCCTTGGCCTGTTTGCAGCCTTGGGTTTAGGTGAGTGTTACCTCAGGTCACCCAGATGCCCGAGTGGTCTTCTGAGCTCTGTAGGAAGAGAGGCCAGGTTGGAGTAGGGAGTCTTAGCTCCATCTGGCCATCCTCAAGTCCCCATCAGGTGACAAAGGGCCAGAGTGAGCTTGCTGGGCCCCCAGAAGAGCTGTGAGTCACTGCCTGCCTCCTGTCCTCAACTCATCACCAGCTGGCACATGCCTAGCCAGGTACCCATCTGTGTGTCACCAGCTCTGGGGCCACCATTAGTGACACGCTGCAGCAGTTTTACGAAGTGTAGCTTGGAACAATTTTACACCTCATTTGATTTATGTTCAGGGATGCACTCCCCTCTCAACCCCCTGGAGAGATGCATGCTACCCATTCTGACTTCCCGGATGTTTCCTTAGAGCCAGACTTCTGTACAGGAGGGCTAGCGTAGGCTGACACGGGCTCCTGAGGTGCCTGTGATCTAGCCTGCCTTTCCCGGCTTCCTCTGTAAAGATGCTTGAGCCAGGGCCTTGTTCTGAGGCCCTCACAGGCAGAGACGAGGGCAGGGCAAACAGTTAAGGACTGGGGACTGGATGCACCCTGGGGAGACTGAGGTTTGGAGAGGGTCTTCAGGGCTGTGTGGATGCTTAGAGGGTAACTTAGGTGGCCTGTGGCCATTACTGCCTCTCCTCTCAGAAGAGTGACAGTTCTGCACCGAGATGCACGCATGGAGACCCATTGTAGCTGACTGGGCAGTGACAATACTAAGGCCAAGGCTGGGCCTAGTGAGACTTCTGTCCACTTCTCCCAGTGCAGACAGAAGGCAGAGTGGGCAGAGAGGGAGGCCTTGCCTTCAGACACTTGGCTGGTGGCATGCAGTTACCGCCTTCCAGGAAAGATAGCTTAGTTTCTCACTCGAGGGCCAAGGTTACATCCATGGTCTGATCCTTACACCCATTCACTTTGGTGGACTCCCTGGAGCCAGGCTTAGGGTAGGCTCTAAGTGTGAGTGAGGAAGTTCAATTGCCTCAAAGGCCCTACATCCCTCTGGTGGAGATCAATAAGCCCAGATAATGAAGCTGTGAAGGACAACATGGTGGCCCTACAGCATCTGTCCCCTGAGTATAGGACTCCCCCTGGAGCTGATTTCACTATAGGCACAACCCACACCTGATACAGAAGCTGGAGGGGCCACACACTTAGCATGTTGCATGCCTCAAGATGTGACCAGCGTTGCTCCAGTCACATGCGCTTGTCCCAGCTAAGACTCGGAAGCCGGTCACCTGAGGAAGTGGAGGACACAGTGTTCCTGTGGTCCAGGACTGGGTGGCTGCACTGAGACCTAGGGCATGAGTGATGCCCATTGCCCAGACTGCCAGCAGCAGAGTTCAGGGCTAGTCTACACCCCACTCCCATCCCAAGGACTGATAGGGTAATGTTTCCCAATGGGTGGCTCTGGGGTGACATTCTAGTTACTCTGAAGAGGACATGAGAGAGTGTCAGAATCCCAAAAAGGTGCTTTTTTTTAAAAAAATGTAGACTTTCTAGTATCCACTAGAGTAGAGAAAAGGTACCCCCCCACACAGGCCTCAGCCACCCACACCTCCCATTCTTTAACTCCACCCCCTATGTCTTCTCGCACATTTTTCCCCTCAAAAAAAAATTTATTGTTTGTTTTGTTTTTTTGAGACAGGGTTTCTCTGTATAGCTCTGGCTGTCCTGGAACTTACTCTGTAGACCAGGCTGGCCTCAAACTCAGAAATCTGCCTGCCTCTGCCTCCCAAGTGCTGAGATTAAAGGCGTGCACCACCACGGCCCAGCTCCCCTCAAATTTTTTAATTGATGGGATTTTTAGGACAGTTGCAGATTCAGAGAGAAATTGAGCCCAGAACTGAGTTCCCAGAGGCCCTGTGCTACACCCCGCAGTTGCCTCTGTAATTATACGTTGCCTTAATGTGATAAGTTTTGGGAGTTGAGCTTTCATTACTGTGAACAGAAGCCCCTTCATGATTTTTATAGTTTTCCCCTTCTGATATCTCTCTGCCCTGGGATTCCATCTACCCTTGGTCTCCTTAGCTCCCTCTGGCTTCACGACCATCTTCCTTCCTGATGCTCTGTCCAGTGTTTGTTGTGGAGGTGGTGTGTGTGTGTGTGTGTGTGTGTGTGTAAGACAGAGAGAGGGGGGAGGGAGGG
>NW_022196906.1:58263777-58284552 GCF_008632895.1 Mastomys coucha | reverse complement strand
AGAGAGAGAGAGAGAGAGAGAGAGAGAGAGAGAGAGAGAGAAAGAGAGAGAGAGTTGTTGTGTAGCTCCAAGCTGATTTAGAATTCAAGGTTCTATTTCCTCAATCTCTTGGATGCTGAGATTATAGATGTGTGCTACTGCCCCCAGCACATGAGTAATTCTTCAGTGTTATTTACTACCCAGACCTTGTTCCATTTTTCTATACTTATCTCAACAAAGTATTCCTAAGGCTGTTTTGTTCCGATCAGAATTCAAAGGGAATCTTCCAATTGCATTTGATTGGCATGGCCTTAAACCTCTGTCCTTGTTTGATTTCTGTCGCTGTGGTAAACACCATGACCAGAAGCACCCTGGGGAGGAAAGGGTTTATTTCATCTTACTGATCACAGTCTATCATGGAGGGAAGTCAGGGAAGGAGTTTAAGCAGGAACCCTGGGTCAGAAACTGAAGCAGAAGCCACGGAGGAACACTGCTTACTGGCTTATTCCCCATGCTTTCTCAGTCTGCTTTTTTATACTACCCAGGATGGCCCAGAGGGGACACTACCCACAGTGGCCTGGGCCTTCCCACATCAATCCTTAATCAAGAAAAAGCTCCACAGCCTTGCCTACAGGCCAGACAAATGGAGGCATTTCTCAGGTGAGTTTCCTGATTCTCAGATGACTCCAGCTTGCAGGTGGACAGTGTTTGTTTTGTTTGTTATTGTTTGTCAGCCTGACACAAGCTGGAGTCATCTGAGACTCAGCAAACTCACCTGAGAAATGCCTCCGTCAGTCTGGCCTGTAGGCAATCCTGTGGAGCTTTTTTCTCACTTTTCTCCTGTGTGGGTCCCAGGGACTAAACTCTGGTCTTCAGGCTTGGCAGCTAGTGTCTTCATCTGTAGGCTATCTTGCCAGCCCCTGAGTTTTGTGCCGCCTGAAATGAATGTGCTGTGGAGAGAATGCTCTGCAGCCAGCACTCAGAGTCCAGGTCCCCTCTTTACCGCTTACCAGCTGAGTGCTCTGGCCCACTGTCCTCAGTTTCCCCATCTGTCAGGTGAGCATGCTGGTAGTAGCACTGACTAGCTTGGAAGGTTATGATAGGAGCCAGAGTAGCTGTATGTTCAAATGTGGGCATCACTTTGGTCATTAGCCAACAGGGAAGTAGAAATCACAGGTTTTAACTGAATTATATCCTGGTTTCATCTCTTAGGACTTTTTTTTTCCTCTTCTTGGGTGAATTCACTCTTTCTGTGACATTGACTGTCATTTCCCCTGACACGTCAGTGTCAGATACTTTCTGATTGACAGACTCGTCAGACACATGGCAGCTGTGTTATCTGAAGTATGGGCCTTCCCTTGTACTTGGTCTCTGCCCCTTGGGAGAGGTACAGGAGGAAGATCTTGGGTCTTAGGCTAGGTGCTTTGGTGGTGGAAACCTGGATGTTACCGGGGTAAGTGGCTCTCTTAGGCTCATGGTTGCTGCCTCGGAGTGCTGGGATTAAAGTGTGGGTTGCCATACCCAGCTGCTTCTGCTTCTAATTTTTGGAAAGATTTATTACTTTGTGTGTGTGTCCCCTCGTGCGCACACGTGCACATCAGTGCAGGTGCCCACTGATGCCAGAAGAGGGTGCTGGGTCCCCTGGAACTGGATTTACAGGTGGTGTGAGTCAGTGGATATAAGTGTTGAGAGTCCATCACTGATCCTCCGCAAAAAAACGGGGATGTGCTCTTAACTATTGCAGCCATTCTCCTTTCACACACACACACACACACACACACACACACACACACACGACTTATATTATATGTGCATGTCTGTGTATTTTCTGTTTTTTCTCTTTATTATTTTTCCCCCAACATAATACTATTGATTATTTGGGATTTTATACAATGCACCGCATTACACTTGTTTCCTGCTCCTCTCAGGTCCACCCTTCCCTCCCTTGTGCCCCCCCCCGACAAAAAAAGAACATACCAAGCCCAATTTGTGTTGTTTATATAGTCCTTGGAGCATGGTCAGACTCCCAGTGGCCAGACCCTTAAAGATACTGAGTCCTCCCCCTCCCTGATGCCAGAAGCCATCGACTGTGAAGAAGTACACTTCTGCATCTTCCCACAATTTTTAATAACTTTCTTCAATAGCTTCCTGTCTGGACTGTTTCTTTTGGGGAAAAAGAGGCTGTCCCAGAACCCTTCAATGTCTCTTATTTCTCAATTGTGAGTCTGCAGCCAACTCTGGTTTCCCATGTGTGCACAGATGTCTACAGAGGCCAAAAGTGGGTGTTAGATCCTTGTTAGTGATCCCAACACCCCCTTTGCCCCATCACCTTAAATTCCGTTGCTTTCCTTTATTTCTATCTTTGAAATGAAGTCTGTTCTTTTTTATCCCAACATGCACCCTTTTCTGAGTCAGAGGGTGGCGGCTTCTAGTCTGTTATCTTACCCTAATTCTCCACATTTCTTTAAAATATCACAGAGTGGTCATGAGAATACCCAGTTACAGGAGCAGTCACATGACACCTGGGCTGTTTTGGGGATGCAACATGGCCTCAAATCCCAATAAACAATGTGGTTTCTTTCATAGCCAGAAGCCATAGGATCTAGACATCAAGAGGTAAGGATGGAGGGGCTGCCCTCCTCACCACTTTTAATGACCCATCAATAACACCCTGGGCATCTAGCCTTGCATTTTCAGGTTTCCCTGATTTTGAAGTCTTAGTTCTCAAGGAATTCGCAGAAGGAATGCAAATGGTGAAAGTGTGAGCAAAAAACTGGTAAGAACCAGTTAGTCAGCCCTAGCCACTTCCTCCAGCAGCACATTATCTCTTAAATGGGCAATGTTTGTGACATTGTGGAGAGATGGCAGTAGTGGTGAGGAGTGGTTTTTCTCTGGTAGTTTGGAGGAATATAGATTTTAAAGCCAGGAAAACCTGGATCTCTTTGTTCAAGCACTGTGGGCTTGGGAAACTAGTTTACTGGCTCTGGTCTGGTTTAGAGACCAGGATTTAGAGCCTGGGATGGTTAGTTTTAGCTGACAGCTTGATAGTCTATAATAACCTGAGAAGAGATTCTCAATGAAGGATTGTCTAGGTAGGGTTGGCCTATGAGCATGGGGGATTGATTGTCTTGATTGCATTTTGATGTGGGGCAGCTTGCCCACTGTGGGAGGCGCTATTCCCTATTCATTTTCTCTCTGCTCATGATGGCTGGTGTGAGTAGCTGTTTCAAATTCTTGCCTTGACGTCCCCGCAGTGATGGAATATAACCTAAACTGTGAAGTAAAACAAACCATTCTTCCTCTAGGTAGATTTCTGTCAGCATTGTTTTTTCACAGCAATGGAAACGATACTAGAACGGGCCAAACAAGACTGGGTGTCAGTTCGGCTTCTGATATTTATCTGTCTACATGGGGTGAGCTGGACCCTTCCAAGAAAAAGTGTAGACTGAAGGGCTGGAGAGATGGCTCAGCGGTTAAGAGCACTGATTACTCTTCCAAAGGTCCTGAGTTCAAATACCAGCAACCACATGGTGACTCACAACCATCTGTAGTAATAAGATCTAACCCCTTCTTCTGGTGTGTCTAAAGACAGTTACGGTGTACTTACATATAGTAATAAATAAATCTTTAAAGAAGAAAAAAGTGTAGACCAAAAATATAACTTTTATTGTCACTCTTTCTGAGCAATTATGGGGTTTCTGAAAAAAATTAATATCATCATGGGTGTTCATTAAAATAAAAGGTAATAATAAAAATAAAAAGGAAGATGCCACCTAAATTAACCATGAACTGAGTGAGGATAGTCTAAAAAAATTATAATTCCGCAGTTGAATAAAATGCTATGTGGCTATGACAGGTGTTGTGGATGACTATGAGATGCGAAGGCATGACACAGAATTAGGGAAGGAGCTAGCCACAGAATATAGACATTGAAATCATTTTCCTGGTTTGTTGTTTTCTTGAGACAGGATCTCACTAGGTAGCCCCAGCTAGCCTTGAACTTATGATCCTCTTGCTTTAGCCTCTTGGAGACTGGGTCCACAGGTGTGCATTATATAGGTATATTATATTTAGAACTGGTGCCTGTGTAATATGAAACACAATGATTGGAGTTATTCTTGGAGATGGGAACTTGGGTGGTTCTCCTTTCTCTTCTCCATGTTTTAAATTTTATTTTAACGAATATGTAGGGGATTTATAATGTAACGCAATATTCCCTCCTCAGCCAGTGTCTTGCGAGCCACGTGAGCCCTGCCTGCCAATTCCAAGTGTCCTGCATCCTGGGAGAAGGCAGGTTTAGCCACATCATTTCTATGACTTCCGAGTCATAGCTTCTCTTTGGCATGACTATGCCTCCTCAGCTCCAGGCTTCCTGTCTGTCATGGCAGAGGAAGAGTTCCCTGGCCTAGCATGGAAGAAAATCAGTTAGTCCTTCCATGCCCTGGACTAGACATGCCATCGTCAGGGGATCTGACAAGAATGTGTCTGCCGGGGAGGAACAGGCCCTGACCCAGCCCCATGGGCCTGTATGTGTTGGCCAAGGTTCACAAAGATGCTGGACTTTGGTCCTGTAGATTGAAAATATTTTTCAGTGGAGCCTTGGTATTTGACTGGAGAAATGATAATATTCCCTCTCGGGGATGTCAAACATCCGGATAAATAGAAGTCTTTTTCCATCTTCCCTCTGGCTCAAGGGTTACAAAGGACTCATAGACGCAGGGCTTTGGAACTGGCTAGTTCAGCCAGTGCAAGAAGCAACCTGCACACAGAGAGTGACTATTTTTAAAAAGAGAGGGAAATATGGTGCC
Organism: Mastomys coucha; assembly: GCF_008632895.1. Lineage (NCBI taxonomy): Eukaryota > Metazoa > Chordata > Mammalia > Rodentia > Muridae > Mastomys > Mastomys coucha. The sequence continues at coordinate 58,279,765 of NW_022196906.1, read as the reverse complement.
CAGGTTTGCTCAGAGGGCTTGGCTCCTTCAGAAGAGAATGCAGGACCTGCTTTTCAGCATGGATGCCTCTGAGTGGTGTCCGGCAACCACTGTGACACTTAAGGCTCACATAGCCAAGCGCTGCACAGCAGGAGGCTGAGGTCAGCCTAGCAGGGAAAAGCTATCTCCCCCAGGGCTGGGGCTGGGAGAAAGTGGAGGCAGGAGTTGGGCAGAAGGTGGCTTTAGGCATTAACTGAAGAACTGTTGTTATTTGCATTGAACTGGAACCCAAGGATGCAAGGGACAGGGAGGCAATCTCACCCAGCAGCTTGCTAAACAGAGACTGAATGTAGGTGTTGTGGGGCTGGGGTGGGGGTCCTCCTACACACACAATACCTGCTGGGTAAGATTTTGGGGAAGGGCTAGAAAAAGGGGGGGGGAGTGTGACCCTGTAGGAAGGGGTGACCCTTCATCTTCTGTCTCATATGAGTCCTAACAACCTTCCCAGATCTTGTGCTTCCTTAAGGACCATCTTACAATGTTTAGCCAGTGACCTCTAGGAAAGTCTCTTTGATTCTCTAACTCTGCCTGTCTCCATGTCACAGGGCCACTTCCTGACATGCAGGCACTGGAGCCCACGCAGGACCAGTGCAAGTACTTCATTTAACACTTTGTCCTGGTAGTTTGGCCAAAGACTACAGGCCCCAGGTGGCCAGACTTGCTGACCTGCCTTTGGCTCCAGTAGGACAACGTGGCATGTCAGTTCGGTGTCAGACCTTAACTCAGTAAGGAGTACTTCCTTGTGGGCAGAACTAGAGTTGGTCAACTGTCCTTGTGCCATGGACGTTCTACATCGAGATGAGATACTTTCATCACACGGGTGGACTTGAGCCTCTCCACCAGACCTTCTTAGAAAACTTTAAGAGGCCCTTGTGTTTTTACTGACTAGGTCTTGCCTGACACCTGCCCATCCCCCTCCCCAGCCAGGACTCCAGCTTTCACCTCTGTGGATTCCCCTGCCTCTCTTTGTCAAGTAATACCTCTGTTCCCTATGCTCTGTTCCCTATACTCTGCACAGTTTGTTCCCTACCCACAATGCCTCAGAGTGCCTGCTACCAGGCTCTGCACCTAGTGGCCCTGACCTTTCTCCTGCTCGCAGGTCGTCTTCACACACAGTCCGCTGTATCTCCAGGACATAGACTTTCCTCTGTCTACCAACATACCCCTCCTTTCTTGCTTCCAGTCTACCCCAGTCTTGTTCCCTCTGGGAGGAACCCTCTTTATTACTGTGGGGGCAGAGCTGCTTTTTACTCTCTATCCACAGGTCTAAGTGTCGGAGAGGCATCCTGGGATGCCTGAGTCCCTCATGACTTTTCCCTTCCCATTCCTCACAGTTCTTCCCATACTGTGTATGAGTATGTGATATAAATGTGTACCCGGTGTGTGTGTGTGTGTGTGTGTGTGTGTGTGTAGTGTGTGCGTGTATGTACAAGTGCATGCCCACACATGCATGTGGTGGTGAAAGGGTCCCTCTGTGTCCCTGTCCCTTTCCAATTTCAGCAAGCTCCTGTCTCCACCTCCCCAGCACTGGATGACAGGCACACACCACCGCACATTTTCAAGAGAGCGATAAGAATCTAAACTTGGCTCTTCACGTCTGCATGGCAAGCGCTTGGCCGACTTGAGCCATCTTCTTGCTCCTCTCACTTAGTCCCTCCTCCCATTCTTTCAAATACACTCACATAGCTGTGTGCTTGCTGTCCAGATCCATCATGATCCTTAAACCCTAAGCTCTTTGAGACCCAAGGCCGTCTGTACTGTTCATCAGTGTGTGTCATCACAGATGGGCAGACATGTCCCCTGAGCGAGTGGGAGAAGTGTATATGGAGGTGACAGAGGGCCATCAAAGAGGCAGAGAGCCCCAAGACCAAGCCTGGAGTCCAGACTGAGCACTTCTAACTGTGTGGCGCAGAGCAAGCTACTTACCCTTTTTTTGTTTGCTTGTTTTTTCGAGACAGGATTTCTCTGTGTAGCCCTGGCTGTCCTGAAGATCACTCTGTAGACCAGGCTGGCCTTGAACTGAGGCCTGCCTCTGCCTCCCAAGTGCTGGGATTAAAGGCGTGCACCACCACCGCCCAGCTCAACAAGCAAGCTTCTTATCCTGGCCAAGGCTCAGTTTCTTCTCCTATAATATAATGTCTATAGTACCCTCTTGTTGGGTGGTTTTGAAAATTAAAGACAAAGTGTTTGGAGAGTCTGACCCAGTGCCTGGTACTAAATGGCCCTATTCATCTCTCCCGAGTGCATACTGGAAGCACACACACAGGCAGACCTGAGCTGGGCCCTGGGGCCACTTTGGCCCTGTGCTCCAGGACGATCCATATTGAGACTGTGAATGGCAGCTATTCACAGCCGTGGAACTAGTACTAATAACAAACAAAATGTGGGGAAATTCTCCCTCTGGAGTGAAGGAGCCAAGCCCCATGGAAGCCTGCCTGGGCAAACCAAGGAGATGAGAGACGGGAACACGGTGTGAAGACGAGGCCGGCAGACTGGGCACTACTGTAACTGCTCTCAGGCTTTGCCCTTTGCTTAGGTTTTTCCTAGTGACTGAGCTAGAGAATTTCCTGAAGAAGACCCGTGTGGGGTGAGTACCAACGTATGTGAGGGTGGCTTTAAGCTGAGTACAGCATGGTCTCTGCCCTCAGGAAGCTCATAGGGAACAACCCATACACAGACTTAGGAGAGACACAGAGGTAGGCTCACAGGCGTGTGCACCCATACACGTGCACACAACGATTTCTTGGGAAGTCATGTCAGGGTCATGGAACAGAGGCATGCATGCCCTTGTGTCAGCCTGACTAGCAAGCCTGTCCCCATCAATGTCCTCATAGACACAGCTAGTGACAGTGATCGGTAAGAGCACCTTGACTTACCTGGCTGCCTATTCCTTACCCTCACTCTTAATCTACTTGAGGTGGGAAATGGTGCTTCTAAAGTCACAAAGCACCTGCATCCCTGCCCCAAACCTTTCAGGAGTTCTTGCTGGTTCTAGGGACTGAGCTGGGATGGGAGTAGGGCTCTCAGCCCAGGGTTCAGGTGTCCCTGTGGGCTGGAGGAAGCGTGGTAGAGACCAACAGAGTTTTTATAGTAGGCTCTGGCCTTTCCTCTGAGTTCTCATTAGTAAAAAGCGATAGACATGCACCATTCCCATCCCTGGCCCCAAAGACCAGCTCACACTCTTTCACCTCCTATGTAGCTGAGATGGTGAGCCCTGGCATGGTGGTAGAAGCTGTTTTAAAGATCACAGGGTTAGGCTAGGTACAGGAAAGCTGAAGCAGGAGGATTGTGAGTTTGAGAATCAGCCTAAGTTATATAGACAGGTGGTCATGTCAGAGGAAAGATGGCAGTACTGCTCTCAGCCAGTTTCTAGGTGGAGATTTGTGTGGCGAAAGATGAGCCCATATTTGTACCTATTAGATCCATTCCAGACTGTTAGCTGAGGTGCAAACCCAACATGCATCATGGGTCCCCATTATTGCTTCGGGTCTACCTGTTACAGCATCAATAGTTGATTGATAGTCCCAGGAGATCAACTTAGGAAGGGCCAGAGAGCCAATTTGAAATCAGTGCCCTGAGGACTGTAAGAGGTAGCCACCTGTGTCAAAATGCCAACAACCAGAAGAGTGAAAATGGAGAAGAAGGTTAGGCACTAGAAAGGGGATTGAGGGTGAGCCGCCTCAGGTGAGCAGCTCCAGGTGAGCTTCTGTAGGCTTCTCACTTATTGTCTTGCCTAGCTGATATTAGAAGGCTATGACCGTGCTTTGATTATATAGAATGTCTGCCTCACATCTGGATTTTCACCCTCTCCCTCCCAGCCCCTGCCTCAAATTCCAGGTTAGATAATGGGGTTCTATCTCATTCCCCCCATCCCGGGTTAACATCCAGTATTGGTTAACATCCAGTATTGGTTTTATGAACCAACACTGTTTTACAGATGAGGAAAATCAGACCTGGGGGGGTGGGGAAGAAACCATAAAGGCCAATTCATAAAGCCCAGATTGATCTTTCCACCTGGTCTTGGCCAGTGTGCTCAATTTCCAGAAAAATCCTGGCTCTTTCATGCCCTGGCCAAAGCTTCCCCCTGAGGACTGCTTCTCCTCTCTTGCCCATCCTTCTGGACACGCTTCCTTTCCAAGCCTGGTGGTTGAGAATTCAAAGGAGCTAGGTTCTTCCGGTTCCATAGAAAAACACGCTGGTCCACTCTCTGTTCAGCCCAAGGCAGCGCCTTGCTGTCATGCAGCCGGGCAGACACTGGCTGGTCTGTGTTGGGGCTGAGGCTCCCTCCAGGCAGGCCGTAATGACTTCTCAGAGGGAGCTGGCCTGGGCTCAGACCACTCTGGGCAGAGAGAGAGGAAGCTGAGGACAAAACTGCACTTCTCGTAAAGGTCTTGATCTAAAAATACAAGCGGGTTTCGCCTGGAGAATGCCGGCAAGGGGTGCCTGTCTGCGCGAAGGAACACAGCCTCACAGGGTTCCCGATGAAGGCTGCTCTGCCAAGGGGAGGTTGCAAAGCAACCCTTCTCTTGATGAGCATCGAGCTTCACATGGTTATAAGGAAGGATCTCAGAAGGCAGAATGATTTCCAGTCTAGTAACCTGAGTTTGTGGACCTGAAAACCAGCAAAGGTTAGGCTTCAGGCAAGGCTTGATCCAGTGGTTCAAATATATCACCAAGTGCCCAGTGCTTTATGTCTCTCCGTGGAATCACTGAGCTTCTGTAATTAGCGGGGGAAAAAAATAGACTGTCTAGTTAAATTTGAATTTCATATAATTCCTTACTGTAAGTATATTCTGTGAAACATTTGGGACAGATTTCTGCTCAAAACTGTCGTTTCTATGAAATTCAAATTTCACAACATGTCTTATATTTTATCTGACGCTTTTGTGTCTATATGTGATGTGTGTATGTGTGCATGTGTGCATTCACATGTGGAAGCCAGAAATCAATGTCAAATGGCTTCCTCAAGCGCATCTTTCTTTCTGAGACAGGGTCACTCACTGAACCAGATGTTCCCCAGTTTGGTTAGCCATCTGCCTGTCTCTGCCCCAACAATGCTGGGGTTATGTGTGCCACCATTCCTGGCTTGACGGTGGATCCTGGGGATGTGAACTCAGGGTCCCACGCTTTTGGCAAACACTTTCCTTTCACAGAGTCTCAATGAGGGTGGAAAGCAAAGACCATAGGCTCATATGTAATGTCATACAAAAAGAAAGGTGGTTAGTTAGAAGATGTGAGGAGACACAGTTGATCTGGCCAGTCATCGAGGAACAGTGAGGTTGCCATTTCCATCTATTACATGAATAACCATCTTGGGGAGGGGTGGCAAAGGCAATACCTCCCACATCACTGGAGGCCAGATGGGCTGTGTCAGCCATGGATGGGGCTGTGGTGTCAGCCATGGGGCCTGTGGTCCACTCAGAATGTGGGCTTGTCTTCAGAACTTGTTAAGAATTTCCATGATAGTAGCCACAGAGTGTCAAACCAAATTCTGGGCTTGTAAGTCCTGCTCAGCCTGCCTTAGTCTATCAGTGCCACCCTTCCTAGACCAGCTCTCTCTTGCTTTGTTTCTGTTTTTAAAGCAGGGTCTCATGTAGCTCAGAAAGGCCTTGAACTTGAATTTTATCCAAGTCTCACCATGGACCTCTGATCCTCCTGCCTCCACCTCCTGAATATTGAAATGGCAAGCCTTTCTGCAATGCAACATGGACGTTCATGCATGCTAGGTGAGCCCTCTGCTAACTGAGCCATATTCCCTCTTCCTCCTCGCTCTGACCCAAGCTTTCCCATTAGCATTCAGCACTCACAAGTCCTCCTTCCTGGGGCTGGGGTGGGGGACATGAATCTAAACCCTGGTCCAAGCCCCCACGGGCTCTCTTCTGTCATCCACATCCTGGAAGGGACCATGGGGACACACGGTCCTCATGCGCTTTCTTCCAGTTCATCTATCCACTCACTTGACTGTTTCCTTGTGTCTTGTCCCCGTCACTACTGCCAGGACCTCTTACAGCAGTGTACACTAGTACCCAGCATCTCTTCCTGTCACATCTGTGGCTTCTGCGACATCAGCTCCTGCTGTATTTCCCCCCACATCCCTTTCAGAGTCCTTGGCCAACCTGTCTTCCTTCACCTCACCTGATCCAGTTCTCTCTCTGCCTCCCTCCTGGGTGACTCACCCCTGCCAGTGACCTCTGTCACCACTTGGGTGCTTCTGACCCTTAAGAACACTTGCCCTGACTTTGGGACCTGGAGTCCAGTTGCCGGCTGGCTCTTCTTGCTGATCTCAAAGACGATCAAGACCCTCTGTTCATCACTCCTGTTTGTGTGGCACTGCCATTGTTTCTTTTTTTTAAGGCCTGCGTTTATAATTTGTGCATATCGGGTGGGGACTGGTGCCTGTAGAAGCCAGAAGTATCCTCTGGCCCTGGGGTTCCAGGCGGTGCTGAGCTTCCTGATGTGAGTACTGGGGCCTTCTAGAAGACTAAGTTATTTCTCCAGTCTCCATTCTCCTTGTCTGTCTGTCGTTTCTTTTTTTCTCTTTCTTAGAGTTACTTTTATTTCATGTGTATGTCTTTTGCTGCTTGTGTGTAAGTGGAGGCCAGAAAAGGGTTCTGATCCCCTGGAACTGGAGTTACAGATGGTTCTGAGCCATTGGGTCCTCTGCAAGAACAGCAAGTGCTCTGAATCACTAGACCAGCTGTCTAGTCTCCATATCTCCACATTCCTCCCTACCTCCTCACTCTTGTCCCTCCCTCTCTTATTTTATTTTATATATTTTTTGGTAACCGGGTCTCATTTTGTAGCTCTGGCTGGCCTAGAACTCACTATACAGACCAAACTGCCTTCAAACTCACAGAGATCTGCCTGCCTCTGCCTCCTAACTACTACAACTAAACATGCACTCCATTCTCTCTCTTTTTAAAAAATGATTTATTTTTTTTTAATGTGCATGGACATTTTGCCTGCACGTATGTCTGTGTGAGGGTGTTAAATCACTTGAAACTGGGCCACATACAATTGTGAGCTGCCACGTGGGTGCTAGGACTTGAACACTCTTACCTGCTGAGCCATCTCTCCAGCCCCTCACTCCATTCTCTCAAGTCAGGATTCAAAGCTGGCCCTTCCTGGTACCACCCACCATTGTGTCTTCCAAGTGTTACTTTCCAAATTCTCCCTGTCTCTCATCATCTTGTCATGGCCATCTTTCAGCTGGACCAATATGTAGCTCTCCATCTGTGTCCTCAGGCCTGCTCTCTCTCCTTCCCCTCACTGGGGAGTTTCTGTGCTGGAGTGGGATTCTGAGATCCTCAGGAGAAAGCTGAACTCTTCTGGTGCCTCATAGCTGGAACCGGCTGTTCCATGATCCCTTGGCTCTTTGTGCTCTATCTGGCTCCACCTTGTTCCAGTTTACAAGGCTGTGCCTTCTGCCTAGAATTCCACTTCTTCCCCTCTGTCTAAAAGCTCCTTGTCATCCACAGGACCCCTTTGCCATCACTTCTTAGAAAACTTTCCCCTTGCCAGCATGTATTGAGGGGTTTTATGTTGTATTAGATACAAGGTCTCATGTATCCCAGACTGGCCAATAGCTCACTACATAACCATAGAATGGTCTCGGACTATGATCAGCCTGTCCCCACCTCCCAAGTGCCCTGTGCCCATCTCTCTATCAGAGACATCTATAAAAAAATGTTTGATTTGTATTTACTACTGTGTGTATATGTATATAATATATATGGATATGGGTAATATACATATGTATGTATGTATATATATATACACATATATATTTATATGTGTGTAAGCATGTGTGTGTGTATACATGAGTTCATGCCACTGTGTGGTGTGTGTCAGCCAGAAGAGAACTTTTAAGAGTTGGTTTGTTCCTTCCACTGTGGGTTACAGAGATTGTATTCAAGTCATCAATGTAATGCAACAATAAAGGAATCAAGGCTGAGGCAAATGCTGGCGCACTCCTTTAGTCCCTGAACTCAGAGGCTGAGGCAGGCAGATCTCTGCGAGTTTGAGGCCAGCCTGCTCTACAGAGTGAGTTCCAGGACAGCCAGGGCTACACAGAGAAATCCTGTCTCAAAAAAACAAAAACCAACCAACCAACCAAGCAAACAGTAACAACAACAACAAACACTGAGGCATTATCTATGAAAATATTAGCCACACCATTTAAAGCACATCTTTCATGGCGTCTGGGTGAGAACAACATGGGAGTCAGTTCTCCATTTTCCATCAATATAGGTGCTAAGACTCAAACTCAGTCTTGGCCTCCACCACTTTTACCCTGAGGGCCATCTTGCCAGCCCTAGCTAAATGTTGTTTTCTCATAGTAACTTTAAAAAAGAAAACAACAGCAGCAACAGAAACCCATTTATGTCCAGCAACAGAGGCAATGTTAAAGAGGACAGATCTGCAGAGTGACTGACACAGTCATTAAAAATAATTGAGAAGATGAAGCAGGAGAGTGGGAACCAGCCTGTGATATGACAATTGTTTTCACAGAGTTGAATGCAAAATTGGATTTTTATAGCTGTGTAAAAATGTTTTATGCATGCAGACAAGTGCCAGATGGGAACAAGGGAAAATAAATGAGTTGATCTGTCCAGAAAGGAGATCATGATTGAATTTTCAGTTTCATTTTTATTTCTTAGCATAGTTATGCTGTTTTCGCACAAATAACTTCTGCATTTCATGCAGCAATAGATTACATAAAGCAGCTGTGTGGAGCTAAGGAGCCATCAGCTGGTTATGTTTGATTCACTGCTCACTGGGCCACAGATACCACGTGGGTAATGACATAGCCTGACCTTCCCCATAGACCACTTTAAAGGTAGATCTTGGAGGGGCTGGAAGGTTGGCTCAGTGGGTAGGGGCACTTGCTGTTCTTGTTGAAGGACAGGGTTTGGTTCCCAGAACCTACCTGGTGGCTCACAACGATCTATAACTCCAGTTCCAAGGGATCCACTGCCTTATTCTGGCCTCCCAGGGCACTGTGCATGCATGGTGTCCAGACATAAGGGCAGGCAAACACACTTGTTAAAAAAAATCATCTTGCATGGTAGGCACCCACAAGGCCAAGACCGGGGGACTGAGAATTCAAGACTATCCTGAGCTTGAACATGACAGCCTGGGCTATATAGTGAGCTTGACTACAGAGTGAGGCTCTGTGTGGGATGAATGAATGAATGAGTGAGTGAGTTGTATGCTTATATTTATAGTGTTTTATAAGCATTGATTCACAGAGTCTTTGTGTGGACTTGTATATTTATCTCACTTGTGTAATACCTCAGCATAGAGTGGCCAGAATAGAAGGCAAATATGTGCTTAGCTTTTTCATAGCCAGCAGACTGTTTTCCCAAGTGTTTGTCCCATGTGACACCGTCCCCACCAGCAGTGCACACGCTGCGGAATGTCCGCATTCCACACGCTTGCCAACACATGTGTGGTCAGGCTCTGTAATGCCAGCCCATCTCAGGGGTATGAGCTGTGCTGCAGGACTGCATTTCTTTCTTTGGTGATTAATAATGCCAAGGATTTTTCTTTCTTCATGTGATTAGCACTTGTGTTTAGTCTCTGGAGAAGCTGCCCAAATCTCTCGCCCATTTTAAACCCAAGTCATTTCTCTTCATCAGATTGATGTGCAAAAGGTATCTATTGGAATACAAGTCAATTAACAGAATTTACATCTAAGTCTGTAGCTTGCTTGCTTTCCAATTTCTTAACTTGGTATTTGCAAGGACAATTTGTGATGCTTTGCAACATATGCTCTTGTCTTTCACGTCCCCACTTTGTGCTTTCCTTTGGTCACAGGTATTATGGCTGTTTCTGAATTTTATAGAAGGCCTTTAGTTTTACCTTCAGCTCTTGAGTTTAGGAATTATTCAGAGATGTGCCCTATATTTGGTGTGAAGGGAACAGGGTCACTTACATACCATCTTATTGTATGAAGCTATGTATACAGTATCTTATTTGGTGTGAGGTAAGAGAACATATGTCTGTTGTAGTCTAATTCTCTTGCTGTCATAAACACCAAGAACAAAAGCAAATTGGAAAAAAAGGGCTAATTTGTCTTACACTTCTCGGTCATAATCCATTGCTGAGGGAAGTTAGAACAAGTACCTGGGGCAGAAATCATGGAGGAGCACTTGGTGGCTCATTCCCAGCTTCATGCTTAGCTAGCTTTCTTATACAGCTCACGATCATCCTGCCTAGGGAATGGCACCACCCAGAGTGGGCTAGGCCCCACCTAGGGAATGATGCTGCCCACAATGGGCTGGACCCTTCTGCATCAATGAACAATCAAGGAAATTCCTCTCAGACATACTCACAAGCCAAACTGATTGAGATAATTCATCCATAGAGGCTTTCCTCTCACATGACTCTAGGCTGTGTCAACTTAACAAAGCTAACTAGGGCAGTATGGAATAATATAATATCAAATTTGGTATGAAGAAAAAGAACAGGGTCATGGTCTCTATATAATATCTATTTTTTCCAACAATATTTGCTGGAATTTTCACCCTTTCATCACTAAGTTGCCTTGACATTTTGGGTCAAAAAAACCCAGTTGATCTTGGAAAAGAGTAACTAACTATGTCAACAAATGATGTTGAGACAGCCACACTTCTATATGCCCAAGACTAAAGCTGGACCCCTACCTCACACTCTATGCAATATACTCAGTGGGTTGTAGGCTTCTAGGCAAGGACTCAAGCCACGAAGGTCTCAGCAGGCAGCATAGCAGTGAAGCATTGTTATCTGAGGGATGGGTAGCAGCGTGTCCCGAAGCCTGAGCAGCAGTTAGAGTGTTCACAGTGTCCACAGCAAAACTTAAAAGTTTGAGGCTGGAAAGAACAGCTTCCAGAAAGCAAAAAGGCAAGGCATAGAATGGGAGAAAACATTTATTAGTCACAGTTCTGAAAAAGGACTTACATTAAGGATGTATCGAAAACACCAAAAAAAGAAAATCTTGGAGTAATGAAAAAAAATGGTTGGAAAACGAGCAAAGGATTTGCAGACATTTCTCCAAATATAACATACAAATAGCCATTAAGAACATGGAAATAGGGCTGGAGAGATGGCTCAGTGCTTAAGAACACTGACTGCTCTTCTGAAGGTCCTGAGTTCAAATCCCAGCAACCACATGGTGGCTCACAACCATCTGTAATGGGATCTGACGCCCTCTTCTGGTGTGTCTAAAGACAGCTACAGTGTACTGAGATATAATAATAATTAAACCTTTGGGCTGGTCTACAGAGTGAGTTCCAGGACAGCTAGAACTACACAGAGAAACCCTGTCTCGAAAAACAAAACAAAAACAAACAAACAAAAAAAATTAATGGATTTCAGAAAAAGACATGGTCTAGTCCAAACAATTTTGTGAAATGTGGAAGTTATTGAAACTGTGCTGTTTAGTTTCCAAATCCATAAAACTTCAGTAATCAAAACAGTGCAGGCTTAGCATCAACTGGATAAAATACTCACTGCAACACAGCCGAGTATAGAAACATACTTCACATGTATTCAACTTATTAAAAGTTAAACATTTATTTATTTGATATGTATGAGTTTTTTGCTCAAATCTCTGTGTACCACAGACATGCCTCTGGATGTCATTATTATTATTATTCATTATCATCACCATCATCATCATCATCATCATTATTATTTATGGGTGTTTTGCCTGCACATATATCTGTGCATCATATGCAATGTTACCTGCAGAGCCCGGAAGAGAGTGTCATGTCCCCTGGGATCATAGTTACAGACAGTTGTATATCATGTGGTTGCTAGGAACTGAATCCAGGTCCTCTGGAAAAGCAGCCAGTGTTCTTAACCACTGAGCTATCTCTTCAGCCCTATTTCCATTTTCTTTTTTTTTTTTTTAAGATTTATTTATTTATTTATTTATTTATTTATTTATGTAATGTGTATGAGCACACTGTAACTATACAGATGGTTGTGAGCCATCATGTGGTTGCTGGGAACTGAACACAGGACCTCTGCTCGCTCCATGATTTATTTATTTATTTTTAACACAAAAAGACTACTAAGAGTCGGGCAGTGGTGATGCACGCCTTTAATCCCAGAGTTCGAGGCCAGCCTGCTCTACAGAGTGAGTTCCAGGACAGCCAGGGCTACACAGAGAAACCCTGCCTCGAAAAACAAAAACAAAAACAAAAACAAAAACAAAAGCAAAAACACCAAAAAAACAAAAAAACAAGACTACTAAGGGCTGGAGAGATGGCTCAGCAGTTAAGAGCACTGACTGCTCTTCCAGAGTTGCTGAGTTCACTACCCACATGGTGGCTTACAGACACCTGAAATGGGACCTGATGCCCTCTTCTGTTGTGTCTGAAGGAGCAACCGTGTACTCACATACACTAAATAAATAAATCTTTTTAAAAAGACTACTAAGAAATATTACAAATATTACAACATTTTGGAAAATTTATAGCTTGACCTTAGGAGGATTAACTAATCCTTCACGATGTTGAGACTTCTGATTGATCTCCTTTGGGGCATCTCCAATTGCTTTCATAATGTCATTGAAGTCTTCAGTGTGAAGATCCTGTCCACATTTTGTTGATCCTGTTCCTTCATACTTCGTATTTTTTTAAATTAATCAATTGATTCTTTTAAAAAAATTGTGTGTATCTCTCAGTGGGTTTGTGCACATGAGTACAGTGCTCATAGAGTCTAAGAGAGGGTGCCACATCCCCTGGAAACTACCAGAGCACAGGTAGATGTGAGCCACCAAGCAGGTAATAGAAACTGATCAATAGGCTCCTTATCACTGGGCTATCATTCTAGATCCATACTTTACATTTTGGAGGCCCACAGAGTTTTAAAAAGGATCATAGCTGTAGAAATGCGACGGGGTTAGACTGAAGGGAAGAGCCACCATGAAGGTGAACAGAGGCTCTGTGGGCACTCAGCTCCCAGCAGAGAACACTGTGACACCTGCCACCTCCCTAAACAATGATGTTGCTTTCAAGTTTCTAATTTCTAACTGTCGCTAGTATATAAGCTACAATTGGCCATCAAAAATATTGATATTAGCTGGGCATGGTGGTACACCTCCTTAATTTTAATCCCCACACTTGGGAGGTAGACACAGGAAGATCTTAAGTTCTAGGACAACATAAGCTATACAGTGAATCTTAGGCTAGCCTCAGCTATATAGAGACCTTATTTCAATGAACTTAAATAAATACTATATTTAATTTATTTAATAATTCTGTGATTTTCCTAAATTCATGGACTAATACTGAGAATTTGTGTGTGTGTGTGTGTGTGTGTGTGTGTTTTCCTTTTAATTTTCTACCCATGTCATCTGCAGATTAAGAGTTTGTTTTTTGTCCTTTTTTATTTACATGGATATAATTTATTTTTCTTGCCATATTGCACTGGCTAGACCTTTACATTCATGTAGAATGGAAATAGTGAGGGTTTGCCTCCTGTTCTTGTTCTCGGTCTTAGGAGGAAACATTCCACTGTACTTGTCAAGCTCCAGGGTGTTTCCAACCATCCTCACTTAATGGGATTTTAATCCTTGCTAGTCACTCAGTGTATGGACCATCTTCTGCGGCCAATAGAATCAGTGGAAAGCAATGGTTCAGCAATGCAGGGTTGAGATAATAAATGATGCTGTAACTTCCACCTTAGTCCTTTTCTTTAGCATCTTTATGTTTTGGGGATAGCTAGCTACAATGCTAAGCAGCTTTCTGGAGAGACACATATGGCTAGGGACTCCTATACCATGGCTGGCCACTGAGGAGCTTAGCCTCTAGCCAAAAGCTATATGAAGGATGCTGTACTAGAAGTTATCCCTTGATCTCCAGGCAAGTCCCGGCCACGTCCTGGTGTGATGGTTTGATGTCAGTTTGTCATAACCCAGTGCCGCCTAGGAAGGGAGTTTCAACTAAGGAATTATCTAGATGAGGTTATCACATGGGCATATCTGTGGGGGAGTCTCTTGATTATTAATTGAGCCCAGCCCACTGTGGGAGGTACCATTTTAAAGGCTGGACCTTGCCCTGGATAAGGGTAGAGAAAGCTGAGGCCCAAGTTCCTCTCTGCTCTTGCAGGAAGATGTGATGTGACTAGTTTCTCTTTTTTCACTTCCCTTCGATGGACTGTAACTTGGAATTGTCAACAGACAAAAGTTCCTCCTCTATGGCAGGGTATTTAAATCATACAACAAAAGAAACTAGATCACCTGGCCAGAACCTTCAACATCACCTCTTGGGAAGTCCTGAGCTAGGTCAGATACCGCAAAAGGTATTAAGATATTAAAAGATAACACATGTTTTGTGCTAGCTACTATACTCAGGGTGATTGGCTACAAAGCAATATGTAATTGACACACATTTTGGTATCTGCAAGTGCCACTATAACAGACACCTAAAATTTGGGAGCGATTTTGGAACAGGTGGCTATGGACTCTGAGGGAACTACAGGTGAGGACTTGACAGGAACAGAGCATGAGTTTCAAACCCCTAGGAGGAAAGACTCTTGTAGAGTAGAAATCCAAGTGATTTCTACTGTCACCTGTAGTTAACTTGGGAGTAGGAAATGTCATCAGAGAACCAAAGATGTGGCCTCAGAGCTGTCACCCCAAGCTGTTGACGGCCTGGTTGTCCTTTCTGGCCATTTATATAGCACAACACGGTGGAAAAGATTATTGCATAAAAAGAGAGGAGACAGAGCTTGCTGCTCAGGATGATTCCCATCTCTCTAGTTAACAATTGGTGTTGCAGTAAAGACATGGCCCGTCAGGTCAGTGTTACAGTGAAGACATGACCTCTCAGGTCAGATTTACAGTGAAGACATGGCCCTCAGGTCAGTGTTATAGTGAAGACATGGCCCTCAGGTCAGTGTTACTGTAAAGACATGGCCTGTCAGGTCAGTGTTACTATAAAGACATGGCCTGTCAGGTCAGTGTTACTGTAAAGACATGGCCCTCAGGTCAGTATTAGTGAAGACATGACTTGTGCACAGAGACAAGCCCAGTGCCCTTAGGAGACTGTTCTCCTGGTCAGGGTATGACTGTGGAATCCTTTGCCAAACCTAAGGAAAATAGAAAGTGCATTCTGCAAGACTGCTCGTTCATATGGAAGATTTATTTGTTTGTTTGTTTCAAGACAGGGTCTCTCATTATGTATCCTGGCTATCCAGGAACTAGCTCTGTAGACTAGGCTAGCCTTGAACTCACAGAGCTCCACCTGCCTCTGCCTCCTGAGTGCTGGGACTAAAGGTGTGTGCTACTGCACTCAGCTTCGTGTTAAAGTCTTTAAGGATGAAGCCTACTAGAAATAAGTCACTAGATTCTGGAACCAAAGGCTGCATGAGGTGACATGAGATGCTAAGAGGGATATGTGCACAGATATGGTCTTAGTCAGGGTTACTATTGCTGTGATGAAACACTATGACCAATAGCAACTTGGAGAAAAAGGGACTTGTTTTTCTCACAGTTTGGTATACTGTTTACCATCAAAAGCATGAGGGCAGGAAACTAGAGGCAGGAGCTGATGCAGAGGCCATGGGGGGCGGGGGTGGAATGCTGCTTACTGGATTGCTCACCATGGCTTGCTCAACCTGCTTTTTTTTTTTTTTTTATAGAACCCAGGACCACCAGCTCAGGGATAGTTTCACCAACCATGGGCTGGGACCTCCCCTTGAATTAAGAAAATGCCCTTCAACTGGATCTGACGAGGGCATTTTCTGAATTGAGGATCCCTCCTTTCTAATAACTATAGTTTGTGTCAATGTGACATGCAACTAGCCAGCACAGGTATGCATTGTCAGAGAATTCTGCCATGCACACTTTGCGTGAAGGCGGTATCTGAGGCGTAAACTTCAAGGAAAGCCAGTCTCCTGCCTCCGCATTGTCGCCTGGCACCCCAAACTCAGAGGTGGCCCAGATATGTCCTCATAC
>NW_022196906.1:58249447-58263100 GCF_008632895.1 Mastomys coucha | reverse complement strand
TTTTTAAAGAAATACACTCAGATTTTACACCACTCGTGTGTAGTCTGTTTGTCAAAGCTGAATCCCATACCCACCTGGCCAGAACTCATCGTCCCGCAGAATAAGGGACCCCGCGAGAAACCCCGGTCCGCGGCAGAATTCTAAGAAAGGAAAAGCTCATGGCCAACAGCAAGGAGTTGGCTTGAATTCTGTTTCTGTCACTTATAGGCCCTGCGGCATTAGACAAGGACATCTTTTCTCTTAGTTTTTACAACACTCAAATGGCTGGTCACAGGAGCCACTAAAATGGGTGCATGGGTCACTGTGTGTAAAAACGTAGTAATGTCCAACAAAGACTGACAAGTCATAGTTGTGGTGTTATGTGGGGATGCATCAGGAAGAGACCACGTGTGTTGGCTTTGGTTTTTCAAAGACATACTTTTAATATGGGTTCCTAAATGCTTTAACTTCCCCTCTAGCCCACCATCCACCAGAGGTAGTGGAAAAGAAAGTATACAGGGGAAGTGGACCTGTTTAGCAGTTGTTCTTTGAAGCAAATCCCACCTGTGTTGTTAGGAAGTCAGCAGTTTAGCTCACAGGAGTCATCTGTGGCAGCTCGATCCACTCGAAAGCACTACACAAATCTACCAGCAGTTCAGTTCGGTAGTGTCGGGAATCAGCAGTGGTGGCACGACCTAGCAGAGACAGCTAGGCCTCAGCAGGATGGGCACAAGTCAGCAGGAGGGACCAGGACCATGAGGGACACCAGGAGAAGGTCTCAGCTGTGCTTTTCTCATCAAAGTGGAGATCGAAAAGCATTGCAAAGCTAGCGATGCAAGCCAAGCCCCTGTCACTGTCCCCAAACATCATGTGTCCTCCGCAGGTCTTGCCTTGCCATGTGTCTTGCCTAAGCACAGAGTCTGTCTTAGCAAAACTCCACATGAATCTGTATCAGAAGACATCACTCTGCCCATCAGCCAGAATCCTCAGAAGTGGCAAGAAGCAGCAGGATGGAGTCATGATAACCAGAGCTCAGCAATGCATTGCAAGGTGAACCAATACATGTGTGTCATTGGCAGAGATCCTTCATCACATGTCCTTCATCTGTTTGCTTTAGCAGAATATCCTTTCATCTGTGTCTGCTTCAGGAAAACACTTTTTCACATGTTTGCCCAGCAAAACACCATCCAACAACACAACTGAGTTTCCAAAGAACCCTTATGTTTCCACCTCATGTATATCTTTATTGTGTATGCATGTGTGCGTGCTTGCATGTGTGTGCATGTGTGTGTGCGTGTGTGTGTGCATGTGTGTGGGTGTGTGTGCATGTGTGTGCATATGTGTGGGTGCGTGTGTATGTGTGTGTGTGTGTTGGAGGGTTATTAAACAGTGTGCATGTGGGAGGTCAGAGAACAACTTCTGGGAGTCTGTCCTCTCCTTTTACCAGGGACCAAACTTAAGTCCTCTGGCTTGACCGAAGCCACTTTTACTTGCTGCTCCATCTCACTAGTCTCCTGGCTCCGAGCCCTCTATTTGAAATAATTGCTTGAGCAGCAAGTGGAGCTGGAACTTCACTGTGTGGTCACCTGAGGCTCCCCGAAGGAGAGCAGTAACCCAGGGGCAAGTGTATCAGAAACTTCTAGACCTTTTCATATGTCAGTGGTTAGCAGGTGACATAGCTGAGAAGAGTCATGGTCTGAGGGCGCTTGGAACCTGAGCTTGAGAAAACTTTATATAAGATTATCCAATATAAACACTTTTCTCAGAAAAACAACAACAACAACAACAACAAACTGTGGAAGGAGGCATTGTGGTTCCCAGGGGGCTGAGCACCAAGTGGCATCATAGGACTTCCTCTCTCATGGTCAGCCTGGGCAAGGACTGTGTGTGTCACAGTAGCTATGAGAGAATGATGATGATGATGATGATGATGATGATGATGATGATGATGATGATGATGATGATGGGGTCTTATCAGAATAGATGGAACATGTGTAGGCCCAGCCCTGTGGCTTAAAGATGGCCAGATCTTCAAGACAATAGATGGGTTTGTGTGAACACAAGACAATGAAACTTTTCCGAACCACATCTACCAGAATAACATTTCTGTTGCTATGATAAAATACTCTGACAAATGTAATGTATGGGTCAAAGAAATTTATTTCAGGTTACGATTCCAGGTTCCAGTCAGTCATAGTGGGGAAGTCAAGGCAGGACTTCAAACAGCCAGTCACTCCACTGCCACTGTCAAGAGCAGAGAAAAATGAGTGCACACATGCTTGCTTGTTTGGTGTTAGTGCCTAGCTCCATTTCTCTAATCGCATACAACACAGGACCCCATGCCTAGGGAATGGTGCCACCCACACTGGGCTGGGTCTTCCCATATTAATTAACTTAAGAAAATCTCTCATGGACATACATACAGGCCAACCCAATGTAGACAATGGTTCATTGAAATTCTCTTCCAGGAGATTCTATTTTATGTAAAATTGACAAAGTTAACCGTCAATGACATTAATAAAATTTATACTTTTGTATGTTTGTATTTATACACATGTGTGTATACATGTCCACACCAGTGCATGTGAAGGCCAGAGGACCACTTCAAGTATTGTTCCAGAGAATCCCTCTACCTTGTTTCTTTTTTGTTTGTTTGTTTTTGTTTTGAGACAGAGTCTCTTATTGTCCTGGAGCTCATCAATTAGCCCAGACAGGGATCCCTAGAGATCCTCCTGGCTCTGCCTCCCCAGTAGCACAAGTCTATGCCCCCACACGTGGGCTTTTTGCATGGGTTCTGAGAATTAAACTCAGATCATCATACTTGCATGGCAGGTGCTTTGCCAGCTCAGTCATCTCCCTAGACCAGCACATTCGATACTTTTAAATCTGCATTTATAAAGCACTTGCTATGTGCCAGCCACGGTTTTACTGCTCTAAATCAATTTTGACCTCTACAACTGACACTTTCATACTGGCTAACTTAATAGGTTACTACATCTAATGATAACAGTGTGAGGTGTACTGTGGCATACAGTGATGATCCTCATTTTCTAGATGACAAGATGGAGTCACTTACCCTAGGCCTCACCTCTGGTTAATAAGGAAATGAGCTTTCCCGACCAGTTGTCTAACAATAGCCAGTACCTGTGATCTACTTACGTAGACCCAGAGATGGATGCCCTGGTACTTGCTTCTCACTCAGAGCTATTAGGGAATTACATCAGCCCCAAGCCTCCTGGGGTCTTATCACAATAGATGGAACACGTGCAGGCCCAGCCCTGTGACTTAAAGATGGCCGGACCTTCAAGACAATAGATGGGTCTGCGTGAACACAAGATAATGAAGCTTTCCCCGAACCACATCTACCAGAATAACAAACACCACTGGCTTCCACAGCCCCAGAGCCTAAATACTGAAGCCTTGCATCCACGCCTCCCACCTAGGTCTGGCAGTCTGGTTCAGGAGAGCCACAGGCTGCTATTGTCCAGATTCCCTAGGGAGAAGATCTGAGGCGATTCGTCCTCCTCTGCCACTTCCCACGAGGTCACTGCCTGACCAGACGTTTGTTTGATCTGAGCTGGACTCAGGGACCCCCAATAGCCCACTGTGATCTTGAGCAGTGGCTAACAAAACAAGAGAGACAATGTCAGTTTTCGTAAAGCAGATCCGGTCTGTCATGCCTTGCTTCCTTCTCAGGGAGACTTGCTATCCCCTGGACTCAGCTGCCCTTTGGAGGGAGGCAGGAAGCCTGGCTGTGGCTTCTCCACCCCCACTCTCCTATCTCCTTTTTTCTCTCAGTTACCAGTGCTAATGGCCTCCTCCTCTCTATATGTCTTTGCTCACATGTTCTCTAGAAAACCCAGACATCTAGCATGCCTTTCTTTGGATTGCATTAAAACTGCATTCATACTCTTATCAGTCAAGGAAAGAGACAAAGAGCCATGGCTCGAGAGAATCCCGAGGATTGTAGGACAGCCTGAAGTTGTGGAGTGGACAGAAAGTCAGGGTCAGGTTCCCAGAAACTCCCAGGGTTTCACCCAAGGAGATGCTCACTGAACCCCATCGCAAGACACTGGCTTAAACACACTTTGAGATTAAGTTGGGAACTCTTGGGGAATGACCCACAAGAAGAATGAAGGACAGGATAGAGGTGATCAAGAGAGAGAATAAGAGAGAGGCACAGGTTTGGATGAGGGGCAGAGGGAGCTCATTCTGACTCTGTAGGACAGGAGGCATCATGCTAGATTAGCTGCAGGAAGCAGGCCATGGAAGTCTGAAGCTTAAAGCCTGGGCCAGGAGGACAGAGCTAACAGACACAGGTGGCTGGGACCAGAGAGCAGATAGGTGGCAGACACTAATGTGACTGACACTAGGTCTTTGGGTGAATGATACTGCAACCCAGACTTGGGGTCTGCTCTTGCTTCATTCCTTCATTGATCCCTGGCCACTCACTGAGAGGCTGCACTCCAAGAATGCTTCGAGTAGAGAGAATGTGGGTTTTGAAGGACACTACCCAATGGCTCTGTACCTATGACCTTTCACCCCTAACCTTTCACCCCCTAACCTCCTGCAGCCTTGCTCCTTCATGCTCAAGGTGGCTGATATGTACCACACCCAACTGTGCTGAGG
The DNA here is from genome assembly GCF_008632895.1 of Mastomys coucha. NCBI lineage: Eukaryota > Metazoa > Chordata > Mammalia > Rodentia > Muridae > Mastomys > Mastomys coucha. The sequence continues at coordinate 58,258,492 of NW_022196906.1, read as the reverse complement.
ATTTAATGAGGGAGTTTGGCATGTTTCGTGAGCATTCAAAAGAAACTACAGGGGCTAGGGATGAGGCTTGACTGACAGAAGGTTGCCTAGCCTGCATACAGTCCTAGGTTTCAGCAGCATCGTGGCATAGACCCAGTACTTGCCTGTAATCCAAGCATTCAGGAAGTGGAGGCAGGAGGATCAGAAGCTCAGGGTCATTTTCAGCTGTGTAACAAGTTTGAGATGAGCCTGGGTTACATGACACTCTGTTTCAATAATAACAGCAGCAACAAAAATAAATGTGTTGTTGCCTCCCTGGCACTGGAGCATCAAATCTTGACAGTTAAACAGATGAAGAGTTAGCATCGCCATTGTAGACATTGGCCAGTGGCCTCTCCGAAGGACCTTGGGACTATAAATGTCACTAGGTGGGCTGGCTGGTTTTTGTGTGTCAACTTGACACAGGCTGGAGTTATCACAGAGAAAGGAGCTTCAGTTGGGAAAATGCCTCCATGAGATCCAGCTGTGGGGCATTTTCTCGGCTGGTGATCAAGTGGGGAGGGCCCATTGTGGGTGGTGCCATTCCTGGTCTGGTGGTCTTGGGTTCTATAAGACAGCAAGCTGAGCAAGCCAGTAAGTGGCATCCCTTCATGGCATCTGCATCAGCTCCTGCTTCCTGACCTGCTTGAGTTCCAGTCCTGACTTCCTTTGGTGATCAACAGCAACATGGAGATGTGAGCTGAATAAACCCTTTCCTCTCCAACTTGCTTCTTGGTCATGATGTTTGTGCAGGAATAGAAACCCTGACTAAGACTAGGAGATGTCAGGAACAGAGATCCTGAGCCAAACAGGCCTCCTTCCCAACTCTCATGTAGGGAAATGTGACAGGCCAAGTCCATTCACATGGCGGTGGCCCCTCTCCTTTTTGCAGGGCTCCCATAGCCCCCAAGGGCCTTTCCATCCCATGCCCCATCTTCCCATTGCCTATGGCCATCAGAGTCATGCCCCAATGGGAGTGTACAGTTCCTAAACCTTTCAAACCTTCCTGTGAGCATTGAGCTCCCTTTTTGGCACACAGGGCATGCCAGAAAATGCAGGGCAACCTCACTGAATGATAGACATACAACATGTGGTCATGGTTTACCATACATCATAAAATTTCGTGTGTGTGTGTGTGTGTGTGTGTGTGTGTGTGTGTGGTATGTGTGTCAGTCTGTCTGTCTGTACCTGTGTGTGGAAGTCAGGTGTCTTCCTCAATCTCTCTCCACCTTATTTTTTGAGACAAAGTGTCTCACTGAACCTGGAGCTCATTGGTTTGGCTAGACCTGAATGCCAGCAACCCCTGGATCCTCCTGTCCCTACCTCCCAGCCTTGGCACTGCAGGCGTGCGCCATAGTGCCTGGCCTTTCACATGGGTGCTGGGGATGGAACTCAGATCCTCATACTTGGCGTGACAAGCACTTTATCAACTGAGCCACCTCCCAAGCCCCATGACATTTCTTGTAAAAGGTTATAGAACCGTAATTAGAGAAATAAAAATGAAAATACTGACCACAAGTCCACATGCCCCAAAGACTGGTCCTAACAAAGGCAACAGTCTCCCTCGGGTTACCATAGAGAAATGCACTACCTATTCAGTCTCCTAAAGGACGTCTGGCAAGTGCATGATAAATGGAGAGCAAAGAAGCCTGCACTCAAAATGATGGAAAAGACTGAAGCTTTTTTTAAAGGAACAGAACAAGTTTAGTCTACCAGATTTCACAGCATATTATGAAGCAGCAAAGATCCAAACCGTATAGTAACAGAGAATAATGATCAGTAGACGCCCAAACTAATTCAGTATATAGTGACACTGGAAGTAAGCTAACAATAAGGAAAGTGATGGCTATGAATTAAATGTTCTGTAAATAATTGTTATGGAGAGGAAAGTTACTCCCTGTAGCATTTTTGTCTGCAGCATGTCTGAGAAATGAAACATAAAAACAAACAAACAGCAAATCAATAAGCAAGCAGCAATGCTGGGATGTCAAAATGACTCCAAGGTTAAGCACATTCGCTACTCTTTCAGAAGATCTGGGTTTAGTTCTCCACCTACATGGCTGATCACAACTAACTGCAACTCCAGTTCCAGGAGATCTGATGCCCTCCTCTGGCTTTCTCAGGTACCAGGCACTCATGGAGTGTACACACAAACATGCAAGCAAATACTCATACACCAACCTTTTTTTTTAAGTTGAAAACCAGGATGGAGTGTGATTAAGAAAGACACTAGATACTGACCTCTGGTCTCCACACATATGTGTGCACACACACACAGACAGACACATAGGTATGCGTAGCCACATGTGTGCACACACAAATCAAAACCTTTTGTTGGATAAAACAGGAGGACCACAAGAGGAAGATCACAGCGTGGAAGAACTAAAATCTGCTGGAACTTTGAAAGCATATTATTTTTTTGCTTTTTATTTTTTAACTAAAAGCTAAAATCGGCATCCAGATTCCACTCAGTAAGCCATGAAGGTGAACAGACAGTTGACATGGAAGAACAGGTGAAAACATGAAACATGAAAACATGAAAAAGTATGGAGCTCACCAGAAAAAACAGAACTGTAAACCAACAGACCACAGCAGGTTGATGCTTGTGTGTGGAGATTTTACCAGTGAAAGGATATACAGTGAACTGGCTTCCCACAAAACAGTAGAGTATGGAGAACTCGGAAGGACCCTGAGCCGGGCTGCTGGCTGAGTATACACCTTCCATTGTGTGCCTCTTCTGGGGCTGTAGGCAAGGGCTTCATCTCTTTCTTCTGCTTTAGTTTGGTTATGTGTCAAATGAGGCTTGAAGGAGCTGATGGGAAGTGCTTACACACATCTACACATGTGTATCTGCCCACCCACACACATGCACACACAAATCATGCTGGGTTAGTGCTGGGCTTGGGAAGTCTTCAGAAGTCTTTTCTGCCAGCTACCAGTAAATGAGCATATAGACTTGGGAACCCACAGTGCCATTCATTCAACAAGTATTTACTGATGACTCACTCCTGGGGCCGTGTAGCTACCTGTGATGGTGCTTAGCAACCCTGGACGCGGGTGTCCTTCATCCACTGCAGGAAATGATCTGAACTGTAGCAGTGATGAGCTAAGTATAACATGAAGTAGACCCATGAAGCACCAAAGAGTGGCCATGCACAAGTCCTTAGTGAACAGTAGGTTCCTCTCACCAGAACATGACCCCAAGGCAGGGCTCATCCCATGTATGTGAGGTCCTGGATTTTCTCAACTGCCAACTCAGACATTTGAGGTCCTCAAGACCTGCTTGCCTATAGAGGGTACAAAACAAAATAACATCAGAGATCCATAAAGTGTGTGTGTGTGTGTGTGTGTGTGTGTGTGTGTGTGCACCCTCATGCATGTGCCTGTGAGAAGGCAGAGGTCAGTAGTCAGTGTCTTTCTCTTTTGTTTTTGTTTTTGTTTCTGAGGCAGGGTTTCTCTGTGTAGCCATGGCTGTCCTGGAACTCACTCTGGAGACCAGGCTGGCCTTGAACCCAGAAATCCACCTGCCTCTGCCTCCCAAGTGCTGGGATTAAAGGTGTGTGCCACCACCGCCCAGCCGTGTCTTTCTCTTTTATACCCTCCCCCACTTTTCACAAAGATAGGGTCTCTCACTGAACCTGGGCTTGTTCTTCCTGGCTACGCTGACTGGCCAGGAAGTCCCTTTATCTACTCCCCCTCCCCCAAGCCCTGGGATTACAGATGTCTGTTGCTATGTCAGGTTTTTGTTAGTGTTGGAGATCCACTCTCAAGTCTCTAAGCATGGAACGCACTTCCCCATTGAGCCATTTCCTCAGCCCCTAAAGGTGGCATTTCACGACATATTTACAAAATATACACAGTCGCTTGTCTTTGCAATTCTCTTTGGCTTATTTGGTTTACCCATTTGCCTATTCAATGCCTGCCTTTATGATGGCTTAGCTAGTCCAATGCATAATCCTACTTTGCTGCCAAATCTTTTCACACCTCTCCCCATGCCAAATGACTTCAGAGTCCTTCCTCCTAGGAGTATTTATGTTTAGTGGGTAACAAGGATTCCTGGGGGTCCAAATCTAGCACAGAATGGGCACTCTGCTGTTAATTATAGAAGGAAAGAAAGGCTGGCTGTGTGCTGACTCAGTGGAGTTCAGCTGTCCGGGGAGGATGAAGATGAGGCCATCCTGACAGGAACACATTTAAGCTACAGAAACACCTGTGCCCCTCTCTTTGACCATCAGACTATCAAAACAATGGTTCCCAAGGAATTGAATCTTCCCTAGTATTATATAGTGGGAGCAGGAAAATGCTGAAACCAACCAAGGCAGAGCTTTCCCTCAGGAAGAGACTTCCCACTGTCCTGAGCACTTCTCAGCCCACCTTACAGAAGAGCCCACGAAAGGATGAAGGGATCTAGCCACACTGACCATGACCGCTTAGCCACGCACCTCTCACCATCTAAGTAACCTAAACCTCACGTCAGGCCCCCAGGGACCACTTGTGTGGTCCACCAGCTTCCTTGTTCCTCTTCCCAGTGTGGCCACACGAGTAAATCCCGGTTTCTCCTTTTCACTATTGCTTGTCTGTTGAATACCGTGGATGGGTGGCTGAGCTTGGCTTGTTAGGTCTGACAAAGCCCAGGCTCTGACACTAGGAACTCCAGTGACAAAGACACAAAGTCAAACTGGCCCCAGACCACAGAGGGCATGCAGGGTGGAGACTCGCAGCAGTTAGCAGGTGGACAGCACAGGTGCTGTCTGAGAAGGGATGCTGGGAGAAGGGACACTGAGAGGAGGATCAGTGTGCCCTGTGCCTACTGATACTGAGGGGTCGGCTTCTGGGGGGAAGAGGTGCAGAAAGGGGGACCCATGCTAGTCATCAATGCTATGATGCTATGCTCTGGCGGGATGCAGCAGCACAACGGTGTCACATGATGGGGGGGGCTGTGTGAAAATTGAGGGCTTCTCTTCCTTCTCTTCCAGTCTCTCATCCATAAAACAAGCTTCAGAACCAAAACAGCTTTCAGATTCACTCCATCGCTGGCCACCTGTGATTTGATTTTGTTTTATTTTGTTTGAGTTAAGGTTGGCTGTGGACCAAACTGACCCTGAACTTCTGATCCTCCTGTCTTTCAACCTTCCCAAGGGTTATGATTACAAATGTGCACCATCATGCTGTGTTTATGCAGTACTGAGCATTGAACCCAGAACTTTGTGCATGGTAGGCAAGCAATCCCCAACTTGTTTTGTTTTATGATTTTAATATAACAACAACAACAACAACAATAATAATAATAGTAATAAGAGCCATTTTTCAAAGCCGGGCTGGTAGACCTGATGCAAATTCCAGCCATTATTGTAAGACTTGGGTCTAAATCAATAAACACCCCCAAACTCACTTGGCATTAATTCAAGAAAGACCAAACTGTCTTTGTGAGCTAGGACCTGGAGACAAGGATGAAGAAGGCCTATCTCTGACATCATGCAATTTCCTGTCCTCCTTAGCAATACTCCAGTATGAGTGACAGAAACTAACTTTCCTGTGCTTGAGTAAAACCGGGAAAGAATGTAAAATGGTAGGTGAGTCTGGGAGCCCCAGAAGAGCAAGCAGCCAGCCCTGGCCTCGAGCCTGGACTGGAGGCCCACCTGCTCTAGTCAACCTAGGGGAGGCATTCCTCTAACTCTCCCTGCATCTCTCCTGCCAGACCTGGTTCTGATGAGAAGACTAGCAAGAATCTGATTGGTCCAGCTTGGTCACATGTTCCTTCCCACGCTAAGCAGAACTATTCAGTACAAACAGGGCCTCAGGGATTTACCCATCTGAATGAGGAAGGTGCCTAAGACCTCTCAAAAAAGAGACCTGTCCCAACCATACTGATGCATGATTTTGATCCCAGCACTTGGGAGGCAGAGGCAGGTGGATCAGAATGTGAGGGCAACCTAGGCTGTATAGCTAGTTCTAGGACAGCCTTGGCTACATAGTGAGACCTTGTCTTAGAAAGAGAAAGACAGAGATAGAGTGAGAGACAGAGACCAAGAGACAGAGACACATACACACACAGACCTTGTCTCAGAGAGAGGGGGTGGGGCAGACAGACAAACAGATAGACAGATTGACAGGCTGTGACTCGTGGTGTCCACAACTCATAGAATGCACCCGAGGTAAAAGGAATCACCACATGGACTGGTGGACATGGATTAGAGCCCTGTGCCGATATGCTGTGTTTATAACTGATGCTAATGGAAATGTATGTGGAGGGAGGGGCAGCAGTAAAAGCAACGTCTGTCTGTCTTCCACATGTCCAGTGAGCATGTGTACATTTTCTCAGTTTGTTCCTTCCTTGCCTGAGCCACGGTCTCCCCTTGCTGGGTTGACATAAAAATATTAGTCGAGCAGGCGAGGTGCTTTGGCTGGACCCAGCCCATGTGGTTGGTCCCTGATATGCTGAATGGATGGATGAGTGGGTGAGAGACGGTTGGTTTTCTTGCTGAGCTTTCAGGGAGTCACTGGAGACAGAGTGGGTGGCTGGGAAAGGGAATCCTTGTGATTAGTCCCCTGAAACTTGTCTTTGACAGAGGTCCCGTCTTTCCCTTTGTGCTTTATGACATAAGAATTGGAAGAAGGGCTCAGGGAGATGGCTCAGCTGGTAAAGTGCATGGGATGCAAGCACAAGGACCTGGGCCAGATCCCAGAACACAGGTTAAAAACAAAAGACAAGAACTGGGAGGGGCAGCACTGGGGTGGCAGAAGCAGGAGGATTCTGGGGTGCATTGGCCAGCCAGCCTAGCCAATCAGTGAATGTCAGGCCAGTCTCAAAACAAGTTGTCCGGCAGCCAGGAACAGCACCTGAGATTGTCCTCTGGCCTTTGCATATAGGTGTATATGCACATCCACACATACACACATGTAAGCACATGCGCACACATGTACACACTTACACATGCATGCATACATACAAACATGAATTAAAGGAAAGACCAAGAGCAGAAATCTTGTCCTTTGTCCCAGAGCCTACTTTCCTAACTACTCAGAAGCCCCTGGTGTTGCTTCACTGGACTCAGTTTTCCCATTGGCAAATGGATGCAGGCATGCTCACAATGCCTCCATGACTAAGTGTTTGGGAGCTGGATGAAGGCAGAGATGGGAAACGCTTTGGCCAGGCATGGCCTTGGCACTTCCCCACTATTCACAGGGACATCTTATGTCTCACTGAGAGGCTCTGGCAGGGGAGCGGCCCCTCACACCAGCCTAAGCCAGATGATGTCACCAGCAGTTTGGTTGAAATTGGAGCCCTGCTCCTTAGAGGTTGAGCAGGAAGTTTCTTCAGTGGGAGCTTTTGTTCTGGAGGCGTTGGTGGTGAGACAGAGGAATTCCCAGCAGTATTCAAGCTCGAGAAACCTGCAGTGGGTCAGCTGAAGGCAAGGGGGCAAGGTTTCAGGTCCTGGGTGGTCCCTCTTCCAGCCCTTCCTTTATTTACACACTGTGGGTGTGACCCCTTCAGCAAAGAGACGGGTTGGAAAGCCTAGGGAAGTTCATTTACTCTGGAGGTAGTTTTAAAAGAAAAAATGGTGGCTAGGTAGTGGTTCCTGATTCTGGCCCAGCCACTGCATATCAGCTGGAGGCCCGAATTATCCATGGGGAACTCCCCAGCATTTGATGTCCACATCTGTGCTACGGAGACTGTAGTTTCTCTTGAGAGCCATTCTAGAAAACGCCTAGTGTGGGGGGCTAGAGGGAGGGCAAATGCCTTTATTTGGCTGATATAATAATAATTACCACTTAAAATCTTTATTTTTATTTTATGTGTATGCGAGGGTCTTCATGTATGTAAGTGCACCATGTGTTTACCTGGTCCTTTCGGAAACCAGAAGGCAGCGCATCCCCTGGAACTGGAGTTATACGGGTGGTTGTTGCTGGGAACAGAGCCTTCTGCAAGAGCAGCCAGTGCTCTTAACTGCTGCGCTAGAATATAATTTTTAAATGCTGAAGCACACAAGTACTAGTGTTCGTCACAGAGTAGGGCATAAAACCACACATGTGTTGCACCTGCGAAGGAGGCATGAAAGAAACCAGAGAAACCCTCAGTCTGTTACAGCTACTCAACATCTCACCCTCACCCACAGGGCACAGCCAGTGCTCGTGCACTTACCTTTGTGCAGGGAAGGATGCCTCCCACCTCTGCCACACCCCAGAAAAGCTTCAGAGCCTCTGTGCTAGGTGGTGTTGAGGATGGGCAGTTTGGCAGCCAGAGAGCTTTGGGTATTAATTCCATCTCTCTTCCCTTCTCTTTGAATCCTGGGCTTTACCTTCATTACATCCCTAGACTCCCCCGACTTCCTGCCAACACTGCTATGCCAGCCTAGCTAGTCTAGAGTGGGCAGAACCAGGGCAGGAGGAGAGGTGCATAAAGGTGGGTGTGGCAGAAGAGGAGGTTGGGTTAACCTTGGCAAGAAGCTGTCTCTGGCAGCTTCGTGGGGAAATCTCCTGGGGCCTCCCCATCTTACAGTCCTCTGATGGTCATGATGACTGATAGGCATTTGAAAGTGAGAGGCTACCTTCCCACATGCACCAGCATCCTGCCTCTCCTGCCGACATCACTCCACTGCCCATCATTTCAATGATTTTCTTTTAATGCCTTACAAAGGCCATCCCAGGCCCAGAGCAATGTTAGACCTTTCAGTCTGGCCACCTGGCTTTCTCCTGGACACTCCACAGGCTTTCCCATCAGGAGGGCACTCTTAGGGATCTTATGTTCCTCAGTTGTATTAAATACCTTTCTTGATGCAAAAACAAACAAACAAACAAAAATAAAAGGCAACTTTTCAGGGTTTTTTTCTTGTATTTTTTTTCATATTTTTAAACTGATTCTTTGTGAATTTCACATCATGTACCCCAATCCCATTCATTTTCCACTCCTATCATATCTGCCTTCACCCTTGTAACCTCCCCACCAAAAGAATAAAAATAAAGAATTAAAAAAAAAAATCTGGAGGCTGGAGAGATGGCTCAGCGGTTAAGAGCACTGACTACTCT
>NW_022196906.1:58175001-58249437 GCF_008632895.1 Mastomys coucha | reverse complement strand
AATAAATAAATAAACAAATCTTTAAAAAAAATAATCTGGACTCCAGAAAGATGGTGGCCTTGACTGTGGAGCTCCAGAGTCTCCTCAAAAGATGTCACCAGACAACTGTGCCAAGAAAGCTTCTCCAGTTCAGACCTTGACTCAGAAAAATCTCCTCGATAGTACATGGTCCAGCTTGCCTGTGACCCAGGAGGATGCAGAGCAAAGGCCCCAGCTTCTGCACCACTTCACTAGCCTGGTGGCCTTCTGTGACCTGCCCTCTGCTGAGGCAATTCTGGCTCTCTTTCTGGAAAATTTCCACCGAAACCTCAAAAACCTGCTGACAAAAGTCATCCTGGAGCACAGATTGCCATGGAGAACTGAAGCCCAAGCCAACCAGACCTCTCTGCCACACCTGGTGGACCTGGACTGGAGAGTGGCTATCAGACCCTCCTCTGACAACATCAGCCGCATGGCTGCCCCCACAAGCCTGCTCCAGATGAAGATCCAGGAGGCCCCTCGTCTGTGTGGAGAGAAACCCTCCATCTAGGCTGTGACCATGGAGCTGAGCAAAGAAACGCTGGACACCAGTTAGATGGGCTGGGTCGCATTCAGCTTTCTGCTGCAGCTCATGAACAAGGCAGCCAGCTGTTGGCCTGCAAGGGTGTGGTTGTCAGCACAGAGGTGGACAATGGGCAGACAGTGGAATGGAGGGGCTGCTGCTACTCAGAAGGCACAGTGGAGGAACGGAAGCCCATGCCCATTGCTCCTCTTTTCTCTTCCTCCTTTTGTTTTTTCCTGAAGATGAGCAGAAGCCTCCATCTCTGAGAAGGCCCTGTGTGGAGCTAAGCTACCGCCAGCCGTGGCAGAGCGAGGGGACATGTTCTTTAGGCCAGTACTGTGGCACTCACCTAATGAGTTTACCTCCAGCATTAGCAGGTGAGCTCGCTTCCAGCCCTAGAATACATGGAGGGGATTAGGGGTAAAGTCAGCAGACAGATAACAGAGGGGAGCATCGCAGCACGGTCCCCTCAGACCCTTCTCTGAGCTTGCAGCCCTGCTGGGCCACAGCTCCAATTCAGAAAGCTGGAGCATACCATTTGCTACTATTCCTGGGCTAGAAAGTAGAAAGAATTGGAAATAAAAAACAGTGATGATTAAAAAAAAAAAAAGAAAAAAGCCTCACTGTGGAAGCTGCGGTGTGTCACGGTGTGTCATACAGTACATCCTTTTGTCCACACAGCTTCACTTGCAAGTGTTCATAACAATGAGTCATTGGTCTGGTTCGAGGCCTACGGCTTCTGCCACAGCATCATGACTGGATCCTCACTGGGACTCTTGGATATCCTGTTGCCCTGTGTCATGGAGATCCTGCAACTTTGGATCTGCAGGGCAGGCCCTTTCATGTATTCTTGGAGCTCAGAGTTGGCATAGATGTTGGAGTGGGCCAACTCAAAGCCCTGGATCTGGGCTTAGGTGGTAGCTGCATTTGTCAGCCTCCTTGCCACCGGGCTAGCTCTCTGAAGGCAAGGCAAGGGGCAAGGCCAACTCTCCCACAAGAGGCAACTGGCTGGGCCACCTCTTGACCAGGTCTCCTACATTACTGACACTATCTTGGGGTAGTGGGTAAGGGGTGGAACCAGCTCAGCTTGGCTCTCAGATTTCAACATGGTCTCAGGTAGCAGTCCAAACCAGGGACATCCACACACGGCCTTGGGTGTTAATGTAGAGCATGCACATCAACATAAGTCCCTGCTGTGATAGGATCACAGATGCAGACAGGAGCGCCTGCCTGTCCATCTGCTTGCCCTCAGGGCTTCTCTCTCTCTCTCTCCCTCTCTCTCTCTCTCTCTCTCTCTCTCTTTCTCTCTCTCTCTCCTCCCCTCTCTTTCTTTATTTCTTTCTCTTTTCCCTTATGTTTTGCAGGGATGAAGTCCATAGTCCATAGTAGCCAAGAAGGTATATTGGCATGAGGTGTTCATGTTGTGTCTGTAATCAGGAATAAACAGTAAATTGGGCAGGGCTATAAAACCTCAAGGCTTGGACCAGTGAGAGGGTTCAGCAGGTAAAGGTGTCTATCTGCCAAGTTTGATGACTTGAACTCAATCCCTTGAACCCATGTGGTAGATGGAAGGGCAGAACTGACCTATGCAAGTTGTGTTAATCTCACAGGTGTGAAGAGAAGGACCATCAACCCAAATCATCATGGCCAAATCAATTAAAGCAAGTTTTTAAAATTTATGTATTATTGCACCTCACTACTAAGGCTGTAATCTACCTGTCTAGACAGCTTTCCTGAGCTCTGTGCAAAATGAAGGACTCCTTTTTTTTTTTTTTTTTTTTTTTTAAGCAGGGCTTTTTCCTCTCTGCCTGACCTGGGGAATTGACCACCGGTCTTCTACCTGAGGAATGCCACGTAAATTACAGGTTCAACTTCCTGGAATGCCTCTCCATGCAAATGAGGCATCCTCAGAAGCTTAAACCTCAGCCAATGAAACTTCACCCTAAGACGAGCCCCTTCCTACTCTGCAAGATTCACATATATAGCCCTTGCTTCACCACAAATAAAGTGTACTCACGCAAGCTGTTTCCGTTGACTATTGTCTAAGAGAGCTGTATTCTAAAAGAGCTGAAACCCTGAAATCTTTGAGGAGACCTCCCCCCTATCCTGCCCCTAGGATCCTCTGACCCACCTGTTCTAGATTTTGCTTCATCCTTTCTTGCCCGGTGTGTGTCTGGTGGGCATCCCAAGGGAAGAAGGTAAAAAATGGAACCATGGTGTACATGGGCTGTCTCTCCCAAAAGGTGGGATTCAAGAGATCAGCTTTGGCATGTGTGGGTGTAGAGGACACCAAGTGCTATAATGGGGACATTGGTGTATCCAGGTGTACTGCTACACCATTCAACCAGGAAGTGGGGCCAGCCTAGATATCCATCTGCAGAAGAATGGATACAGAGAGTGTGGTTCATATGCACAAGGGGATTTTATTCATTCAAGTAAAAATGAAGTCATGAGATTTCCAGGAAAATAGGGGAACTGGAGAGCATTGTTAATCAAAGGAAGCCAGACTCAGAAAGACAAATATTACATGGCTTTTGTCAGATGTGGGATCTGGACCTAACTGTGTTGGATGAATGCACATGTGTATAAGTTATAAGAAAGGAGGCCATGAGGAGGAAGAGATCTCAGGGGTTGGGTAATGGAATGCATTCCACATAAGAGCAGGAAGGGAAGGATGGGAGCACGGGCTCAGTGGTTAAGAGCACTTACTGCTCTTTCGGAGCAACTGGGTTCAGTTCCCAGCACCCACATGGCAATTCACAGCTACCTGAAGTTACATGTGACTTCATGTAACTTCAGTTCCATGGGATCGGTTCCCTCTTCTGAGCTCTGAGGGCTTCTGCACACACACGAGGCATGGGCACACACTCAGGCACACACACATGTACAAGAAAGAAAATAATAAGTATTTAAAAATATAGAGATGGGAAAGACTACTTGGGGGAAGGAAGGGACCCATCAAAGGGGATGGGAGGATGGGGGAGGGAGGTGAGGAAGCAGGATGAATAATACCAAAGTAAACCATATATGTATGAAGGTATAATAATGAAGCCTAACTTCAAAACTTCTAAAAGCATTTTATAAAAACAGACTACATACACAAGAAGAACTTTATTGAACTGCTTTTCCAACTGGGTTGGGATGATTGTATTTCCCTCTTTTCCCTGTCAGACTGACTCTAAGTGATGGGAAATGGGATTTTTATATCTGAAAGCCAGGAACACTGTAAGGATCTCCAGGGAGACCCTGTGAGAGAGTTACTGAATCCTAATTCTGCATCCCCCTGTGAAGCACATCAGTGACGCAACCCGAGACAACCTCGACTCCAGAGGGGTCTCACTGGGGAGGGAGCTGGTGATGCCAGAGGATAGCCACGGTTTGGGTACAGGGGTAGGGGCCAAAGACACCATCACACACTCTGAAAGTCACAATCTGGCCTTTACAAAGGGCGAATGGTTCGCTCCAAGGGGTTGTTTGTGCCAACATGGAGAGACCTCCCTACAATCGTACTGCTGGAATTCATGTATATGTATCACCTAGGGCAGCTTTCACATTTTTTTTAAAGTATAGAATAGGGTTTATTTAGTGCATGGGGAGGGTAGCAGAGGCAGAGAGAAGGAGAGAGTAAGAGAAGTAGGAGCCGGCCATGACCACATGGAGAAAGGGGGGACCAGCTTTCACATTTTATGCTTTTTGTTTGTTTTTTTTTTGTTTTTGTTTTTGTTTTTGTTTTTGTTTTTTGAGACAGGGTTTCTCTGTGTAGCCCTGGCTGTCCTAGAACTCACTCTGTAGACCAGGCTGGCCTCGAACTCAGAAACCCACCTGCCTCTGCCACCCAAGTGCTGGGATTAAAGGCATGTGCCACCACCGCCCGGCTTGTTTTATGTTTTTAAGTGAAAGATAGAGATGCAGCTCTGTGGTAGCACAGCTGTCTAGAGTCGATCCTTCAGTATTCGTGTCTGCTGGCTCTGTCGTAGAGAGTCAACATCAGTCACTAAGTGCCTGCCTTGCAAGCATGAGGATTTAAGTTCAGCCTTGCACCATGAAGAGTCAGGTGTGTGATGCATGCTCCTGACTCTAGATCTGTGGAGGCAGAGATAGGTGGGCCCTTGGAGGTCACTGATTACCCAGCCTAGACCAACTGGTGAGCCCTAGGCCAGCGAGAGACTCAGAAAACAGAGTGGACAGTACTGAGGGGATAATACGGAAGGTATCTTTATGGCCTCTGCATGCACACATATGCAACACTCCCCCACCCTATACTCACAAGAAATTAAACGCAACAACACTGTGCCTGTTATATGCTAATGCACTTTAGAGAGTGTCACTGTTGTCATCTGTGAGGTGACAGGGAGCATTGCCTAGAAACACGTGCATCTTTGTATATCAGGCCTTAAGTTTAGGTGGGGGCTTGGCCTGTCTATGTTATAGGATCTTCCCACTCATCAAGGCTCATGGCCTCACACTCTGGCCTTGTACCTGCATGGGTTGAATGTCCACCACACAGATTCCCAGGCTTGCTTCCTTGTGGGCCTAACTGGCTTTCAGTCCTAAACCTCCCACACTGCCCCCAACCTCCTCCTGGGGGCTGAATGCCAGCTGTTCCTGTTCAGCTGTTCTCTAGCATGTCAGGGCTCATGCACATTCTCTTGAAGCAGATGCTCTGGCCTCAACTGACCCTGGGAAAGATGCTGTCTACCAAGTGGCCTCAGCTGATTTCCTGTCCAACTGGAGGACCAGAGAATACTGGCGAGCAACACTTTTCTCATCTCTTTTTCAGTCATGCCTGACATATACCTGGGATCCATCAAAACAACAAACAATGGAAGATAATATAGGATGGCTCTCTGTGTATGTGGTGTGTGTGTGTATGCGTGTGTATATGTGTGTGTGTGTGTGTCATATTGGTGTGTATGTGGTATGTGTGTGTGTATGTGTGCATGATATATGATGTGTATGTGGTATGTGTGTATGATATGTGTATATGATTTGTATGGTGTGTACAGTGTGTGTGTGTGTGGGATGTATGTGGGGATATAGATAGTATAAGTGTGTGGGAGGTGTGCATGGTATGTGTAGTATGTGTATATGGTGTGTATGATATGTGTAGGGCATGTGTATGGTGTATATGGTATGTGTATAGTGTGTGTGTATATATGGTGAGTATGTATATGTATATGTAGATGGTGTGTGTATGGTGTGTGTGTGTATGTATGGTGTGTGGTGTATGCGTGTGCATATGGTGTGTGTGTGTGTGTGTGTGTGTGTGTGCCTGAGTGTGTGTGTGTAGGCTGAGAGAGGCAGTGAAAAATCCACATCCTCCTGACTTCTTACATAACATTCCAGAACACAGTGGCTCAGTGTTTTATTATCAAAATCTATTCATTTTCCTGTCAAACTTTCATTAGTTAGGTGGCAGAGGAAGCAGGAAGAAAAGAGGATATTAAAAACCCTAGAATTTGTATAAATTTTTTTTTTACAAGAAAAAGGATGGAGACAAGGAGCCAGGCTTTTCTTTTAAGTTAAAGTTCTGTCTTTGTTTGTTTGAGATAGGCTCATGTGGTCCAGGCTGACCTCAAACTCTCCACATAGCCAAGGGTGATCTTGAGCTTTTGGTCCCCCTGTCTCCACCTCCTAAGTTCTGGATTATAGCTATATACTGCCTCGCTTGCTTTATTTGATGCTGGGGGTGGAACCCAGGGCTTTTTCATGCTCAACAAGCATTCTTCCAATGTAGTCAAATCCAGCCCAGTTTGTCTTTGAAAGAAAGAGCTTCAAATATGTCATTGTTCAGGGGACAGTTGGCTTGTAGAAGCAGCTGAGGATTGTCCTCCCCACCCTTGTGACACTCACAGATCAGGACACCCTAACCTATCTCCTGCCACCAGCATCCAAAACACAAAAGTTTGTCCGCTTGGAGCTTAAGAGGAATGGAATCAGGACCAGACAGAGGGTCAGTCTGTGAGGCCATCAGAGCTGCAGAGAGAAGTCAAGGAGTGGACAGGCTCCGGGAGGGAGCATGGCTTCCAGCTAGAGAGTTCTTGGAAGGCTTCATCGAGATGCCTGTGTTTTTGCAAAGACCAAAGGGTGTGTTGCATGAGTACACCAGAGTCTGCAAAGCCAACAGCCATGGCGAAGGCCTGAGGTAGGGGTGAGCCAGTGTGGGTGGAGGGTCAGCGGACAGGCTGGGGATCAGGTAGGTGGAAGAACAGGGTCAAAGAGGCAAACTGCCTTGCAAATTCTTTGGAAGCCATGAGAGGCTTTCAGGCAGAAACCTGACGCCTCATATTATAAGCCATACTAGATCATTTTTCAACCGTGTTTGTGCTGCAGGGTAGTAAGGCCCCACATTATAGAGCTACCTATGGGAACTTAGCATGAACTGCCCTAGCAACTGCCTACTCCTCTCCCTTCCTGGGAGGTTTGTCCTCTCCTGTATGGAGTATACTTAACTCCTCTCCGACCCAGGGGAGGTCAGGGACCTAGGGCTGCAAAGGGAGCCTCGGAGCACCACTGGTGTTCCCTGATGCTGGATGCTAGGTTGTGGTTCTGCAACATTGTATGCATGAAACCATGGGTGGGAAATGACCTGGAGTGTAGCACACATGGTGAATTTTAGAGATGACAGAGAACATTCCAGTGAGCCCTGCTGGACCTGAGTTGCTCTCCCTGAGCATTGCTTATGGCCAGCTATCATCCATGAAGACTCCAGGGCCAGCTCACTTCTCCCAGGCCGGTCCATTGTTTTCTGGGTTAATTGATCCATCAGCTTCAGGGGGAAGCACATGCAAACAGCAAGCCCACCCCATACCTTGGACTGTCCATTGGCATTTGGCATCTAGAGCATCGATGATGTCACATCAGCCACTGTCTCTGGGGACCTGAGCCTTGGCCTTTTTTGTTTGTTTGTTTTGTTTCATTTGTGTTTGTTTGTGTTTTGTCTTGTTTTGTTTTGTTTTGAGACAGGGTTTCTTGGTATAGCCCTGGCTGTCCTGGAACTCACTTTGTAGACCAGGCTGGCCTCGAACTCAGAAATCCGCCGGCCTCTGCCTCCCAAGTGCTGGGATTAAAGGCATACGCCACCACCACCTGGTGCCTTGGCTTTTAGAATGTCTCTTAGCAGCTACTAGCTGCAGCAGCTTGGGGGCTGGGAGCTGATCATAGAGTTGCCCTGGCTTGAGGCCACTAGAGTCTACAGCCCAGTTCACTCAATCCAGGAACACAACTATACGTTGAGTATAAAGAGTTGTGGCCATCAGTACAGTTATCCACTTATCCCTTGTTGTCACCTCCCATGATGTCATTCCCAGAAGGGATTTCTCCCTTCTATGGTACATAAAAGGTACATGGGTTTGCAAACGCATCCTGGCAGGGTTGGGTACTGAAATCCAATCTCTTCAAAGAGAAAGAAGGAAAGAAAAGAAGAACAGAAGAGAAGGACAGAGGGAAGGAGAAGGCGGAGAGCAGAGAGAGAGGTAAACTGCGCACATGAAGCTCAGCCACCCACGAGCTGGGTGGGAGCGTTTACCACAGCCCATATCAGCAGTGTGGATGGTTTGGCAGCTGATCGGGAGGTGACTCACTGTGAGGCTCTGATTGCATCATCCTCCTCGGCCCAGGCAGGCAAAGGAAGCTAGGAAACTAACGCACTGACATTTTCTACAAAAAGGAAGCCCACATATTTGTGCAAGGCCATCCAAAAATAGCAGGTTTCTCCAGGTTTGGCTCAGAGTCTCAAGCATTTCACTTGGAATGCTGAGTCGTGGCATATTTTCATAGACCACCCACCCACGTCCCATTAGACTCAATCCAGCACGTATTTATTGCGAGCCTGTTACAGGCTGGGTGCAAAACTGAAGAATGGGAGACCTGGTAGGGGTGGGACTGTGAGTAGGTATGGAGGTAAGGGAGACCTAGGGTTTGGGGCCAGGCAAGGAAAGCACTGGACCCTAGTGGGGCAGTGGTATTGCCACTACAAAGCCTTGGTTTTCTTGTCTTTAAAGCAGCGAGGGCAAAGACCACTTCATCATACTGTCTGGGGTTCAAATGACATGTGTGGGGAGGGGGCACAAGTTGAGGTCCAGTGTCTTCAGTTGTCACCAGCTGCCTTACTTTCAAGACGTTGCCTTCCTCTGAATCTGGAGCTCTGTGACTCTTCAGCTAGCCAGCCAATGCTAGTGACCCTGTGCTTCCACATCCCAGCACTTGGATCGTAGACGTAAGCCTCCATCCACATCTGGAGTCATGCCTTCTCTGTAAGCACTCTCCTGACTGGGCCATCTCCTCATTCCAAGACATGATTTGACATTAAGTCCTCAGCATTAAGCCTGACACACAGCAAGGAATCCCAAGGTGGTGGTGCTTAGAGCACCTGAAAGCAGCTCGGTGAAAGGAGCTGACCAGGGTGGGTGAGGGAGAGGTGTTGGGGATGAAAGCTGACGGTGGATTGATCGGTAGCCACTGTCTCTTCCACGCCACTGGTGCCAGCTTCTGAGGCTGCAAGGATAAAGGAAACAGAGTGGCTGGCTGCAGACATGGCATCTGAGGACAGCCGCTCCGGGTAAACCCCAACACTTTTGTTCTCCCGCCCCACCCCCAGAGGTCAAGCAAGCTCTATACCCACCCATGGCTCGGTTTCCTTGCTTATGAAGCAACAGTGTCTCCATTTCAGAGGTTCTTATCAAGGTTAGTTGAAATG
The DNA here is from genome assembly GCF_008632895.1 of Mastomys coucha. Lineage (NCBI taxonomy): Eukaryota > Metazoa > Chordata > Mammalia > Rodentia > Muridae > Mastomys > Mastomys coucha. Next base: position 58,240,198 of record NW_022196906.1, on the reverse strand, counting down.
ATGGACGAGTCTCAAAACGAGCCTGGAAGAGTGGCCCACTAGTGTAAGCCACCATCGCCACTGCCACTCTTCTCGTGGTCACCGCTGTCACATAGAGGAGAAGAAGGTACAGAGGGAACCTGGGAAGTCAGGGTATCAGCAGAGAGGGGCTCAGAGACACAGCTCCACTGTGCCATCCTTAGCAACCCAAGGAGTCTCCTAGGCTTCTAGAAACTGTGACTTGGGTCAAACCAGGGTTCATGGCATTGACATACAAAGGAGTTTCAGGACTGTCTACGATGACGTGGCATTGGAGAGTGTTTATGTGTACGTACACAGTTTATTGAACAGGGTTTCTCTGTGTAGCTCTGATTGGAGAAAGTAAGACATTGCCATCAAGGGAGAGTCACAATTAATTGTTAGTATTGGCTGTATATGTCATGTTAGTAGCTCTCAAGGTACATCTCCAAGGGTTGCTAAGAAACCCATTTCTCCTCCTCCTTCTCTTTCTCTTATGATAAGTAAGATCAGAGGGTAGCTCTGGAGATGCCAGGGATGAAATCCTATCAGATGAGGCGAGACCAGGAGCCGCTGGGGTTATACAAGGGCTTTTGTTCTTTCCCTGTTAAATGGGTTTCTGTTGAGATTCCTAGAAAGTGGCAGGTTCACGGCTGGCAAGCAAGAAAAGCTGTAAACAGATGTTATTCAGCTGAAATTCTTGCTCCTTAGCTGATGAGAGGCTAACTGAATTCCAAAGGGAGGGGCTCTGACTTTGTCACACACCCCCTCCCCAAATTTCCCTGTCTTTCTACCCTGCCTCATGGAGACATTGTTGTTGTCCTTGAGGCAGGTTTTGAAGGTTATGTAGGAGCTTTCCAGGAAGATTCTGGAAGGGGTAGGGAAAGATCTGAGAAATAGGGTGAACATGCTAGAGACATGAACATGCTAAAGAGAGATCTTCAAGAAACAGGAAATGGCCCAGGCAGAACGCCAGTCAGGGAGAGTGACCTGAACTCAGAGGCAGAGGGCTAGTGGGAGGGAGGAAGGAAGGGAGGGAAGGGAGGGAAGGAGGGAGGGAGTGCCTGCCTTCCCAGCTGCTGGTGAATGATGTCCAGCACATGTCAGGCGGCTGGAGCCGAGGGGGCCTGGCTCTTCTGTCACCCTTCTGCTACTCTTGGCTTCTCTCCAGGAGGTATAAGGCTTAGCCACAACAGCCGAGCTAAGCTTGCAGCCAGGGTTACTGTCACCGTACCAAGGACGCTCAGGTTTTTTGTTCTCAGATGAACAGGGCTCTCTGTATAAGAACCCTCAAGATAAATTCATCTTAGATCTGAGCCAGGATGAAAAATAATTACTAGTGCAGTAGTCTATACCTGTAATCCAAGCACTCGAGAGGCTGAAGCAGCAGGATTTGGAGTTCCAGTTCAAGGCCAGCCTGGTTGCCATAGCAAGACCTGTCTCAAAAAGGGGGGATGGATAGAGCTCAGTTGTTAGAGTGCTTGCTTGGCATACAGGAAGCCCTGGGTTGGATCTCAACACTACTTACATGGAACATGGTATAGGTATAATCCCAGAAAGTAGAGTGGGGAAGATCAAGAGTTCAAGGTCATCAGCTAAGAAGAGAGTTTAAGGCCAGCCTGGCCTATATGAGACCCTATCTCAAACAAACAGCCAACAAAACCTACAACTCCTTCTGTTTGTTTGAGTCCTACCATGTCTCAGGTTGGGGCCCAAACAACTTTCACTCCAATGCTAAGAGTGATGTGTTTGCCAAGTTGTCTTGTGGGCAAGGATGCAGGGACCAAATAGCTAAACCTTGGCAGAGCCACACCTCCCCTGGGTATGGGCTGGTCGGGACAGCATCCTCATTGGCCTCAGGCTCAGTACCAGCATCTGGGCTTAGATTGCAGCACCCCAGCATGTGGCCATTAACTTAGCCAGACCCTGGAAAGGCAGAAAGATTAGAGAAAGCAGTGGCATCAGGCCACACAGCCATGGGATGCTAAGAGAGATAGTTAGTGAGTGGAGCATCTAACATTGGACATGAAAGGTGAGAAAAACCTCAATAAAGCAAGGTGAGAGCTATGGGTAACTTTTCTCCATGTTATGGCAGAATTACTGACCAATGCAATGTAAGAGAGGAAGGGTTTAATCTGGTTCATGCTTCAAAGGCACAGTCCACAATGGTGGGGAAGTCATGGTGACAGGAGCACAGGACAGCTGGTCACGTCATATCCACAGTGAGGAAGCAGAGAGAGATGGATGCTGGTACCTGGCTTGCCTTCTCCTTTGTATTCAGTACAGGATCTCAGCCCATTGGGATGGTACAGGCCACAGTTAGGGTGAATCTTCCCACCTCGATTAACCAAGTCTAGAAGCTCCCTCACAGATGTGCCCAGAAGTTACTCTCCTGGGTGCTTCAAGATCCTGTCAAGTAACCATCACAGGAGAAGGGTTGAGTTGGGGACCAGAGCCTGTTTAAAAAAGTCTGTGGATGGGGAGTGTCTGGATGTCCCCAATGTCACATCTGTAATTTGTATACATGGTCCCTTGGGGATTATAGGAGGTGACACTGGGGACAGAGGTAAGCACCTCCCTGTCTTTCTGAGGACTCTGACATAGTGAGGTGGTAGACAGGGCATTACTGGGCTGAGGTCAGAATCTGCAGCGTTGCCGTCTATCGTTTCAAAGAGACAGCTGTCTCTGCCTATGCATTCGCCACCAAAGCCCTACTGTGACCTCAAACAAGTCAATCCCTCTCTTGGGACTCAGTTTCCTCCTGTGCAAATGCTGAAGTGGGAGGCCAGATGGCCACCTGGAGCCTTTCCAGCTCTCATATCGGAAGAAAGAAAAAAACGCCTCTCCAGAGGAAGCAATGAAAATTCCAGCTCAGTGTCTGGCCTTCTGGTTCTCTGCAGAGGCATGACAATGTCATCTACAAAGTCCATTTGTGAAAAACCACAAAATGTAGTTACTAAAAGCATTAATCATGTTTTAAGTATGTTTACAAGTTTGTGTTGGGCCCCATATAGCTATTCTTGGTGGTATGTGGGCCACCAACTGTGGGTCAGACGTGTGTGCTGGAGTGTTCTACAGAACCAAAGATGCTGGTGGAGATGAAAGGTTAGAGTTCAGGACAAAGGTCAGAGGGAGAGCTAGCTGATAGACATCTAAAGCCCCAGGCATTTCATGTAGGCTCAGACTCTTGTATTCAGTACTCTCTCAACTCAGATCTCCATTCCAGATTCCAAACCTCTCTGTCCAGATGCCTGCTAAGTATGCCTACTTAGGTGTCCAGAAGGCATGGACAGTGCGTGTCTGAGCAGAGACCCTGACCTGACCTCCTGTCTTCCGTCTTCCCACTCAGTGGCAAGGTCGCTCTCCAAGCCATCTTGCTGAGTCAACCTCCCCCTTGGTTCTTGTGTAGAGCTTGTGTTCTGTCCCTGGCCCAGTCACAGAGACACTCAGCTTCTGCCCTGTGGTGATCTCTGTGTCTTCATTATTACCTGCCTGCATTGGTGAGATTATCTCTTCATTGGCCACAGCATGTCTGCCTTCTATCTGAAACCCTCTAGCAACTTCCCTCCCCACACTTAGTCAGATCCGAAACCCTTGCCCTGAAGTATAGACTTGAGTGATGTGTCCCCCTTCATCTCTCTGCTCTCACCCACTGATGTTCTCCTTCGCTCTGCAAACTCTGCCGTGGGACCTTTGCACTTGCTGTTTTTAGTGCGTGTCTTCACGTTTCCCTCCCTCGCTCCCTCTGGGGTTTTGCTATGTGTCAGTGAGGTAGAGAGGCTGTCCATGCCACACACCATTTCTTCAGTCAGCTACATCCTTCATTCCTCTGTTGCTTGGTGAAGGTGTTTGTTTATGGTCTGTGTCTCTATCTGTAGGGTAAGTTTGTCCATCATCCAGGACTTGTCTTTCTATTCATTTAGTAGCTCCAGAATACCTGGAAGGTCTCTAGGAAATGTCTCTCACATGAATTTGATAAAAAGTATTTGTCAAAGGTCCCTGGTCTAGAATGCACAGCCAGAGATGTGAAGCCAGGCTCTGTTCCCTATTAGTGATAGGGCTGGCACAGAGGCACGCTGAGGTCCTCAGCTCTTCAGTCTTATACTAGGTGGTAAAGGGGACCGGGACAGGTGAGGGCAGGCAGACAAAAGTAAAGCTTCCTGCCCTCACTGCAGAGTGCTTGGTTTTAACCGAGTGGGCCATAGGGCATGGAGGGAGTAGAACTGGTTATATGTGAAGGGGTGCGGCCTTTCCCTCAAGGCTCTGGAACTCACTGTCACTGGGTGGGTCCTGGGTAGGGTGCTGTGCAGGCTGCACAACCTCCCTGGGTTCCTGTCCTGGGGAAGATCCAAGTAGAGCCAAGGAACGTGGATCTGGAACTCTGACCCAGGGAAGAAGCAGAATAATCAGGAAAGAGGAACAAGATGAAGTCGGGCTAGCCAGCCGCCTCCACGAGGCAGATGGGCTCCCTGGAGAATTAGTGAGCACGAGAGCCAGCAGAAGCTCTGTTCCCAGGGGAGCCTGTGGGGGTGACAGTGGCTGCAGCTCTGTCCCCATTGCATGCAAGTGTGTGTGTGCTTGCCACTTCCACTGTCCCACTTGCTCTGCCTGCCTCTCTGGGTCTCAGCACCCCTTGGATACTTGGTCTGGGCAGTACATTCTCCATGTGTATCTGATATGCCCCTCATTCATGGCTTCTGTGACCACTGTGAGTCTGGAACCATGTTCTTGAAGAGCCCATGACTCTGAAGTCTCTTTGACTACAGTCACAGGATCTGGTGACCCAACTGGCCATTATTAAAGCCATCTGCCCCTTGGGGCCCTCTGACCTTTTGGTGGGAGTGGCTTCCCCTGTGTCCTAGAGCTTTAGACAGGCAGGGAACTCTTTTTATTAGTCCTGTCATTTGGAGCTGGGGAATTCTGCAGTTGGGTCACCAGAAGCCTAGTCCTTCTGATACCTTTCACATGCTGTGTGAACTCAAACAGGTTACTTAGCATCTTTAACTCCAACTGTACAACCTTTGATACCTTACCATTTATAATCCTACACACAGGGCTTGTGTTTTCTTATTTCCCATGGTCCCTAATGGAAAGGCTGAGTGTGCATGGGGTTAAGGTTGCTTGTGTGCATTGTTATGTATTCCTCTGTGTGTGCATGCATGCATGTGTGTGTGCATGTGTGTGTGGTGTATGTGTGTGTGCCTGAGTGCATATGTGTGTGTCTATGTGTGCTTATGTGTGTGTGCTTGTGTGTATACATGCACATGTGTGTGTGTGTGTTTTGAATCAGATGTTTTCTTCCACATTCAAACTTATAAATGGCCCCCATTGTCCTGCAATTGAAAGCACAGTAGGGATCCCCACACAAATGCCAAATTCACCTCAAGGTTCAGTTTAAGGAACCCAACCACAGCCGTGTCCTCTGACTTATTCGACTTGCTAGAAATTTCCCTGTAAGTTTGAGGGAGTTGTGGTTCTCCCAACCCCCTCGTGGGAACAGAACTTCAAGGTCAGAGGCTGGGGAGTGTTATGCAAACTGTGTGGGAGCCAGAGTAGATTTGAGAGAGGCCCCTCTCCTGAAGGTAGGGCGTGCTGAGAGCAGGTGTTCAGAGATCTTAACAATAACATCCAGAAAAGAACACAATTTAACCTGTATCCATGTGGCATTGTATGAGCCTCCCTATTGACAGGCATTGGCTATGGAAGGGAGGTGTCTGAGAGGGTCACACTGGACTCAGCCAGAATTCCCTGGGAAGCATCTGGTGGCCCGTGTGAAACTGAGTTCAGGAACGTTAATTAGCTTTCTCAGGGACATACAGCTGGGCCCATGGGACTGAGAACTATGAGTGGGCAGAATGCATGTTTGTCTCCCAGGACAATAGATCGGGGTCTATCTCAGCTCCGGTGTGTTGAGGTATTTTATCCTGAGGGCCTGGGGTCAAGCATCCCAGTAACAAGGAAGCTAGATGGTAATGTGGAGTGTGGCAAGGGAGAGCATGGCAGGATGCTCCCTCTGCGTTCAGAAACTGGAGGAAAATGGGAAAGTGTGCCTGGGTAGAGACTGGCAGATCAGGTTGCCCCCTTGACATTCCCCAGTGTCCAGTTTCGGATCTCCTCCAGATACTTCCTGGCCATTGAAGATGTGGGGGGATGCCCCCCTAGGGAACCCACTCCTCCCCATTTCTTGGCTCCACAGTGGAACAGGAGATCCCCACTATGATTGCTGTGTTTCAGCTCTATGACCTGCAGACCATAGGCCACCCCTTCCTGTAAAAATAGATAGTAAGGCCAAGAGCATCAACCCCATCTGCCCAGAGCCACACAGCTGAGTCAAAGAAACTCTAAACTCTTCCTGCCCGCAATATGGAGCTTATGTTAGTAATATACTATTTGACCTGGGGTGCTCCAACCCCTGTGGCCTCCCCTGGGTGTTGCCAATTAAAACAGAATCTCTTCAACATGCCAAGTGACAGTCACCTTTTCCTGGTAGAACTTAGCTACAAATATGACAAGGTAAGTGTGCCCTGACTCTGGCCAGCTCCTTGCATTTGGCTGGTGAAGCGGGAGAAGGACCCATAACTACATGCTCATCAGTGCCTGGGTCATGTCTTCTCCATCCCGACCAGTGTCTATTGATGACCAGGCTGTGCCTCTGTAGCCTCCTCAGCCAGGCTCAGTTTCATCACCATCAGAAGGCAGGAAAAGCAACTCAGACACTTTTTAATAACCAGTTGCTCCAAGATGACAGAAACAAATGGAGCTTTATTAATGGAGCCCCCATTGCCCGACAGTTTCATTAACTCACGTCCCCTGTGTCCAGGGCTTTCCGCTTCATACCATATTGATGGAAACACACATTTCCAAAGTCTGGCCTCAGGAGCAGAAGGGGAACATCCCGAAGAACCTGGAAACACAAATACAGGCACTTTGTGATGTTTTCTCCCCTCTGAGAAGTGTGTGTGTGTGTGTGTGTGTGTGTGTGTGCACTCACACACAGCAATGGGCATGGAAACAGACATCCAGGTGGTAGCAAGCAGAAGTTTGGCCTGAAGCAAAAGGTCAATAGCTGGGCTATAAAAATGACAAGCATTCCAGATTTATCATGAAAGATTAGGAGAATTTTAACCAGTGGCTCAAGTGGGTGCCACACTGGGTCCATGGTTTGTGCCAGGCTTGGGTTGCTGCTGGGCCTCCTGATTCCTAGTGGGCAGAGTACAGCCTCATCTGTTCTGATAATAAACTTAACAGTTTGGGGTAGGGTTGGAAAGACGGCTCAGTAGGGTAAAGGGCTTGCCCCACAAGCATGAAGGTGTGAGTTCAGATCCCAGGCACCATGGGAAAGTGGGCAGGAGACACACATCTATAATCCCAGCACTGGAGAGGAGGAGACAGTAGGAACCCTGGCCAGCCAGTCTAACTGAATTGGTGAGGGCAGTCTCAGTAAGCGACCCTGTCTCAAAAAATAAGGTAAAAAGTGATTCAGGAAGACATCTGACATTGACCTCTGACCTTCACATGCATGGGTACACATACGCACGAGCACATAAACACACACATACCTACACACACACACACACACACACACACACAAGCAGACATAGATTCTGGAATACCTTTAATAACTTAACCCTTTCCTTTCTTTCCATTAATATCAGCCAAGGAGCCAGTTGCATAAATGGACATGATAACCAACTTCATATTAATACTTACCAAGGACATTATTACTATCTCTTGGGGTAAACAGGCAGCCACCTGGGCTGAGTTCCCCTAAGATGACCCTCAACACTCAGTGGCTCCCTAGTACCTTTCAACATGATATCCTAAGTTTTTCGAATTGGGAACCAAATTGTCTTTCTTATTTAACCCTGACAAGCCATGCCATGTACCCAGCCAAACTGCTGAGCCCTGTTGTCTACTCAAAGTCTCCCCCAAAGCACGTGATTCAGGCAGATCCATGAACTCTTCTCATTCCTCCCATAGACTGTACGATACTGCCTTGGCTTGTCTTTATTGCTGGTGACCTGGGTATACAACACTGAGTGTGACCCATTTACCATGTCCTATACATAGGGTTTTTCTCAAGTAAGACAATAAAAATGCTGAGCTTTCTGAATGAGTAAATGTGTGTGTGTGTGTGTGTGTGTGTGTGTGTGTGTGTGTATGTATGTATGTATGTATGTATGTATGATGGGTAGATGGATGAATCTGCAGTTAGTTCTTTACAAACACTCCAAAGCAGGACAGGAATGGAGTAATTAGTTGGCCAGCTCTTATCTCTGAGCAGCTTTCTGAGGACACCCTAGCCTAGGTGACTGAGACTGGGGCTTCCTCAGACCTCTCCAGAGTTAGGTCTTTCTGAGTGAGAGAAACAGAGATAGAGACAGAGACAGACAGAGAGAGAGAGAGAGACAGACACAGATAAAAAAGGCAGAGGCAGGAACAGAGAGAGAGACACACAGAGAGGAACAGAGAAAAAGAGAGAGACAGAGAGACACACAGAGAGACATAGAGAAACAGAGACAAGAATACACACACACACACACACACACACACACACACACAGAGACTCTTTTCCTGAGCACACAGTACCTTTGTTCTCTTCATTGACAAAGATGTCAAGCCGCCTTGAGCTATTTAAAGAGAGAGAACAGACCTTTGTCCCTCTGAGATATCCCCCCTCCCCAGGATAAGATTTACTTGCTTTTAAAAGGATGTGTTCCATCTCTTTGAACATCACTTCTGGGTTGCTATGTCTACATGATATTCCTCTGGCCCCTCCAAGTCACTTCTGTGGATCTTGCACTTCTGTGATATTGACATGGAGTGACTCCTGAACTCCATGGCTCTTTCTTTGAGAGGGAAAAAAAAGTCCCACCTCCCACCTCTTTTAGAAGGGCTAATAACTCCATTTGGCAAATATGTCATTTCAACTCCAGCAACTGGACCCAAAGGCCACAGTTGTTTTGCTGACATCAGATAAACGGGCACTTCCCTGGTTACCATGGAGATGGAATAGTGCGAACCACACTGGGGCCCCAGCCTCACTCTGCTCTTTACTGGGGCCTCTTGCTTTCTGTTCAAACAAGAGTGAGACCACAATCATTTCTGCAGTGACAGACTTTGTGGCTAATTCAAAATACTGAGAAGGGACTGGTCCCTTGAGATCTCCCGGGACTTAAAGCAATCATATTCCCTCTGGGCCTCATAGTCTCTCTGAGCCATATCCTGAGGGAAGTCTATTAATTCTCTTAGTTTGGGTTTCCCAGATGTTGGTCCCAAGGTGAGGTACAAGCTGAAGCAACTCTTTTAAGAGGTCCCTAGGAACCGGGGTTGAAAGGAGGGGAATGAAGCAGAGATGGGAAGCAAGTCATGAAGGTCAGCAGGTCACCATAGGGGAGATGTGACTCCATCCTGCTGGGGGACCAGGGAGGCACAGCCAAGCACACCCAGTATTTCCCTCTCTGAGATGTTGGCCTCCCAGATCCTCCCTGTTCATTGGCCAAGGGCTAATCCCTAGGGCATTAGTAGGCACAGTGTGCTTGGCCCTCTGCTGGCCAGTGTGCTGAAAAGTTTAGGGAATGTGCTGAGCAGGGTGTTGACAACATCTACCCACCCACCCCCCAATGTAATGGAACTTTACATCCTGGAAGTAAACTTGGGGTCTTAAAATGATATGAGTTATAGTTCTGCCCCTTCCATGTTGGACCTGAGCCATTCTCCAGCCCAGGACTTCAGATCCATAGTTCTTCAAGGTTGGTAGCAGTTCTCCAGCTTTTTAGAGTGGTGAGTCTGACCCCTAGCACAGGAAGGAAAAGGTTCTGAGAGACTCCGCTCTCCTCTTCTGTACCAATCAGGATCTCAGCCTACCCACCCCTCTGGGCCTTCAGACCTTACTTCAGGCTGTTCTGAAATACTGTGTAGTTATTATTGAGTACCATGTGAGATTTTGCTTCCCAACACAAGTCCCTGCCTCCTGCCAGGCTTTCTCCCTCCCCACTTCTGATACCAGCTTAAAGTAGCTTTCACTCAAATGACCTATTGGAATTCTAGATCACCTTCAGGTTTGTTCAGCTTGTATCTCATCTTCTCCAGAAACTCACCTTAAGGACATCCACCATGCTTAATGCTGATTGCCAACTGGATGGGCATCTAGCGTCATCTAGGTTGTCACCTCTTGCCATATCCCAAAGGGAGTTTCTAGATGAGCTAGCTAATTGAAGTGGAAAGACCCACCCAACTATGGATGCCACACCCAGCCTAACTGTGGGGGCCACCATCCTATGGGCTGAAGTCATGAGACAGATAAAAAGAAATGCCCGTGAGCTGAGCGAGGGCAAGCATCTCTGCTTCCTGATTGCAGATGAATGTGACAAACTGCCTCAAGTGGCAGCCACCACATCTTTCCACCATTAGAGACTTGTAGCACTGGACCACCGGCTTCAATAAACTCCTCCCTCTTTAAGTTGCTTTTATACACATTTTGTCATGGCACTGAGATAAGGAGATACAATATCCCAGAGGCAGATGTTTTTCTATTCTTGGAGCAACTGTTGACAATGGAAAAACACTTGCCTGACCTCAGAGGCTCAGTCACTTTTCAGAAAGTCACCCAGCCTCCTTCCTACCACAGTTGTTCACTTTCCAGTGCCCAGCAACATCCTGGGGATGAGACACTAGGGCCCAAGGCTGAGCCTGCTCACGTGGGAAAGTTTAGTAAATGAATTCCATTTAGCGAGTCCGTAATGACCACCTGTGTACACAGACCCTGGCTAAGGAACAGTGGGGTCCCCTAAACACAAACAAGCCCCTCACGCTGGCTGGGAGGATCTTAGAGTCAAAGTTGTTTGAAGAATGAAAACCAGAAGGCTTTTAGAGCTCACCAAACTCAAGGCCCTTGTTTCTCCTCTGAAAAGCATTCAGCCGGAGGAGAGAGGAGTGGGTAGCTTGGCCTCTCTCGTTAGAAGTCTAGATTTTCTTCCTCATGGCTTGTGCAAGTCAGAGGCCATCTTCTTGTCCTTCCTCTTCTTCTTCCTCTTTGAAGGAGGATGGGATGGAGCAGCGTCTGATGAGAAATACCAGTTACGTAACCTGCATTTGTCTTAGTCATGTCGTCCTGCATGCATGCTGCTGGAGCAGGAAGGAGATGAAGTTAAACAGTATGTCTCTATTCCCCTGTGGACACCCTAATGGCTGCTGCCGCTGCTGCTGCTGTAATTGATTCCACAGGTTATTTTTACTCTGAGCGGCTCTGTGTGCCTTGCATATGTGATTGTTCTTGGAGTCCAGGCCAGCGGTTTTCCAGATGCCCAGTGAGGACTGGTCTCCACTTGAGGTTGGGGTTAGGGAGAGGGTCCCTATTCTCTTCTGAGGAGCAGGGGCTTGTGGTGTGAGTAAATAATTCTGTGTAGTTAGGGAGTGCTGGGATGGTGGTGGGGGGACAGGCAAAAGGAAGGAGAAGCTCAAGAATGCTTCACCTAGCATGTCTCTCTGTGAAGGACCTCACCTAGGGCAGCATAGAGCAGAGCAGTGAAGGCCACATGGGGAGAACTTTTGCCTTGAGAGCCTTCTGTACTTTTCTGTCTATTCCAAGCAGCCACCTCTTCCCACCCCTGCAAGCCGCTCCCTGAGCACAAAGCACACAGAAGGAGCATTCCTGGACGCCTGCCTACAGCTCTAGCCACCTACACAGACAGCCTCGCCTTTGCACACAGCTCAGCCCATGTGTGCACTGGGAGGTGTGTGTGTGTGTGTGTGTGTGTGTGACAGGCACATGCTCAGACACCAAGCCTAGGGTTCCAGAAGTGGGCAGGGACTTTACAAGGAGTCAGTACTCCAAGTAGCCACAGGCCAAGTGCTGGGACAACCTTGGGGACCTCATGTGACTTTGGACATCACCTAACCTTGAACTTCAGGATCCCTAGTCATTTTTCCCCAGTGAGGTAATCATGGTTTCTCTTCTGTCCTCTCACTAGATGATAAGAATGATCAGAGAAAAATAAAGATTACTGAACACACATAGAATGCTGACACCTGATCGCACGTCATCTTCACAGCATTGTAAAGAAGGGGCCATTTTTCTTACAGGTGAGAAACCCAAGGTCAGAGAAGGTAACTCCTTTAGGCGCATGTGGCTTCTAAGTGGTAGAAATGAGGCACATGAGCCGGGCCCTGTCACTCAGCAATAGTGTATGCCACCAGTAAGAGAACATCATCCCTGAGGGGTAGGGGATACAGCTCAGTTTGTAGGGTGTTAGCTAGCTTAGCCTACACAAAGCCCCAGGTTCAGTCCCCAGAACCATATAAACTGGGCATGGCAATACACACTTGTATTCCCAGCACGTGAGAGAGAGAAACAGGAGGACCAGGAGTTCAAAGTCAGTCTTGGCTACATAGACACTCTGGGGGCTACATTCCTGACTTCTTGGACATCTTTCTTCTCTTGTGTAAACTGGAAATGGCAATATCTACCCAGTATGATTGTTCTTGGGAATATTGGTCGGTTCACACAAAACACTAGCTAGGCACCAGGGCCTGCTCTACAGAAGATGCTCAATAGCAGCAACAACTTTCTTCCCTCTTAAACTAAAGAGAAGAACTAAACCAAGAGAAGAATATCCTTCTGCAAGCCTCTAACTTAAAGCAAAGAACCACCTCCGAGTCTCCAAGCCAGGACGGGATATGCCCAGTGGCCCACCCCAGCTGTGCTCCGCTGTCCCTAGCACAATTCTCAGGCTGCTGCACCTCAGCTGCTCAGGATAGAGTAGAGGCCTACACTGGAGCGAGGAAATGACGTCAGAGAATAGCCTCTGAAAGCCACTCGGAAGCAGGAAGAGGTCTGCCAGCCTCTGCCCATCCCTGAACTTCACAGAGCAATTGCTTCTGCAGGTCAGGCTAGAATTCCAAGTAGGAGTGTTCAGCAGACTGTAGTGGGGCCAGTGCCAACTCTGGAAGTCGAGCAGCATTTTTCAGAGAAGTCTCTCCAACTCCACATTGACTTCCAGCTCTTGATAAAAACCTTCCTGGGAGTGGAAGGTGTTTCTTGGACTGGGAGGAGGCCCAGGGCTGCCCACGAAGCAGCATAACTTGTGGTCACGAGGAACATGGCACACACTACTGTGGGTTGGTCATACCAGGCGTAGGAGGCACACTGATTCGAGGCACACAGGAGTTCCCTGAGGTGCAGTTTCTTTCCCCACACCTAGCTGCTGTGCCTTCTGCAGCTGCCTTTCTCTTCCTGCTTGTAGCCTCTCTAGGCTTATGCTACTTACTCCGAGGGGTCATAAGCAATACAATTTAGCCCAGGACTCCTTAGCAAACCATCCCCCCATGGGACAGCGATAGGGCCCTTCCTTCTGGGGTAGCCCCAGATCCTGCTGCAGCTGGTCTAAACATGAGCCAGATAAACTTTGTGTCTCATGGATTCTGGGGTCACACAGCAGCTCTCTGAGGAGCCTTTGAAGGTCTCCTCCCTTCTCATGGGTGTCACACACTTCCCAATTCATTTTTTTTTTTAGATTTATTTATTTATTATTATATATAAGTACACTGTCGCTGACTTCAGACACACCAGAAGAGGGCGTCAGATCTCATTGCGGGTGGTTGTAAACCACCATGTGGTTGCTGGGATTTGAACTCAGGACCTCTGGAAGAGCAATCAGTGCTCTTAACTGCTGAGCCATCTCTCCAGACCTACTTCCCAATTCTTTGAAAGATTTCCCATCACTATCTTTTCCATTCCAGTCTCTGTTATCCTGGAAGTGCTGGCAGAATGTGCTCACCCCACACTGATGACCTAGCCCCTACTTTACAACATGGAAGTACTTGGCACCCATTGTGTTATTCTGGGCTCTTGCAGTGTCTGCTGATATGAAGCCAGTAAGCACTCACTGCACCCCTTTTACTAAAAGGGGTTATTATTATGTCAAGCAGTTCCTGCCACACCAGGTGCTTTGATGCATGGGTCAGACCATTTCTCTCTGTTCAAAAAGAAAAGCTGAGACGGGAGAGGTTGAGTACCGATCCCCAAGGCACAAGGCTAGCTGGTGGTAGAGGGAGAATTTGGACCTGGATTTCTAGACTGTCCAGCTCTACCCTACCAGGCTGGCCCTATTCTTTGTCATCTGTTCTGACATGACCCGACCTTCTGCTTCAACCACACCCCTTCTCTTGTTTCATGGGAACCTGGGTGTGCTCCCTCACTGTCCACTCAGGGCTTCTGGAATGATCATTTCCTAGTCAGTATGCATAAAAGTCAAGTTGAAAGTCTGCCTGGTCCATGGGGCTCATCTGTGTAAAGGGATTTTTTAACCCACACAGCACACTCTCATGAAGGCAGTCTTTATTTTCATGTATGTACGTGCATGTGTGCATATATGTGCATATGTGTGTGCACACATGCACAGCATACATATGGAGGTCAGAGGGCTACTCGCAGGAGCTGGTTCTTTCCTTCTACCACATTTCAGGGACCAAATTCGAGTTTTCTGGTGTAGTACCAAGCACCTTTACCCTCTGAGCCATATCACCAGCCTGGGAAAGTGATGCTTAATCAAGAACTTAAGAGCTTCTATTCCTATGTCAAGTGTGTGTGTGTGTGTGTGTGTGTGTGTGTGTATGTGTGTGTATGTGTGTGTAGGTGCATGTGTGTGTGTAGGTGCATGTGTGTGTGTGCATGTGTGTGTATGTGTTGTGTATGTGTGTATGTGTGTGTATGTGTGTGTATGTGTGTGTAGGTGAATGTGTGTGTGCATGTGTGTACGTGCATGTGTGTGTGCATGTGTGTGTATGTGTGTGTATGTGTGTGTATGTGTGTGTGCATGTGTGTGTGCATGTGTGTGTATGTGTTGTGTATGTGTGTGTGCATGTGTGTGTAGGTGCATGTGTGTGTATGTGTTGTGTATGTGTGTGTATGTGTGTGTATGTGTGTGTAGGTGAATGTGTGTGTGCATGTGTGTAGGTGCATGTGTGTGTGCGTGTGTGTGTATGTGTGTGTATGTGTGTGTATGTGTGTGTGCATGTGTGTGTGCATGTGTGTGTATGTGTTGTGTATGTGTGTGTGCATGTGTGTGTAGGTGCATGTGTGTGTGTGCATGTGTGTGTATGTGTGTGTATGTGTGTGTAGGTGAATGTGTGTGTGTACATGTGTGTAGGTGCATGTGTGTGTGTGCATGTGTGTATATGTGTGTGTATGTGTATGTGTGTGTGTATAGGTGCATATGTGTGTGTAGGTGCATGTGTGTGTGTGTACGTGAATGTGTATGTGTGTGTAGGTGCATGTGTGTGTGTGCATGTGTGTATGTGTGTGTATGTGTGTGTGTGTGTATAGGTGCATATGTGTGTGTAGGTGCATGTGTGTGTACATGTGTGTGTGTGGGGGGGGTGCATTGTGTGTGTGTGTAGGTGCATTGTGTGTGTGTGTGTAGGTGCATGTGTGTGTGTGTGTAGGTGCATGTGTGTGGATACATGTGTGGTGGCCAACTGTCAAACTGGGGAGTTTACCTATTTTTTAAAGTTTTAAGTTATTAATACTATATTATTATTATTATTATTATTACTATTACTATTACTATTACTATTACTATTATTATTATTGTGTATGGACAGGCCTGTATGTGGAGGTGAGGGGACAACTTTGTGGAGTCTGTTCCTGCTTTTGCTTTTTCATAACTTCTGAGGATTGACCTCAGCTTGCCAGGTTCACACAGCTACCACCTTTACCTGCTAAGTCATTTCATTGGCTCCCCTCGTGTGTTTGCAAGTGCTGGGACTGAAGGTGTGTGTCACCACACCCGACTGACTCTCTACATTGTTTTTATTAACCCGGGTCTCCCACTGGCCTGGAACTCACCAAGCAGGCCTAGCTGGCTGAGCAGGGAGCAGGAGGGAGCTGCCTGCCTCTGCCTCCTTAGCCCACTCCCACGCCTACATTATTTGATGTGGGCTCTGGGGATCCCATCCATGACCTCATGCTTGTATAGCAAGCATCTTACCAATGAGCCGTCAGCCCGGCCCTCAGTCTC
The DNA here is from genome assembly GCF_008632895.1 of Mastomys coucha. NCBI lineage: Eukaryota > Metazoa > Chordata > Mammalia > Rodentia > Muridae > Mastomys > Mastomys coucha. The sequence goes on along the minus strand of NW_022196906.1, from coordinate 58,224,182 downwards.
TTGTTAATGGTGTTTGCTGGTGAGTGTTACAGGTGTCAGGAGAAGGCATAGTCAATCAGTTTTCTAAAGTGTGGACATTTTCAAATTCCACTGGTGACATCTGAGAGCCTTGGTGAGCCACATCCTTGGTGATACCAATGTTGTTATTGGCTTAAATTTCAGTCGTGGTGATAGCTATGTAGTGGTATGGCTTTATGCCTTGCTTTGTGTTTTCTGGCTGGTTAATGATGTTGAACACCTTTTTATATGCTTGGCAACCCTTGGATAAGCATATAAAAGCCCTCTTTCATAAAGTGCCATTTAATTTTGATTTTTAAAAAGTGAGTCTTTTTCTTTCCTCCTCCTTTTTTTTTTTTTTTTTTTTTTTGAGACAGGGTCTTACTATGAAGCTCTGGTTGTCCTAGAATTCATTATGTAGATCAGGCTGACCTTGAGCCCACAGAGATCCAATCCGCCTGCCTCTGCCTCCCAAGTGCTGGGATTAAAGGTGTACTCCACTATGCCTGTCAAAAAAATAAGGGGGGGGGTCTTTTTCATATTAATTTATAGAAATCTATTGTATAATCTGGGGAACATTCCTTTGTTTGTTTGTTTTTTTTGAGACAGGATCTCTCTGTGTACAGCTCTGGCTGGCCTGAAACTTGATATATAGACCAGGGTTGCTTTGAATGTATAGAGATCTCTGCCTCCCAAGTGCTGGGATTAAAAGCATGTACCACCATGCTAGCACTGGATGACATTTTTAAACACATACATTGTAAATTTCTTCTCAGTATTTTTTTTTTGCTGTGAATAGTTCTTAGTTCTAATGAAGACCACACTTTGCTGATCTTATTTTACAGTTTATGCTTTTTTGTGCCTGCCTTAGGAAATGTGGCTCTCCCCAACATTATAGATATTCTCCTATGATTTGTTCTAGAAGCTTCCTTGTTTCCCACACCCAACGTCATACTCACTAACCATGGTGTAACCAAGCATGTTCAATCGTTCTGCATCTATGTAGACTTTACCCAACGCCCGTATCCCTCACCTTGCCTTTGCACGTCATGGTCCACTCATGTGACTCCTATTTGTTGTTCACCTTGGCTCCCACATTCACTTTCACATTCAAAGTTGCTCCGTGTATATGAACCACTGTGATTCACCCTATGTGCATGGACATCTGGGTGGCTCCTGGTGTCCCTCAAAGTCACAACTTCTCAGAACATCAGCACAAACTCCTCCTTTTAAAAACATGGTTGGGGTGTGCACCTCACAGATGGAAGGTAGCTTGGGAGCACCTCTGAGCAGTGCTTAGAGGAGGTACCTTGGGGGTTGCTGAGGAGTGGGATTAGAGAATGAGGTGGGTGGGTGGGTGGCAAACTGTGGTGTGGTTAGTCTTGGCTCTAGGCCCACACCTGCTTCAAGCCAGAGCAGACTCAGTTTTGAGCTTTAGGGCTATGTTTTAACCCTCACTTTCAGGCACATGCAGCCAGCCATGTTTGTGGAGCCCTGACATTGGGAGGTTGATGTTGGGAATCATCCTTGGTAAGGCAGGGACTCTCAATCAAACTCAGAGGTCACCCATATGCCTAGCCTCTGTTTCCAGTTTGCTCTGGGAACCCTCTTTGCCTTCCGAGGCTGGAATTACAGGCTGGCCACCACCCCACCTGACATTTATGGGGACTCGGACACAGGCCTTTGACTCTAGCCAGCACTGTGCCCTCTCCACTGCTCTGTGCCTTAAGAACTCTGCTTTCCTCCAGATGGTGATTAATAGCTAACTTGTGCCTTGCTCTCTGCGGTGGCCCCTCCCAGGAGGCTGAGGTTGCATTCTTATCTAAATAAACTCTGCACAAACATGGCCACATTCGTTACTCATGTGTGAGTTATGTGCAAGGGCATTACCCAGGGGCAGGGAAATCTGCTCACACTGGAACCCTGACCTAACCTGGGCAAGACCAGCAAGCCACTGAGTCTTATTTATTCTCTATTTATTTTGTAGTGTTGGGATCAAACCCAGAGCCTCATATGTGCTACATGCTAGCACAGGGAAATGGAGTTTTAGACTCTGAGCAGCAAAACTCAAAGCCTCATTTCCTTGGCACCTTCTTATTGAACCCTCAGTGAAATGGCAGAGGCCCCCTGCCCTGAGCCTAGGGAAGGCTGGGGGCTACAAAGAAAAGAGACTTTCCTCCCATGAGTCTCTTCTTGAGAGACAAAGACACACCTATGAGGCAGACAAAACCATGGTTCTTCTGGCTTTGACTAAATAAATGCCTTCAACTCTGAAGCCTGATCTTGCACAGGGAGGTTTGTAGAGCAGAGGAGGGCATTGCAGAACCACTGTGTAAATAAGGGTGCAGATGGACGTTGTTACACTCATGGAGGTGACAGGGTGTGTGGTGGGAAAGATGAATGCAGTAAAGAAGGGTGTCAGGGTTGGAGGGATGGCTCAGTGGTTAAGAGTACTTGCTGCTCTTTCAGGGGCCCTAGTTTGGTTCTTGGCACCAGCTTAGGTGGCTCACAACCTCTAATAAACCCATCTCCAGAGGATCTAGTGCCCTCTTCCTTGTCCTCTTATGGATTCCATAGGCATTACCCTTATATGGGCAAACCCACACATACACAGAAATAAGAAGAAATGTTAGGGGGAAAGAGGCAGAGTATGTCAGCCCCATGGGTAGGTACCTTTCCTTCATTACCTCATTGTGGAAGGTGAGGAACCAACTCTGAAGACTTCTGTGATCTGCTCAGAGATATCCTAGGACCTTGCAAAGGCAGCAAAGCAAGCGTCACCCCCAAAAACCCACATCAGTGGCTTCTTGATCCAATACAATCTCCCTAGAGGGGGCTGTAGAGATGGCTCAGTAGTAAAGTGCTCACCACACAAGCCTGAGGACCTGAGTTCAGATTCCCAGCACCTAGTATAAAAATCCAGATGTAGCAGCTCAGGCTTGTGATCCTGATGCTGAGGGGGCAGGAACAAGATTAGCAAGCTATGTGGAAAGGGATTGAAGAACACTTGATATTGACTGTTGGCCTCCATATGCTCCTTCACACACAGGTGCACACACACAGGTGCACACACAGGTATGCACACACACAGGTGTACACACGGGTGCACACATAGGGACACTATGCACATATAGGTGTACACACACAGGCACACACAGACAGGTGCATACATAGGGACACTATGCACATATGGGTGCACACACAGGTATGCACACACACAGGTGCACACACAGGTGTACACATAGGGACACTATGCACATATAGGTGCACACAGACAGGTGCACACATGGGGACACTATGCACATATAGGTGCACACACAGGTGCACACGCATGCACATGCACACACTGTTGCCCAGCTGCCCTGATGTGAGTGTGGTCCCCAGGAACATAGCTTGACTCACAGCATCTGTCCCAGGACTCTGGAACGGTGACAACCAAGCTGTGCAGAAACAAAGGCTGTTTTCCTCTTCATCAGCTCTAGGCTGAATGTATGGAGCCTGGAGCGACTGAGTTTTGGTGTCTGTGGTTGAGTCCTTGTCTGATTCATCTCTGTGTGTCTGCAGGGACTGCCCAGAGGATGGGCTGAGTTAAGGAGTCACCTTAGAAGATAAGGCCTCCCTCGATGAGGTTTAAACAAAACCAACTCTAGCCTGAAAAAGTGCACCTGCCCACTGCCCACTGACCTCAGAATGACTTCCTTCTAGAAATTCCGATTGCAAAATCCAGGATTTATGCAACTGAGGCCAACCTTTTCCCTTGGATTAGGAAGGGGACTTTTGCCCCCTGGCCTAGGTACCTGCTTGCTTTACCTACTGGTCCTTCCAAGGAGGGCTTTCTCAGAGTGTATGCCCAGGGTAGACCCTGTCTTTTAAATTGAATGAAATGTGTCCACTCCCAGAGGGTGTGTCTACTTGATCCAAGCAGTGCTATGCTGGAGTATGGGCAGAAAATCTGTCAGCTCACAGACACAGACAGACAGACACACAGTGGGGGGCACTCATGTGTGGGAGCAGCAAGCTTCCTTAGTCTTATTTTGAAATAAAAACATGCCGTTCCGTTCCTTCTCCTAATTAATATATCTACTTAGAGTCTCCACACGTGGTCCATCCCCTCCTTGCTCCTTATTAACAGAGCGTCCCTGTGAGAATCGACCAATCCTGAAACGCATAGCTGGATTGCTGGGGTGCTAGGCTTGTAACTCCAGCCTTCCCAGGGGACTCGAGTCCAAGAGGAGATTTTTTTAGATTCCCTGCTACAGCCCCAAGAAAATAAATGCATTCCTGCCTCAACCTGGCTTAAATCTGCTTCAAAAGCACACTTAATGGATGTGTCACACAGCACAAAACCGCAGGCCTGAGTTTGAGGGGGAGTTTAGAATTGTGTGTGTTCTGGACATTGTTAGGGTAATAGGCTTTGCTTAGAGAATGTGCGAGGTGGAGGGAAGCCCCCGTGAAAACATGGGCTGCTGGTTGGCTGGGAGCGGAGGCTTATGCAGACTTGAAGGATGGAGGTTGGGTTCCCCAGGGAGTCTGTGCCTGAGCTCCTGCGGACCTTTAGGAAGGGGCTGCTTTGTCCCAGGGACTTATCCACGGCTACACAGTCTTTGCACAGATGAGTTCCTGCCTTGTCAGTTAGAGTGAGTGGGAACACAGCCTTTATGTTCCGGCTGTGGCATGAAGCTGTGTGCCATCACTCAAGGGCAAGGAGGCCATGCTGTTGCTGTCTGGCATTTCCTCCATAAAATGCCCTGGGTATGCTCTCCCAAGCTGGGTGCTCAGGCCCAATGTGAATCCGGATGCCCTTGTGGTCCCAGACTTCCTTCTGTCAGCTCCCCCTCTTGTTCTTATCTCCAGGGCCTCCTGGGTGGTCTTGGCAGGATCTGCCAGGAGAGTTCAGCTGTTGATTAAAGCTGACAGGAACTTGAGGTGTTACTCTCCCACAGTTATTTGGGTCTAGAGAGGGGATTCCCAAAGGCCAGAGGAATGTGTCTCCATTGGTGGAAGGAGGCCAGAGCCTGAGTCTCAAAGACAAACAGGTTTTAGCCAGCAGCATGGGAGCTGGCAGAGTTTAAGAGGGATTCCAAGGAAGGGAAGAACTGGATAATTGATTAGCAATGTCTGCTGTGGCTAATGAAACTGAGAACAATGGGGTCCCAAGTTTACTTGGCCCAAGATGGGTGCAGTTGTGATCATGCAGACATGGACACTGAGGGTAGGAGTGTAGATCCAAATTGAGAATGGCTCCATTGAGAGAACCTGGTCAGCCTATTTCTCTGTCACTTCTCTGAAGGCCTTAAGCTTCAACGTTTTTGCTGGCAGAGGGATTTCTTCCCTGGAGCCTCAGCCACATCCTCTGGATCTGTGAGTGATGGAGAGCTGGGGATCAGCCAGCTATGTGCATGTCCCCGTCGTTTCCTCAAAATGAGCTGAGGGCTGTAAAATAGAGCACACTAAAGCCGAATCCATACCAGAAACAAGAGGATTGTGGTCCAGACTGCCCGGATCTTGACAGACCCCCACCTAGACACTGCAGGTGCCCAGGTTGAGGGAAGGCCTGCTTCGTAAGTCAGTATGCCATATCATAGTTGTGAGACCTTGGGTTCCTGATTCTTAATCCAGTCACACTCTGAACTTTACTATTTCCATTTAAAAATACACTTTAATTAAAATATAATTATGTTACTTTTCCTCTTTCTGCCCCTCCCAAGTTCCCTCCCTCCAGCTCCTGCCTCTACTTCTCATTTTCAGTTGACAACCTTTGGGGGTTTTGTTTATTTTGTTTTGTTTCATTTTGTTTTTGAGACAGGGTAGTCCTGACCTTGAACTCACAGAGATCCTGTACCTGCCTCCTGAGTGCTGGGATTAGAGGCATGTGTCACCATACTCAGCTTGACAGCCTCTTTTTCTTTGATTGTTGTTACACACACACACACACACACACACGCACACACAAGCTACTGAGTCCTTTTTGTTGTTTCAAGCCAACCACTTTGTATTAGATAACCAACTGGGGGCTCCTTGGGGAGACTCATTCTCTCAGCAGTCATTAGTGACGTTTAGGTCTTTGTGTAAGAGTGGGGCCCCTTTAATCCCCCTCAGGTCTTATTCACATAGCTGTTTCTAGGGGAGATGTCTTGGTACCCTGCCTTTAGTCTTTCACCCTCTCTTGAGTGATGTTCCCTGAGCCATACACAGGTGAGGAGCTGTGATGCAGATGGGGCTTGGCTCCCCATGATCCACTGATCTCTGTATGTGTCCAGTTGTGACTTTCTGTGATGGGCATTCCATGTTCTATATTCACATATGAAGATGTAGAGCAAGAAATCAATAATCAAGAGAACATAGTGCTGCCTTTCTGGGCCTGAATTACCTCAATCGATTCTAGTTCCATTCATTTACCTGCCAATTCCACGACTCCAGTTTCCTTTAGAGGTGAATAGTGTCCCATTGTGTATATGGACCACATTTTCATTATCCATTAATCTGTCAAAGGAGATTTAAGTTGTTTCTATTTCTTATGTATTGTGAACAGGGCAGCAGTGAACATTGCTTAGCTAGTATCTGTGGAGTGGGATGTCCAAACATTTATTAAGCACATTTGATGAGCTCAGGCATTGGCATGGTAGACAAAAGAAAGCAAGTCAAGTTCCTGGACACTAAGGGGCTTAAATATCATGTGTCAACAATCACTGAAGGCAGCAGGTCAGAGCCCCAGTGAACTATGGGAATTAATTGGCATGGAGCCCCAAATACAGTAGAGTGTAGTTAGTTCTACTCTGGAAATAAGAACAGGGCTGATTCTCAAACTTGGCTTCAGATGAGCAGGTGTCGGTTTAGTTGGACAGCTGGGTAGGGACTGGGGGTTTAACAATGACTACAGGTGTTGGGGCTGGGGATAGTTCAGTGCAGGAGCACTTGCTTAGACTAACATATGATGCCAGGACTGAGAACGAGGGGCTCAGAAGGAAAAAAGGCATGAAATGTGAGTCAGGGCACAGGGCACGAAAGAACCAGAAATTGTGTGATTTGGAGAGAAAATGGGATGCAGAGATAGTCCAGGTCCCGCCTTTGATTCTCCCCTCTCCTGCAGGGTAACCTCTTGCACACGTGGGTACTGAGCACTTGGAATGTGGCTAGTCCTAATGAGACATATGTGTGACATGTACAGTGAGCCAGGAAGGCTTCAAGTGTGCAAAATCATAGTGTTGTTGTATTGATTACAAGTTGAAATGACAATATAAGGGCATAGGAAATTAAAAGAATACATTATTAAATGAATACCGCTGAGGGCTAGAGAGATGAACACACATTGCTCTTCCAGAAGACTTGAGTTTGGTTCCTAGAACCCATACTGGGTAGTTCATAACCACCTGTAACTATACCTCCAGGTGATCTGACGCCCTTTTCTGCACTCACATATACACAAAACTCCTACACAAGTGTACACATAATTAAAAAGAAAACTTTTTTTTAAAAAGTAATAGCATGTGTTCCTTTTTTATTTCTAACATAGTCCCAAAATTCAAATCACATTGCTCATTATATTTCTATTGGACAATAGAACTAGAAACAATGATGTCACTGAAAGCGATGTTTCAATGAGCAAAAGAGATGAAGATTAAATCTGTGCCTGAGAATGCTCACCCAGACAGCCTGCAGAGAATGGAGACAATTAGGATAAAATGTTACAAATTGGTGAAGAGCGCTACAGAGTGTTGGATCACCGTTTGGGGCTTAGAGATAGGTGAGCTGCAGGGGTGGGAGAAGCCTCAGGGCTGCTGACTCAGTTGACCATAGACAGTAGTCTGAGGCTATAGCCCTGGGGGATGCAGGACAAAAGAAAAGCCTCCGGGAAGGAGCCTAGGGTCAGTTACTAGCAGTGATGGTGAAGTGGTTGGTATTCTCCAGTCGGAAGGGTTGGGTATAAGAGGCAGCGCTCTAGTGAGATTCAAGGCTGCGTATTCATCTCTGGGTATTGGTTTCTAAGAATTACCCTGAGGGGCTGGGGAAGTGGCTCAGTTGGTCAAGTGTGCTTGAGTCTAGATCCTAGCATCTATGTAAAAAGCCAGGCATGGTGGCTAGCACCTGCAGTCCTAGCACTGAGGAGGCAGAGCCAGGAGGATCCTTGGGCTTCTCAGACAGGTAGCCTCACTCAATTGGTGAACAACTCCAGGTTTAGTGAGAGACCCTGTCTCAACAGCGAATGTGGGAAGCAGTAAAGGTCATCTCTGACTACTACATGTATACAAACACGGGCATACACCTGCATACATGTGTCTGTGCTTACACTAACCACACAAAGCCTTAAAAATATCACCCTGAGACTCAAGGTTTACAAAGTTACCCAGGGAGAGGATTTAGCTCTGGGGATGCCAGTACCTATAAGAGTGTAGGGAGGGGGTTTCTGTTAACACTGACACACATTGAAAGGCAGGCAGCTTTTGGCTCCATGCTGGGAAGTCTTTGGAAAAGATCCTTGTTTTCATTTGTTGGTTTTAGAGCAAACCAGAACCAAACAAAAAGGCAGCAGCAACAACAACAAAACCAACCGACCAACCAAACAAAGCAACAGCCCACGCCGAAACTTCCTAGTGTTCACGAATGGACTCTGTCCCAGGTGTCAACTCCCTCAGAAGCTGTGTAGCAGGCATGGGCTGCTGACTCCATAGCTTTTCTCAAGGCCGTGTGGCAATGTCATAAAAAAGCAGCAATTCTGCTAGGGCTTACTCAAAGTAAATAATAAGGAATATGAACTAATGTACATACACAGACATGTTAGAGATTCACCGTTGTGACATCAAATACAAGTGAAAGCCATAGCTGGGCAGTGGTGGTACATACCTCTAATCCCAGCACTTTGGAAGCAGAGATAGGCAGAGATCTCTGAGTTTGAGGCCAGCCTGGTCTACCTAGTGAGTTCCAGGACTGCCAGGGATATACAGAGAAACAAACAAAATAAAAGAGCAGAAGCCATCACGGGAAATGAGTTTGCTAAATCATGGTACACACATGACAACATGCTAGTAGACACACATGACAGCCTGCTCTACAGATACTCAGGGCACTGTCAGATGCCAATATTTATGGGCATTGGGGAGTGTGTTCAGCGAGAAGGCGGGTGGCCACAGCATGACACTTTCCTGTGTGCTGACCATTGTTTGGACTGTGGTCAAGGGTGAGGGCTGCCCAGCAGACTGCCTGGGTGGCCAGAGTGTGACCACTCACAGCCACCCTGCTGCTGGCCTCTCTGCCCTCTTCTGAAAACGGATTGATCATGGTGTGGGCCATGGGCAATCATGAGAACTCGGCAGATCCACCCATCCAGTTAAAGCAGGGCCTAGTGCTTGCATGCTCTCAGCACAGGCCAGCTTGTGAGACTTAAAGGGAAACTCCTAGTGAGATACAGTCCTGTCATACCAGACACCCATCTTTGTAGAGATTTAGTTTGTTTATTGTTTTTTGTTTGTTTGTTTTGTCTTGTCATTTTGTTTTGTTTCTTTAGATGGGGAGGGGGAAGTTTTGAGACAAGATTTCTCTGAAGCCTGGCCTTCGTGGAACTTGCTTTGCAGAGCAGGCTGGCTTTGAACTTGGGCATCTGCCTGCCTCTGTCTCCCAAGTACTGGGATTAGATATTTATTAGTTTTTTTTTAAAGACTGGATTTTTATAGATTTTCTTTTAGATTTATTTATTTAATGTGTGTGTGGGGGGTACTCTGTGTACATGTGTACCACATCTGTGCCTGGTGCCCTCTGACTTATTTATTTAATGTGTGTATGAATGTTCTGTGCATATGTGTACCACATCTGTGCCTGGTGCCTCTGAGTTATTTATTGATTGATTGATTGATTGATTGATTGATTGATATAAGTTTCATTGCATTATGATGAGAAAAGATACATGATTTCAATTTATCTGAATTTGTTAACATTTAAAAACATATTTTAAGTAAATAGAATTAAATCACATTCTTGTTTCCCATTTGTACCCCAACTCCTTCCAGAGACCCCCTCTTCAATACATACAATACCTTTTTTGTCATATTCTTTAAAATTTATAAAATATTATAATAATAAAAATGAGTATTATAAAAGTTGTTTGATCTAAAACAACAATCGATTTGATAGTCTTATGTAGATACTTGTCTACAGCAATACTGAAAATACATACTTTTTCTCAATATAAATTTTAAATAACTCCAAACATATTAACTGTATATTTTAAAATAATACATCACTACTAGTATTTTTTAAATGAACATAAATATATAAAGTCTTTTTGTTTTTTGTTTGTTTTATATTTAGTAGGGCTTAAAATCTTGGCTCTTACGTGGTACGAGCCCAAAATAAGAACAATTTTTAGACATTGGTTTTCATTGTAATAAGGCTGTACTTCAATGACCCTCACATCACCAAAGGATTTTACCTTCATTGTAGCTAAGCTGAGAGTTGACAGTTCTGCTGCACCAAGGAATGAATTGTAGGCACAAATTTTGGATACAAACTTCCTGCTATGGTCAAAGCTATTTGACTTGAGTGAGTGTCTTTATTCTCAGCCCACAGAGAACAAGTTACATTCATTTAAGAAATGGTGTGTATATTAAGATGGTCTATCCATAAAGTCATTTACCAACTATTTCAATGAACAATGGTTCTGCTTGGAGGGTGGCACAGACATTAGGTGAGGGCAAGAATCTGGTTCATTGGCTGTGATAATTTGGAAAAGCATTCATCTCAGAGAAAGAGTAACTTATAAAGTCCTCTTCTTCAAACTTGATACAATAGTTACAAAAGTCAAGCAAAGCATTCAGTCTCACTCTTTGTTGATCTCTTACAAGCCACCTCTCAAGTTAATTGTCTACGTTTCTTTTGGCTGTATAAATACTTTTGAAATATGTAAGCTGTTCTGAAAACCATAGTATAGTGTAAACATGTGAAATAAACAATACTACTAATAGATAGGCTGAGATAGGAGAAGCATGATTTCAAGACCATTACATGGTACACAGCAAGACACTGTCATGTACAAGCAAGCAGAAAGTGTATATGGATTGTACAATATTGGACCTATTTTTCCAATTACCAAATTAGAGAGACCATTAGATGACAGTTAAAAATTTTCTAATTCCTCATATTTTTGGATTTCGATCAATCACGATATGTTGGTAATATTCATTTTCATATTAAGATATTAAGAAAAATAATTGTTACTTCCTGTTGTTTTTGTTGTAAGAGGTGGAATTAGGTTTGTGTAGGTTTGTTGAAAGATTACTTTCTTGCTTCTTCTAGGGTATAGTTTTGCTCCTTATGTTGGTGTTTTCCATCTAGTATCCTTTGTAGGGCTGGATTTGTGGAAAGAAAAATTGTGTAAATTTAGTTTTGTCATGTAATATCTTGTTTTCTCCATATATGGTAATTGAGAGTTTTTCGTATAGTATCCTGGACTGGCATTTGTGTTCTCGTAGGGTCTATATGACATCTGCCCAGGATCTTCTAGCTTTCGTAGTCTCTGGTGAGAAGTCTGGTGTAATTCTAATAGAGAGGCTGAGATAGGAGAAGCATGATTTCAAGACTATTACGTGGTACTCAGCAAGACACTGTCACGTACAAACAAGCAGAATGTTCTTTTACTGTTTTAAAAATTCTTTCTTTGTTTAGTGCACTTGGTGTTTTGATTATTATGTGACGGGAGGAATTTCTTTTCTGGTCCAGTCTATTTGGAGTTCTGTAGGCTTCTTGTATGTTCATGGGCATCTCTTTCTTTAGGCCAGGGAAGTTTTCTTCTATAGTTTTGTTGAAGATATTTACTGGCCCATTACATTGGGAGTCTTCACTCTCTTCTATACCTATTATCCTTAGGTTTGGTCTTCTCATTGCATCCTGGATTTCCTGGATGTTTTGGGTTAGGAGCTTTTTGCTTTTTGCTTTTTCTTTGACTGTTGTGTCAATGTTTTCTATGGTGTCTTCTGCCCCTGAGATTCTCTCCTCTATCTCTTGTATTCCGTTGTTGATGCTTGCATCTATGACACCTGATTTCTTTCCTAGGTTTTCTATCCCCAGAGCTGTCTCTCTTTCTGATTTCTTTATTGTTTCTATTTCCATTTTTAGATTCTGGATGGTTTTGTTCATTTCCTTCACCTGTTTGATTGTGTTTTCCTGTAGTTCTTTAAGGGTTTTTTTTTTGTGTTTCCTCTTTAAGGGTTTCTAGCTAATTACCTGTGCTCTCCTGTATCTCTTTGAGGGAGTTATTTATGTGTTTCTTAAAGTACTGTATAATCATCATGAGAAGTGATTTTAGATCTGAATCTTGCTTTTCTGATGTGATGGTGTGTCCAGGACTTGCTATGGTGGGAGAATTGGGTTCTGATGATGCCAAGTAACCTTGGTTCGTGTTGCTTATTTTCTTATGCTTCCCTCCCCTACTCCCTACCCCCGCCATCTGGTTATCTCTACTGCTACCTGCCCTGGCTAAATCTGACTGGAGCCTTTCTTTGCTGTGATCCTGGTTGTGTCAGAACTCCTCAGAGTCAAGCTGTCTCTGTGATCCTGTGATTCTGGGATCCCGTGATCCTGGGCGTGTTAGAGCACCTGGGAGTGGAGCTTCCTCTGGGTGTTGTGGGACTGACTGTGGAGTTTGAGCCCAAGGTCTGCTCAGGGCACCAGCCTAGACAGACCACGACTTATTTATTTAATATGTGTGTATGAGTGTTTTGTGCACATGTACATGTGTATGACATCTGGTGCCCTCTGATTTATTTACTTAATGTCTATGTATAAGTGTTATGTGCACATGTGTACATGTGTACCACATCTGTGCCTGGTGCCCTCTGAGCTCAGAAGGAAGAATCAGGTCTCCTAGAACTGAAGTTCTGGATGGTTGTGAGTCACTGTGTAGGTGGTAGGGCTTGAACTTAGGTCCTCTTCAATAACAAGAGCTCTTACCTAATAAGTCCTTCCCCCAGCCCTTACTTTATTTTAAACTATGTGTATGTGTGTCTAGGTCTATGTCCATACCTGTAAGGAGGCTAGAGGTGTCGGATCTCCTGGAGCTGGAGTTACAGGCAGTTGTGAGCTACTTGACACGGGTGAACCAAGCTTGGGTCCTCTGGAAGCTCAGAACTCACATTCTTGACTGCTGAGCTCCACACGTCTCTTATTTAAAAATGGGCAATTTGCTTGTGCTTAGTGTATTCAGGGTTAAACAATCACAGAAGTCAATAAATTTTTTAAAATCTGCTTAACCTTTACTTATTCTTTGTCATACACATATACGATGTATTTTGATCATGTCTATTCCAAACTCTCCCTTCACTCCCCTAGGCACAGCCTGAGCATGCCCCTTTCCCACTTTAGAGTCCTCACCTTTGTTTTTGTAACCCAGAGTCCAGTAAGTCCTGCCTGCTGGAACATTGACTAGACCAGTCGTGTTAGCTTGACCTTGTGCAGATCTTGTGCTAGTATCCCATAGGTATCTGTCTTAGTTAGGGCTTTACTGCTGTGAACAGACACCATGGCCAATGCAACTCTTTTTTAAAAAAAAAATTATTTTATTTTATTTCATGTACATTTGTATTTAGCCAGTACTTCTGCCTGTCGGTGAGAGGATGTCAGATCCCCTGGAACTGGAGTTATACATAGTTGTGAACTGCCATGTGGTTGCTGGCAATTGAACTCAGGATCTCAGAAAGAGCAGCCAGTGTTCTTAACTGCTGAGCCACTTCTCCAGTCCCCCTTCCCCCCACTAAGGCAACTAACTCTTGCAAGGACAACATTTAATTGGGGCTGGCTTACAGGTTCAGAAGTTCAGTCCATTTTCATCACAATGGGAGCATGTCAGCATCCAGGTAGGCATGGTGCAGGAGGAAAGGAGAGCTCTACGTCTTCATCTGAAGGCAGCCAGGAGAAGACTGGCTTCCAGGTAGCTAGAATGAGGGTCTTAAAGCCACTTCCTCCAACAAGACCATACCCACTCCAACAAGGCCACACCTCCAAATAGTGCCACTCCCCGGGCCAAGCATATTCAAATCGCCACAGTATTCATCATTGCAGTGAGTTCCTGAGAGCAACAACAGCCATGTCATCTGCATTAGGCTGCACTCCATCCTCCAGCTCTGAGCCCTTGCAGCATTCTTTCTGAGATGTCCCTGGCCTTCAAGGGTGTTGATACAGATGTCTCTCATGTAAGGTTGAGCTCCCAAAAGTCCCTTATTCTTAGTGTGTTGCCCAGGTGTGAATCAATGCTAACTGTAGCCTGGTGGCCAGTTTGGGAACATTCTGATGTCACTCTCTAGCCCCTCCACTAGCCCTTGGCAACTAGTCTTTCTATCTCAAAGATGCTCTTCTCCCGGACCTTCCTCGTGGTGGGATCACTTAGACTGTGGCCTCTCGAGACTGTTTTTCCGATAAGAATAGTTTTCAAGGCCATGGCAGAGGCAGAACTTGGTTTCATTTCATTTTTACAACAGCGAGCCTTTTATGAGCAGAAAGTCATAGTGAAATTTAAAAGCATCTCTCTATGATGAAAGTGGTCTGTTTTTACAATAACCACCAGACATATTTACCTTTAAGCTACCCCACCCCCACCCCACTCAGTAAGATTGAGCTCTGGCAGTGGGCAGCTTTCCCTTGTCTCTCCACCCTTACATCATCCTCTCCAAATCAGAGCCAGGAGTTCCCACAGGCTGCGGATACAGGGTGGTGATTGAGGAGAAGATTCTCAGTGCACGTAGGATTTGAAGCCAGGATTTCATTCTTCCTCTTGTCACGCCCAGTGTCTGACCATACAAGAGCTCTACCGCCTTCTGAGACCCAGATGAAAGGCATAAATAGTCATCCCCTCCTCCTCCATAGACACTGGGCTTTATACTTCCTCACGCAGGGGAGATGACCCTGCAGTCACCCTGCACAATGTTTCCTTTATGTCTTTAAACTTCTTTTGTTGTTTCTTTTTTCTTTTTTCTTTTTTTTGAGACAATGTTTCTCTGTGTTGTCCTGGCTGTTGTAGAGCTCCCTCTGTAGAACAGGCTAGCGCTGAACACACAGAGATTTGCTTGCCTCTGCCTCCTGAGTGCTGGGATTAAAGGTATGTGCCACCATTGCCTGGGTAAAATTTATTTTTATTCAGTGATTTTTTTTTTAAAACAGCATCCTGTATTCAGTTTGGAATTTCCTTTTTCTTTTTCAACATAGAACGCATGAGGTCAGCCTGGGATACATGAGACCTTTCTCAGAAAAGAACTTTCCGTGGCATGAAATGCATCCACATTGTTTTGTTTCCTACTACTGTTGTTATCAAACTCTAACTATAGTTATTTATTCTGTGTGTGTGTGTGTGTACATGTGTGTCATGGTGCATGGGTGGAGGTCAGAGGACAACTTTTGGGTGTTGGTTCTCTCATTCCAGTATGTGGGTCCTAAGAACCTAACTCAAGTTGTTAAGTTTGGTGGCAAGCATCTTTCCTTGCTGAGCCATCTTGCTGGTCCACCATTCATTTCTGGAACTTTCTTTATCCTGTAGAATCCTATGCCCATTAAACACCAACCTCCCCCACTGGTCCTCCCCCACCATGCCTGCAAACCATGGTAATTTTCCATCTCTCTGACTTTACTACCTTATGTATCCCATCTTTGCAGGATCAGATATTTGTTCTCCTGTGACTGACTGGCTTATTGAACTTAAGAATTTCTCAAGGTGCACAGAGGCCATAGCATGTGTTAGACTTTCCTTCCTTAAGACTGAACAATATTCTAGTGTATGTCTGCACACACTGCATTCTGCTCATTCATCATCTGCTTGTGGCACTTGGATGCCTTCCACCTTTTGGCTATTGTAAATGATGCTAATGAACATGAGTGTGTAAATATTTGCTCAAGACCCTGACTTCAGTTCCTTTGATGATACACAGCTATTGACTTTAATGGAAGAATAACAATATGTTAATAAGGTAATTTAAAGGCATACAATCTTGCCACTTTTGGAGAAAGTTTCATTTGAGTACATCTCTCTGGTGGTTAGATACATATCTGTATTAAAAAATTAAAACAGCAATAATTAGGCCAGGTTTTCTGACCTCTACATTTTAGGTCTATGTGATAAGCTGGAACATGAGCAGAGGCCATGTTCGTGACTAACTTGTCCCAGGAAAGAGGAAAGGGAAAACTCAGTGACCTCTGTGGAGATATGTGCATTTGTACAAGATAAGTACAAACACAAAGGTCAAGTGAATACAGGGAGAAAACTTACATGGCATGTATGCATGTCATGAAAATAGGTAGGGTTGCATTCTGAAAAAAGAAATCGTGAACAGTAAGGATCCCGGAGATCTCAGGTCTGCAGTTCCTTAAACCAGAGGGAGATACTGTAAGAAAACTCAAAATAGTTTCATGGATATGACTTGGGCTCTGTTTACTGATCCACAGGACTCTCTTGACCGCTACAGCTTGGCCCTGTTCCTGGGTCCCCTCAGGACTTTCCCTGGACAGAGTCTTGATCCTCCAGGGACACTCCAAGATCAACACTAGAGATCCCACTGAGGGCACTGGTGACAGAGGGATCCAGCCTGGGCCAGCAGTCATGCACTAGCAGTCTGTATCCAGTCTAGTTTGGGCCAAGAGCGGCTCAGCTTGCAGGGTCTCTGGTCTTTCTTTTATGAAACAGTGATAACAACAGACTATGATTTAGTTTTGTTTTTATGGTTTTTGGAGACAGGGTCTCATGTAGCCCAGGTTGCCCTGGAACATTCCCTATGGTAGCCAAAGATGGTCTTGAATGTTTGTTCCTCTTGCCTTCAACCTTCCTAGTGGTGACATTATAGGCATGAGTGACCATGCCTAATTTATTTGGTGCTGGGTGTGGGACCCAGTGTTGATGCATGTTAGACAAGCACTCTACCATCCGAATCACATCTCCAGTCTAAAGCTAAGGGAACCTTAAATATGACCTCATCCTTGAAATCTGAAAGCCTCACCCAGAGCAGACCCATAGATGCCTTGGTCCCCTGGCTGTGTTTCTTAAGATGTCATGGAAAAATCTCTCGGTGCACACATCCCTAGGGAGGCATTAGACAAGCATTTAATATCATCTTCACTGTGTTCACCCTATGTGAGAGATCTTGATCCCAGAACTAGGTGGGGCTAAAAGGCATAGGTACCATCTTTTGAGTAAGCTGTAAAAATGAGCATTTTTACTACTGCTATGTGAAGAAAATAACACCTTAACCTTGCCAAGACCATCCAAAGAATTTGGCTAATCACACTCTTCCTAGCACAAGACACTTGATCAGTACAGATCCAGGAATTTATTATTTCTGTTTAGCTTTAATTTTCCTTTCCATTTACTGCCCTCAAGCATCTATTTATTCTGTGTCCAGTATGTTTTTTTAGACATATCTATTTTAAATATTTTATTTTTATGTGTATGAGTGTTTTGCCTGCCTCTAAGTGCACCACATACATACAGTGCCTACAGAGGCCAGAAGAGGGCACTGGATCTCCTGAGGCTGGCGTTAACAGTTGTGAGCTGTAATGCAGGTACTGGAAACGGGATTGGGGTCCCCTGCAAGAGCAGCCTGTGCTCTTAGCTGCAGAGTCATCTTGAAATCCCCTTTACCTGTTTTAAGTGTACAATTCTGGGTATTGCCTATGCTTATGCTGTTAAAGAACCCTCACTGTCGTCTACCTTCAGAAATCTTTCTTCCTGTTCTGAAGCTCCATGCCCAGTAAGTAACTCGTAGTACTTCCAGTTCCTTTCTCTCAGCTCCTGGCAAACACCACCTGCTTTCTGTCTCTACAAATGTGACTCACACAATGTTAGTCATTTTGTGATTAGCTTACTGCAATTGGCATAGAGTTTGCCAGGCTCTTCTCTGTCACAGCACAAATCAGTATTTCTTTCTTTCCTTTCTTTCTTTTTTCTTTTTTCTGTTTTTTTTTTTTTTTTTTTTTTTTTTTTTTTTTTGAGACAGGGTTTCTCTGTGTAGCCCTGGCTGTCCTGGAACTCACTCTGTAGACCAGGCTGGCCTTAACCTCAGAAATCTACCTATCTCTGCCTCCCAAGTGCTGGGATTAAAGGTGTGTGTCACTACTGCCTGGTTCTTTTCTTTTCTTTCTTTTTTTTAAAAGATGTATTTATTTATCCCAGAACTAGGGATATGAGATATTTATCCCAGAATTAGGGATATTTATCCCAGAACTGTTTATATGAGTACATTGCAGCTGTCTTCAGACACACCAGAAGAGGGCATTGGATCCCATTACAGATGGTTGTGAGCCACCATGTGGTTGCTGGGAATTGAACTCAGGACCTCTGGAAGAGCAGCCAATGCTCTTAACCGCTGAGCCATCTCTCCAGCCCCAGTATTTCTTTTTAAAGCTCAATAATATTCCACTGTGCATATAGACCTCACCCTGTCACTCACAGTCATTTGTGGGTTTTCCAACTTTGGGTATTGTGAAATAATGTTGCTATGAATATTGGTGTGCAAATATTATCTTTGGACTCCTGCTTCCATTGAATGTGTGTGTGTGTGTGTGTGTGTGTGTATGGCCAGAAGTGGAATTGGTGAGCCCTATGGTAATTCTATGTTTAATTGTTTTGGGTAATTATTATGCCGTTGTCTCCAAGTCAACACTGTTTTATACTCTTGGTGGCAATGTGCATGTGGCCCAATCCTTTCATAGTCTAACAGTTTCATTTTCCATTAAAAAAAAAACAAAGAAATAGCCCAACAGGTGTTCAGTGGTTTGCTGTGTGTTATCTTTATATTTGACATATAGCATCGTACTACTAATTTATTGATTTTACTTGGGACAGTGGCTTTGTTTAAAATGACAACTACATTTACTGATTTGTACATATACATTCATTTATGGGAGGCAGATGTGTGCCACAGCCCTCATGTGGAGGTCAGAGATCAACTTTTAGAAGTTGGTTCTTGGCTGGACATGGAGCTCCATGTGGAACCTGGGTTTCCTGAGTTCTAGGAGGGCCACCTTGGGTATGGACTACAGACACCTGCTAGACCAAGCCTGCAGGCAAAGGCTGTCTCCTGCAGGAGGGCCTCTGATGATGCTTCAAGCCTTGCTTGTCCACCAGTTGCCTCCCTTCTGTGTGAGATGTAGGCAGAGCCCTCTTGATGCTCTTTCTCCATTCATCACCTGTTGATTAACTATCTTAACTGTGGCCAGATGTTCCTGTTCATTTCTTTGCATGATTCCCCCAGGAACCACACCATACACACTTAGCGTGTGGGTATCTTAGGCTCTGACCTGATTGTGCTCTCTATTCCTAGGGAGACATAGCTGTCTCCACCCACAATCCTGCCTCTCTTGAACTTTGCACCCACAGGGATGAAAAATTAACTGAACTAATGTTTCCCTCCCGAGGACAAGGACAAAGGCTGCAGGGCAGGTCTGGCTGGGTCCTAGGAGAGCAGGTGCTAGCTGAAGTTCTGACCAATCAATCCTGAGCTGCCTGCCTGTGCACTGCCCAAGGTAGAGGGCTCTATTCCTCCCCCATGGGAAACTGGTTTTGTGCCCCCAAAACTTTCTCACAGCGAGACTCAGGAAAAAGACGGATGTTAGAAATGACACTTTCGTTTTTTCTTGTAAGCCAGTGGTCCTTAGTACATGGATGCTGACACAGGAGGGAAGTTCAGGAAGTCCTTCAG
The DNA here is from genome assembly GCF_008632895.1 of Mastomys coucha. NCBI lineage: Eukaryota > Metazoa > Chordata > Mammalia > Rodentia > Muridae > Mastomys > Mastomys coucha. The sequence goes on along the minus strand of NW_022196906.1, from coordinate 58,204,521 downwards.
TCATACAAGTGGGTCTCACTGGTCATTTTCTCCTCTCAGGGAAACAAAGGGGTGGATGATGGTCCCTTCTGGGCCTCAGTGATGTAATGGTTCTTCCATGCTGCCGACTCCGCTCCTGTCTTCTCTCCTCAGAGACCCTCCTTTCCTCTGTGGGACATGCAGCTTCCCTCAGACATGGCTTCACCTGTGGGTGAGGGCATTGCCCTGAAGAACAATCTGAATGTTTCTAACATTCTTTCTAGATTCACCATGCTGCATAGGTGAGAGACTAGAGGTTCAGCAAGGTAGAGGTCCTGGGTGCCTTGGACTTGACCTTGCTGCCTTACTTGGTTTTATGTCCAGGTTAGAAATACCTTTTGTTGTTGTTTTTTGAGATGGGGCTTCTCTGTATATCCCTGGCTATCCTGGAATTCACTTTGTAGCTGAGACTGGCCTTGAACTCCGAGATGTACCTGCCTCTGCCTCCTGAGTGCTGGGATTAGAGGCATGTGCCACCTGGCTACAATTAAGTTCTTATTGGAAGATGATTGCACAGGCCCTTTTCCTCTGTCCACCCAGGCACAACTTCATCCCTATCCCTTGGTGCTTCTCTGGCTGGGAGCTCCTTGTGGTTAAGGACCTTCCTCGTTTATTGTGAATCTCTCAACAAGGAGCATATTTGTGACATGAAGTGCTAGAGAGAGAAACAGGATTTGAACCAGCTCTCCTGGCTACCCTTCCTCATGAATGGAATCAACACTGCCCTTCATTCCTTGTCTTGCCCTGGACTTTTGCAAAATCCCAACAGCCTAGGAAGTGGAGAGGAAAGGGCCTGAGACCATATCTGGCCATATTGTAATTATGCACCTGTGAGAAAAGCTTTTGTTTTGCAAATTGTGTTGTAGTAGCTGCCCTTTAGAGCTCTAGGGCCAATAGCAAGACCTCAAAACCAAAACCAACCCCCCCAAAAAAACCCAAACCAACAAAAAACCAAAATACCCCCTCCAAAACAAAAACAAAACCAAAAACAACAAAAAACCTGGGTTTAAATCCTGGCTCTGACCCTTGGGGCTGTGCCTCCCAGGACTTTAAAGGCAGCGATTGGTTTATCGGTTTGAACACAGCAATGAAGACCGCCCACCTTTAACGCCAGTAGCTGAGGCAGAGGCAGAGGCAGGCGGATCTCTATTCGAAGGCCAGCTTTGCTCTGGTCTACAGAGCGAGTTCCAGGACTGCCAGAGCTACACAGAGAAACCCTGTCTTGAAAAACAAACAAACAAACAAAAAAACAAAAAACAAAAAACAAAAAACAAAAAAGACCTCCTTCCTTATAGTCTCTAGCAGCGAGTGGAAGGGAGGCTGCAGCCACCATCTAACTGGTTTGCAGGAACCGGCTTGCTGAGCCTCAGGGGTCTTCCTTTCATCTCCGAGAAACCACAACCCCTGAGGAGCTGCGGCGGGCGGTTGGTGGTGGGGCAGCCTCGGGGACAGAGCAGGGGGCCCCTGAAGCTTCTGGGCTGACTATAGGGCTTTGTAACTCGCACCACCGGATCTTGGTTTGCAAATAACTTGTTTCTCACCACCGGAGAGAAGAGTGTGTGTGTGTGTGCGTGTGTGCGTGTGTGTGAGCGCGCGCGAGCAGAGCCAAGCATACTCTTAGCTACTGGGCTAGCCTGATAGGGAGGCTGAAACAGGATAAAGGAGCTGAGGGTCTGCTGTAACACCCCAAATCCGTGGAGGGACCGTGGGCAACCAGGCCTGATTATGGCTAGTCTGCAGTAAAGCCCTAGGGTTTCCCAAAGTCAGGTTCTCTTGGCTTCCCACCTAGGCTAACTTGAAATAAACTTCCCGAGTCCTCCCCGCTCGCTCTACTTTGTGTGTGCGAGTTCATTTCTTTGTAAACAAAAGCTCTCTTGTTTGGTGTCGAATTTCGGAACTTCAGTAACACCCTGTAATGTTAATTCTCCGCCTCCCCCAAAGAAAAACCCTAAAGCACCCCCTTTCATTCCTTCAGGAACGCAACAGATGTCTTTGAGGCCCGTTTTCTGCAAAGAGCTTGGTTCACTGGGCCCAAGGGACCCCTGGCTCCAGCTATTGTTCAAGTTGTCACTGAGGTCTCTTAACTCTCCTTTTAAGTCTCCCTTTCCCCTTTTCCAACTCCCTCCTCCGCTGTCTCAGGCAGTCAGCCGTTCTGATCTCACCCAGCAGGAAAACAAAAACAAAACAAAACAAAACAACAACAACAAAATCCTCCTAAAGCAGCCCCGGCCACTGAGCGAGATCAGCGTGCCCCAACTTCCTGGGCCTGGAGCTTTTCTGAACCTCTCACCGCGCTCCGGTCCTCTCCGGGCTGCAGCCAGCCCTTGACGGACAGTGCCTGTTCCCTGCGAGTCTAATCCTCTCTAGTCCCGGCAACTGCCTCTGAGCGTCTGGGGGGCGGCGAGTCCCCAGGAGTCCGGACCCGCGGCACTTGGCAGAGCTGACGGCCGCCGTGCCCGGTGGCCCACGTGGGCGCGCTTGGCGGCGCTGGGCGGGGAAGGCCGCGGGTCCTCCCCGGAGCAGGGCGCGGGGGAGGAGCGGGGAGCCCCGGCAGCGAGGGGGCGGCGACAGCGCTGGGAAGGAGGCTTGCACGCGGAGCTGCGTGAAACGTAGACTTGGGAGCGGGCGGGAGAGGAACGGGGAGCGCGGCTGCACAGCCTTGGCCAGCCCGGCGAGGCGGCGATCGCAGAGGAGGAGGACGAGGAGGAGGAGGAGCAGCAGCGCTGCAGAGGCGGAGGGATCTGCGCACCAAAGCCATCCAGGCCAGCAAAGTTTGGCTGGGGGTTGGACTTTCCGTCCCGGAGGCGGCACCCAAACAGCTACCCCGTGCGGAAACCTAAACTTTCTACTGCCACTCGGAGTCTCGCGGCCGCCGCCTCCGCCCCGCGCGTCCGGGGCCTGCCCGTCAGTCCGTCGGTCCGCGTGGAGCCGCTCGGGCGCCGCCGTGCTCCCGATCCCCGCAGCTGCAGCGCCGCGGTCCTGGCCCGGACGCCCGGGCAAGTTCTCCAGAGTTTAAAAGCGAAGTTCGGACGAGGCGCGGGCCGTGCCGCCTCTGTGCGCCCCCGGCGTCGCCAGTGCGCCCAGCCCCGCCGGGGGCGCCGGTGACCCTCCCGTGCCAGCCATGTCGTCCATCCTGCCCTTCACCCCCCCGATCGTGAAGCGCCTGCTGGGCTGGAAGAAGGGCGAGCAGAACGGGCAGGAGGAGAAGTGGTGCGAGAAGGCGGTCAAGAGCTTGGTGAAGAAGCTCAAGAAGACGGGGCAGTTGGACGAGCTGGAGAAGGCCATCACCACGCAGAACGTGAACACCAAGTGCATTACCATCCCCAGGTGGGGTCCCGGAGCGGCGGGGGGCGCGTCGGCCCAGCCCCCTAGCGCGGCCCGGGTGGAGAGGGGAGGGCGTGTGCGTGTGTGTGCGCGCGCCTGTAGGGGACGGGGAGTGGGTGGAGGGACCCCAAACAAAACCTTCTTCGGATTTGCCCAGGCTCAGAGCCCAGGCTTCCGTGCGGCATTTTGGCTTCCAGACATGAAGGATTGCCAGCCGCCTCCGGGCAACGGGGGTGCTTCTGAGGTTGGCCCCCCAACTCTCGGGGCTTCGGGCTCCAAGTGGAGGCCCCGCTTTGTTCGGCTCTGCCGGCCGAGCCCCTCCTCCTCCGCTGCCTCCCGCCCCGCGCTCGTGGAGGTGGTGGCGTGTGTCCCTTTCTTTTCTTCAGCGCTGTTCCACCACTTCTTTTCCCTGTCTACAGGAATGCAGTCGGTACAGCTGTGGGTGAGGAGCGGGAGCCCGTTGATTGACAGATTCCTTCTTCGCTCTTTCTTTGCCTTGGGATTAGCATTTTTACTGAGTATTTTTAGATTTGGTTGTGCCAGCCTCCCGCCCCCTGTGCACGCGTGCACGCACGCACTTAGTTGGAGAGCAGAGCACCGACTTTGAAGCGGGAGAAACAAGTGGCAGAAAGTAGGGGCTTTCCCTCTTCCCACCCCACCCCTGCTGGTTTGCGATCTTTTTAATCCAGAGTATGCGGGTGCCTAAAATCGAGCAGGCATCTCCAGGCAGATAACAAAACACCCCAGGGCTGGCCTCCCATCGGCCCTGCATTCCTGTAGAGCCTCTTTTCCCAAAGCGCTTTGCCATCTGTCCTGACCTCCTTTATCCTTCCCATCGGGCTAGAGGAGTCGGGCGGGAGCTCACAGATGGCTGATGGAAGGGGTCAGTGACTTCACTCCCAAGGCCTTCTAGAGCATAGCTGTGTCTGGGCGATGCGGTGAGGGCACTTTAGTCTTCTGGTTTTGCTTCTTCTCAGACACCTTTAAAGACTGATTCCAGATGAGGGGCAGGTGGGGATGTTTGGGGGCGTTCTGGCTGCAAAGGGATGGAGACAGGGTTCCCAGGGCCTACCATAGTAGAGGTCATCGCCGGGGTAGCTTCCATCCTTGGCCACCTGCTCAAGGCAGCTGTGTATGGGCTGCCAGCCCCCGATAGCAAGGCACAAAACAACATCTGTCCACAGGAACCCAGGGTCGGCCTTCCCTGGAAACAAACACCACATATGGTAGGAATGCCAACTTAAAAAAAATAGAAACAAAACAAAATATAAACAAAAATCTAATAACCTCCAAACCTGGGTGGGTGGACCCATCAGTGAAGGAGAGGGAAGGCAGTGGGTTGTCTGAGAAGAACGCTTGGCCGCTGAGCCTCTGCCAGCCAGAGTTAGGGGACCTGGTGTGATGTGATGGCCAGAGAGGCACCTGGGTTTTGGCCCCTTCTTGGGCTTCCCTTCTCCTTTGTCCTTTGGATGAAGTGGGAAGGTTGAGTTTCACAGGGCTCTGTCGCATCTGGAGAAGCAGCCTTTCCCAGTCTGCCTGGGTGCATACACCCAGCCCAAGTGCTTTCTGTTTTGAACCCTCCTCCAGTGCTATCAACTATGAAACAGCTGTGCAGAGTGTTTCACAATTTACAAGGCACTTTCATATGGCCTGGAAGACCATAGAGCTGGGGATCAGAAAAGACCTGGAGGTCTAAAATAAAATGATCTTGCTTCCAAAGCAACAGAACGTAGAGAGGGAAAGCGTTCGACTACATCTGGCATGCCCTTTCTCCCAGGCTCTTTTGGACTCGGTGTCCCCTAAGCATCCTTGTCCAGGGTGGGTAGTGGATCTCTTCTGCCTTGATTAACCAAGGCTCTTGGTTAATCTTTGGGCTGGGGTCAGCTTGGAGGAGAGGCTGTGCCTTCCTCAAAGACAGGTAAAAGTTAGTGTGCTTCTGAGAGTTCAGGCTAACACCTGTGCTCCCAGCTTCCTAGGACTAGGTACCTGTGCATAGACGGCGGGGTTTGGAAGCAGGGTGTTGTTCCTTGGTTCTTTGACTGCACTGAGGACTGAACCCAGGGCTCCTTGCATGTTAGGCAAACACTCTGCTACTGAGCTACCCTCCCAGCCCTGGGATTGTTTTCTTTTATCTTTTCTCAATTAGAGAGACCCAGTTGCTTGGGTGGATCCAGACAAAGGTGGATTTCCATCCCTGGATTTTGTGCCCACGCCTCTGGGTCACCCTGTCTCCCTTGGCAACAGCCGCTGCTGTTTTGGCCATGGGCAGAGAAGCTAAAGGCCACGTCTTGGGGAGGTGACTAGTTGGCTATGTGCTAGTGCTATCCCTGTGTCTGCTAAGCCCAGGGCTTGTGTGTCGCTTGTCACATTGCTGCCTTTGAGAACTAGGGCTTTGGAAAGCAGACAAAGGAGAGTGTGTGACTTAGTCACCAGCTTCGTGTGGGGCGTGGGGCGGGACACCGGGTGCCTCAGTACAGTCTGTCAAAATCTCGAGCTGGGCTGTAAGGATCTTCAGTCTGAGATGTGGAACCGGCTGTGGTACCTTTTGGCTGTCGTAGCTCTGTGCCATAGGCTGGCTGGCTTCTTTACCCCAGCTCTAGGCACATTTAGTGACCGGCAGAGCTGGAGTGAGGCTTGCTTGCCTTTCACAGAGATGAGGTGTGGGAATTTCACTTTACTCCACAGAGTGGAGAGCAGGGCAGGGGCGGGGTAGAGCTTAGATGGGTTCCACCCCAGCAGCCCACTCCCACCTGCTTGAGCGGCTGAGAGGAGACACAGGTGTCTCCCTCTCCAGTTCCTAAAGGGAAACTGAAGCACCTGCCTTTGAGAGAGACAGGTCAGCTGCAGGGGAGAGCCAGCCCTGGACCAAGCCGAGGGCATCTCTGGCTTAGAAGGGATCTTCGGCTTTGTTACATCTCACCAGATCCAGAGGGAAAACATCAAGGAGTGAAGTAGGTGTTACAGGAAGCACCTCACCACCACTTTGCTCACCCCCTTTGTACTCTGACCTCCTGCTGGGTCCTCCAGGGACTTTGTCAGGCTACCCTCCTCACCTGTAACAGCTTTCTCCAGCTTTGGACAATACCCCATAGGTCTCCAGCCAACCACCTCAGTGTAAACCATTGGCAGCAAGCCTCTACCCAGCTGCCAGCATGCAACCCATCAGGACAGAGGCTGCAGAACAGCGGGTATCTTCTCTGGTTGGAAGGAACTTTGACCCTCCCTGCTTGGTCCTGGGGCAGAGTATTTGCGTCCATACTTTTTTGCGGGCAGCTTTTTTACTCTTAGTTTCTAATCAGAAAACATAGGATTGGTTTCTTGTGTATTCAGTCTCTGACCCAGTGCTATATGCCCTAGGAAGGGATGCAGGGATGCTGTTTGAGAAGACAGGGGAATTTTTGGAGATTGGCAGTGCTGTGGGAAAGGTGACTGTGATATATACGTGTGAAGGCACAACAATAGAATATTAAACCATGAGAGCTACCTGCTTTCTCTTTGGAAGATAAACCCCACCCAGCCCCTGGAATTCAGGTCCCTTCCTGGCTTTAAAATGGTCTGTATTGTATTAATGCATTAATTAATTAATTAATTGTGTGCATGCTATGGTGCACATTTGGAAATCGGAGGACAGCTTGCAGACAATATTCTGTACTTGCTTCCACCATCTGAGTCCTGAAGATGAAGTTCAGGTCATCAGGCTTGGTGGCGGGCACCTTTACTGGCTGAGCCATCTCACCAGCCCGGAACCTTCACGAATGGGCATAAAACTGGCTTAAGATGAGGCCCCAAAAGTGTTTGAAGACATGCTGGGGAAATGTAGGGTTTTTGGGTTTTGCCCTGTGTCCTCATCTCTTTGATAGTGGGACTTACTCAGTCACGTATCAAGTGCCTTCCTTGGCACCTGCTCTCAAGGCAGGCATTCTTGAGGCATTCAACTCAGCATTCCTGCCCTAGGATAGAGAGCTGGCAGGGGGGCTGAGGGTCCATCAGTGCTCCAGGTGGGAGTTGGCATGTGTGTTGGGGAGGTTGGTGTGTGCTGGATACCTGGTTGGGGTGATGTTTTGAGGAGTTTGGACTGCGTGAAGCTTGTGGGAACTTGGTCTTTTCTTTATTATTATCAATGTGTGTTCATTGTACAAACTAGATTTCATTATGACATTTTTGAGTCTTGTATTTTGCTCATACATCCCTTTACCCTCCTTGATCTCACATCCTGCACTGGCCTCTGGATAGTCCCTCTTCTAGTTTTATGTCTTACATATTTTATAAAAAATTCTAGATTCTGCATATGTGAAAAGGCATACTTTGTCTCAGTTTGATTTTTGCTTAACATTGTGATCTCTAGTTCTATTTTCCTTGAAACAATGTTTCCTCTATCTGTCTCTGTCTTTGTCTTTGTCTCTGTCTCTGTCTGTCTCTGTCTCTCTCTGTGCACGTGTGTGTATGTGTGTGTGTGTGCCTGTGTGTGTGTGTGTGTGTGTGTGTGTGTGTATAAGTGCATGCTTGTACATGTGATGTGACTTGAGGAGAGTTGTCTTGCATGACCCCTTCATCTGCTGGGCTTTTGTGGAGCAGACAGCTGCAGTGGCTCTCTTTCCTGTCATTCACACTGAAGGGCCTGTGAGCTGAGGGCTGTCTAGGACCCAACTGTGAAGTGTTTTCTCTTTGAAGTAAAGGGCAACTTAGTGTGACAAACCTGAATTTCAGGTTTCCTCGGTGGGAGCAGGGACTCTAGCAGGGGATCATGGGTGCTCAACCTTTCCCTTTGGTGTGACTTGGCTTTTCACATCTCTCAATGACACGCTGGGGAAAGAAAAATCCCACGAATCCCAGTTTCTGAAAGGACATTGGAACCTTTATTATCATATCTTCTAGAAGTCTTTGCAAGGACTTTAAAGTGCTTTGTTTATTTATGTGCATGTGTGTATATGCATGTGAGTGCAGTGTCCACAGGCACCAGAAGGGCTGTCACTTCCAGATTGAGTGACAGTTGTGAGCCAACCCACCTACTGCTGGAGCCTGACTCGAATCTTCTGTTAGAGCAACATATGCTCTTAACGGCCTAGCTATCTTTCTAGCCTGTAAACATGTTATTTTACTTTGTATTTATTTGTGAGTGAGGGTACTTGCATACCATAGCTTATGTGTGAAGGTCAAAGGACAACTTCTGAGCGTTCTCTCCTTCCACCATGAGCTTCAGGCATTTGAACTGGGGCCATTGGGTACATGGCAAGAGAGTTCACCTGCTGAGCCATCGTGCAGGTCCTGGACATAAACATTTAAATGACCATTTTAATGATGGAAAAAAAAAAGTTGATGAATGAAGTCCCCGTTTAGTTTTGGTGAGACGTGCAAGAGGCTGATGACAATGGAGAGAATTAGGTTTGAGCTTATCACATCCCGACTCTAATTAAAATGAGTTTTTGAAAACTAAATATTGCTTTAATAATGTAAATTTGCGATGGCTGCTGTATTATAATGGAAATAAAATTAACACAATTTAATGGACTGAATGACTATTAATTTCCACCCATTAATTTATTAGGAGATTTTTAAATGCCATTTGCTGCTCTGCACGGCCATTATTCTTAATGTGCCTCTGTGGAATAAATAGGACTGGGCAGGGCTTGCTCATCTGAAATGAGACTGTATTCTGCTATGGTATTCCCTCTGGCCCTTCATCTTCCAGAAGCCCTCTCTCAGAGTCAAATTTCCAAGGTGGAAATCAACAGGGTCTTGACTATCTACTTAACTTCTGTTCCTCCTATCTCCGTGGCTGTACTGACTGGTGTGTTAACTATCTTTCTTGTCATTGTGCAAAAATACCCCTTGTGCAAAGGGAAGAAGGACTTATTTTGGCTTGCAGTTTCAGGTGACAGTTTATCCTGGCAGGAGAGTCATGGAAGCAGGAGCTTGGAGCGGCTGGTCATATGGCACCCACAATCAAGATGCAGAAAGAGGTGAATGCTGCTGATCAGCCCCAGGACACCTGCTGCCCACAGTTAGAGTGGGTTCCCTCAACTGAGAAATTCCCTGATAGAACTATCCAGAGCTTCGTTTTCCTGGTGATTTAAATTTCATCACCTTGGCAATCAAGATTAACTATGACAGCTGGTAAACACAAAAACAAGAATACAACCGGACTTGGTTTCCCTGGCCCATGTCTGATAGTGTTGCTGGTTATAAAGTTGCTCATGGGGTAGGAGGTAAGGGGCAAGGGCATCTTGCTGTGCGTGCATGCGTGTGTGTGTGTGTGTGCACGTGTGTGTACGTGTGTGTGTGTGTGTAGGAACCGGAAGCTGAAGCTGGTGTGTGTTGGAGGGACCAGCTTTTCTCCAAGGCTCTTGTAGTTCGGCCTCTCATCTTCCTTCTAGCACAGTGGTTCCTAGAAGCAGTAGTGCACTGGCCTGGGATCCTCTTATTTATTACACATTTGTAATAAATGTGGAGGGAGGGGGGGTACCATGTGCCATGGGATGCACATGTGTGTCAGAGTACCATGGGAAGAAGTCAGTTATTTGATAAGAGTCCCTCTTATCAAGTGGGTCCTGAGGATCAAACTCAAGTTGTCGGGCTTGGTGAGAAATGCCTTTGCTCCCTGAGCTTGCTCCGCAGTCCAGGAGTGTGGTCCAGGAGTGTGGTTTCTGGAACAAAGACGCCTCTAGGAGACCGTGTGTAGTTTATTGTTCTGTTTTCTTTCCGTGACCCTGCCAGGTGCTTGCTCCCTGCCCTGGGTGACAGGGACTTGAGAAGGCTAGCTCCTTTGCTTCTCTCTGTAGCTTCCCATCTGCCAGCTGGTTAAACATGGCTTCTTGGGAGCTGTAAGACCATTGTGTGTGTTTATCTCCGGCTAATTTGTAAATAGAATTTGCTTGGTGCAAAGAAACCAGTCCCCTCAAAACTCTGAAATGGATTAACTGCTGACAAAGAGCTCTCTCTCTTTCTCTCTCTTTCTCTCTCTCTCTCTCTCTCTCTCTCTCTCTCTCTGTGTGTGTGTGTGTATGTGTGTGTGTTTTGAGAGAGAGAGCATACACATTATTCTGTGTTGACTTACTTAACAGTGTGAGAAATAACATATCTGCAGGACAAGCCCCTCTGTCCTCAGTGGCATATCCGAGGCCCCTGCTGCCCGCCACAGTGGCACGCTGCTACACTACACACACGATGTTTTGACAGAGAGACTCAGTTTAAATTGAAAACACAGTAGAGGCCATTAATTAAGAAGTCTGGCTAATTCTGGACCCAGCTAAAAGTTTGTTTAGCAGATTCCATAAATGCTATCAAAGAAAACTTACTTAATGCCCTCGGTCAGAGATTGTTTTGGAAGCAGGCATGACAGACATGGTAGGGTTCTAAACCTTGCTCTGTTTTTGATTCTCTGTGTTATCTGGGGCAGATCACTTAATTTCTCTGCATCTCAGTTGTTCTCAGCTGGTTGGTAGATAGTTTAGGTAGCAAATTCTGGTGGAGGGCTCTTGGGACTCCGCTTTGATTTTCATATAGGCATTCTAGAAGTTTCTGAAGCCATTTAAAAATTGCACTGTCTTTTGTATGTGTGTGTGTGGTGGGGCACATGTGCCATAGGTGCAGAAGTGGAGATCGGAGGACCACTTGTCGGCTCTTCCACTGCGTGGATCTCTGGTTGTCAGGAACTGGGTCGTCAGGCTCGGTGTCATGCACCAATTACCCACTGAACCATCTCACTAGCCCCGATTTAGAAGTTCTTTTTTTGGTGTACAACTGGCTCATTAATTGAATCATGGATCTTCTTTAATTATCTATCAGTCCAGTGCCAATTAATTTATAAAAGCAAGTACACAGCTCTGGAGTTCAGTCTTTAAATTTCGGTTGTCCCCTCCCCTTGCCCTCCTGGCCCCCTGACCACCCTTGACTAAATCGGCAAACTTGAACTACAAAGGCGTGTAAAAATACCCAACTGGAGGATGAAGCCTGGAGACTGTGTGTCTTCGGATGCAGTGAGCGGTTTGCCTTCCTTTGTTGCTATTTTTGGCTACCCTTGGAGCAGGAAGTTGACTTTAATGACCACAGATGCCTAAAAACGGTTAACTACCAGAGGTGGGTATTCTAGCAGATACCTGTGGAAATGTTGGCTCATGTCAGTGTTTACCCAAGGAGCTTCCTTTATTTATTTTCTAGTGTCTATACAAAGACAGACACTACCCCCAATTACGCAGGCAGAGGGAGCAGGGAGCTTACAAGTTTGAACCCCGTCTAGGAAATGGAAAACGAGTTTCTTTGAGTTCATTCTTTTTCTATGTCCCAAGGCTTTCCCCACTCACATCTGGCAAGTTCTCTGTGCTCCGCTGGGCGTTTGTTTGGGGCGAGTACTGTTTAGAAAGCAGCATACAGGTTTGCCTTGGAAACGAGAGTCACCCATCTGACTGCGCCTACTGCCAAACTTTATATTGCCCATCGCTGAGCCAATTGTGGGCCGGAGGGGCCCCTGGTGTGTGTGTGTGTGTGTGTGTGTGTGTGTGTGTGTGTGTGTGCAAAAGCTTTTGACAGCTTTTGACAATAGTAATGCCTTTTGTGTGTGTGTGTGTGTGTGTGTGTTTAAAGGTCTGTTTTGACGCTGTCACAGTTCAAAAATGCCAAAAGGCATTTTTTCCTTAAAAAATCACCTCTGGGCAGATCCCAAATGTGGAGTAATAGATCCAGAAAGAGCTCTTTTCTTTTCCCTTTTCTCTTTTCTCTTCTGTTTTTTCTTTTCTTTTCTCCTTTCTCTTTTCCTTTCCTTTTCTTTTTTCACTATGTATCTTTTTATTTCTTTCTTTTCTTCCCAGCTACAAACATCAGACAGAGTGCTAAGGCAGAACACTGGATTTCTCTGTTCTCATGCCTCTCTGGTAGAGATTCTTAGCTTGCCCAGGCCCAGACTCTAGGTGGACTACCCCTAGCATGTTTCTTTGTGGCCACTTCTCTGTTCCCTAATGGGTTTGTCACATATCACCTGTGGAGTGGGAGAGGAAACCAGGACATTATAACACAGCAGAGTGAAGGACAGCATGGAGCCTGGTGGCCTTGGTCATATCTTTTGCTTCAGTTTTCCTGTGTGAAAAATGGGAGAAGGGGGCTGGTGAGATGGCTCAGCAGTTAAGAGCACCGACTGCTCTTCCGAAGGTCCTGAGTTCAAATCCCAGCAACCACATGGTGGCTCACAACCATCTGTAATGAGATCTGATGCCCTCTTCTGGTGTGTCTGAAGACAACTACAGTGTACTTACATATAATAATAAATAAATCTTTTTAAAAAAAATGGGAGGACTGCTGACCTCACGTAAGAGTGAGCTAAGATGGGGCAGGTACCTAGCCCATGTGTGCAGCTCATAGTAGGTGCTCAGTAAATGTGCCCTTTCTTTCTCAAGAATGAAATTTGGTGATGGCATCAGCAGGGCCACCTGGAGACCCCTGGTCTCAGAGGTTACTATCTACAAGAATGGCAGTTCGTAAGGGAAGGATCCTTTTCCAGTGCCTATACTCCAACAAAAGTGCCATGCTGCTTATTGGCTGAGGTCCTGGTGGAGTATTAGAAAAATAATTGATGTTCTTCAGGGGCACTCTACTCAGTTCCCCTCCCCTTTTCTCTATGGCCATTTAAAACATTGTTTGGCTGACTAAAAATAATAGCATTGAAAACAAACTTTGATGAATCAGTGCCTTGGGTGGGGGATGGGTGAGATCCCCAGGCAGAGCCTTGTGACTCACAGTTTGTGACTGATAGCTGCCTGTAAGTGTGTGCTGTTTATTGTTGTTGGTGTTTTCTTGGGCCAGGGTTGGAATGTTGTCCTCCTGAAGTTTCACCTTAGCAGCTGGCTTGGTTGTTGCCAGAAGTTCGGGTTCCAAAATGACCTGGATATGGGCCCTGGAGCCTTTGACTGCTTATGGAGCTGTGGAGAAGGGGCTTCTGCTTGGAGAACCGGGTCCAGCTCTCCGACTTGCTGGGCCCTTCTTCATGGGACAGAGCATATATAGGGTCAAGGGACTGGGCTGTGCCAGCCCTGCGTCACCTCTTCCTGGTCCAACATCTAAGAGCAGCCTCTGTCGCAGGCAGCAGGTGTACTTACAGGCACAAACAGGACACAAGGTGCAAGTGGATTAGGCAAAGAATTGTCTAGAATGTATAATGTGGCATGGAACAAATAATCATGGTGTGTATGAGGCCCTTAAAATGTAGAGTGTCCAGAGATGGACCCAGGGCTGGCTCACCTGGGTCTCCACATTGTGAACCAAGGAGTGGGAGAATTTTAAATTCACACCTGGGCTTCTGGGTTGTATTAAGGCATTTCCCAAGGTGGGATGCCAGGACCTATTCTAGTCTAGTTTAATTTTTTTGCTGTCTTCTGGAGTGTGCTGTGTAGCATGCAGGCTTGCACAGCCACGCTGCCACCCACCTGTGTTAGCAGCAGGCCTGTTATAGCACCATGTGCTTAGCAAAATGGCCCTGACTGCTCACATCCCACTATGCCAGGGACCGGATTGTGGAGAAATCTCTAGGAATTGGTTTTCCTTACCTGGAGCCCAGCTGAGGTGGGCAAAATGTTGTTGATTATACTCTCCAGCTTGAGGGTAGACAGGGATCCTGGCCCCTAAGTGTGCTTTTGATTTTGGAGAATCGACTTTGTGTTGGGCCTCACGAGTCCCAGAGATGAAGTCCTGTCTGTGAACTGTCCAGAGGCATAAAGGGACAGAAGTGCCAGTTCACCCACAGAGGTGTCCTTGAGAGAAGCGACCTGGTTAAGGTCACAGAGTGTTGTTTAGGAGCCCAGAGGGAGAGCAGCCATCCTCTGAACACCAGAACGTTTCACAAAAGAGCGAATGGTCTAGATGGATCTTCGTGGATGCAGAAGAGCCTGGGAGTGGGGTAGGAGGCTGTGGAGAGAGCAGGCCAGACAGCGTGGAGAGGGCTAGTGTCTGGGAGAGGCAGGGCAGCTCATGGTGGCTACAGCAAGGAAATGGGAGCGGCCAGAGGAGTCGGGTGCCAAGCAGTTGGGTCAGCCAAGCTTGATGTCTGGACCTTGCTCTGTAAATGTCCAGGAGATTTTAAAGCAGAGGAGTGGTGTCTAAAGCCACTGCTCACCTCCTCTCCCACCCAGGCCTCGAGGCCAGTAACAGCAGGTTTACTGCCTAAGTTATCCAGGTCAGAGACTTAATCCTTACACTGCCATGTGGACAGCTCTAGGCTATGTCTGGAGCAGGTTGAAATAGTGTTTTGCCCGTCAGTAGCAAAGACGCCTTGTTCAGCCAGGAGGCTCTGGAGCGAGCATTCAGGTAATCAGCCATGACTCATGTCATGCGTTCTTGGGAAATGAGGGGGAATGTTCCTGAGCCCTGTGGACGCTCCGTCTCCCTAAACAGAGACCGTAAGACAGGATCCTAACCCCTCTGGGTCTTCCTAGGCCTGGCACGGAGTTTTTATACTGACTGCCTCTAGACAGTGTATCACATTTTAATAGCTATCTAGGCCAGGTTTCTGATTCCAGAGCGCACTGCAGCCAGCCAACATAGCTGCACTCTGCAGTAGACTCAGAGAATGTTATCGGTTTATCAGAAACAGGCTCTGTCTCTTAATGAGTCAGATAAGCCAGGCCTGGTGGTGAACTTCTACAGTCCCAGTACTCAGGAGATCCAAGCAGGAGATTGTGAGCTCCAGGCCAACCTGGATTACATAGTAAGGCCCTGGCTAAAAAAACAGTGGAGGATGGTGGCGAGATGCTTGAGCTGGTGGGGATGCTTGCTGAGGAGACTCACGCACAGCCTGAGTTCCATCCCTGGACCCTTCGTGGTGGTAAAGAGAGAACCAACTCCTTTAAATTGTCCTCTGACCACTACACCTATTTCTGCACATATACATACAAAATAAATAAAAACAAGAGAGTGAGATACTCGTTTAAACAAACAGAACTCCCACCTTCTATCTGGACAGTACCTGTAATTTAATTTTATCTGTGGAGAGTCCCTTGTTATTCTTGCTAATCTAAGTTGATAGATGAGGCCTTTTTCTTTTTTCTTCTTTAGATAAGCTTTTATGTCTGTGGACTTTTTTTTTTCTCTCTCTCTTGTGAATGTGTGACATTGCTAGAACTCCAGATGAAACCGTACAGTGCCTCTCTGTCCCCGTTAGTAGAGAGGGAGAGTGCCTCTGCTATAGGCTTATGGAAGAAACTCACATACTCTGTGTGGAGGTGTTTGCAAGAAGCCAAAGACTTTATGATGCACAGTTCTTCAGGTGTCCAAGTTCACACCCAGATTCTCATGGGGACCTTGGAGAACCATGAGCAATGAACATACACCTATAGGAGTCTATACTCAGGGCAGGTGTGCTCCCATGCCTTTGGTTGGATTGGCAGTGCAGGCCTCTGGCCCATCTTGAGTCTCCCCTGAGGTGATTCTATTGTGTGGTGTACTGACGAGTGCTGAGTGCCAGCAGTGTTTGCAGCACTCTGGATAGGTGAGTGAGTCAAGGTGTTCACGTGAGGGTGGCTGAGGCCCAAAGGGTCGGTGGCAGGATTTGGAATTCAGGTGTCTGAGGCTTGCCTCTAGTGCCTATCATTTCCTTATTGCCAAGACAGAAGCAACATTAGGGAGGACTGGTTTGTTTTGGCTCACAGCTTAATCAGAGGGTGTGGTCTACCATGATGGAGCAGATACGGTGATATGGTGGCATGGGTTTGATCTGTGGTGGTAAGAGCTTGCAGCTCAGCTTGCTGACACCTTGATGGATCAGGGAACATGGTCCATCCAGGCAGAGGCAGGGCCAGGCCATCGTTCTCAAAGGCTCACCCTGCAGTGATCTGGCTCTACCAGGCAGGCCTACAGCTCCCCAAACCGACACCTCTAGCTAAAGAGAGGAGCAGGTGTTGAGATACAGGCAGCCTATGGGGACATTTTAGATCCTAGCAGGATCACTGCTACTGTCTGTGCTCTGCCTCACGGGCAGCACCATGAGGAACATCATATGCATCTTGATAGACAAAAGATGAGATTAGCACTGTTCTCATTTCATGAGAAAATTCCGATCAGATTCCTTAAGAAAGTTCTTGTATGTCTAAAGAAAAGGGACGGGCAGAAAATTCTTTCTAGAATTGAGGTGGCTTTGTATGGGATACCTTAAATTATTCTGGATATTTCATTTATATTTTTTAAAGATTTTAAAAAGTTATTTTATGTGTCTAGGTGTTTTGCCTGAGTGAGCGGCTGCATATCACATGCATGCCTGGTGCCTGCAGCTGAGAAGATGGTATCAGATTCCCCTGGACCTGAGTTCTAGATGGTTGTGAGCCCCCAGGATGAGTGCTGAGAATGGAACCTTGGCCATCTGCAAGAGCAGCCAGTGCTCTTAACAGTTGAGCCGTCTCTGTAGGCCGGACGCTGGGTATTCCTAAGAGCTCAACGTGGTTATGCCATTATTAATTACAGCCAGATAGTGGTCAGATCTGAGTGCGTGGTCATCCTGAGTCACTCACTCGTCTCTGCACAGTGACTGTGATATCTGACCACGGTAACTGGGAGAATCGTACCAGCCTGTTCCCATACTATTGCTCAGAGTGACTGGGTGACGAAATCCCTGCCATCCTGGGTAAGGGATTGGCCTGGGGTCCTGAGGTGGGTTGGCAACAGGGCATTAAAACAGGCCCAGACCCTGACCTGGTGTGGTGTGGTGAGGTAAGGGCTAGGGCAGGGCTGGCTGAGTTAGGGCTCTACCGCTGGTGGTGCTGCACCGAGGAGACCCAGTGGAGCAAGACATAGGGCTCAGGAGGATGAGAAGCAGGGGTATTTTACCAGGCCCTGTCCTTTCTAAACCAGGGCTTTGTGCCACTTATCGCCCCTGGATGGCATTTAGTGGCCTGGAGCGGAGTTATCTTACAGGGACACAGAGCACTTCTGCTCCATTTTAGCCTTAGAAGCGCTGGTTATTAGCTGTGACTGGGAGATGTTTAGTGGCTCATCCTCCTGCTCCAGAATTTTGGAAGGTGCCAAGGAAGGAATTAAAAATAACGCCAAGCACGCCTTTTCTTTCTCTCTGCGTTAAGTACGTGAACTGTGCCAGGTGTGTGGAGCAAGCACGTGGCCCAGAGTAATGAACGCCTGCCTATGCATAAGGCATGGGGGAGCACAGCAAGGCTTCCCTCTTCCCCCCCCCTCCTTCCTTCTCTTCTTCCTCCTTCTCATCTCCCTCCCGCTCTCCCCTCCACCTCAGCATTTGGTTTTGCCATTGTCTAAAGCTCATCTTCCTTCTTCCCTTGCTCTAAAGAATTTACTGGAAGTCTAGCCTTGAGCACTCTGAACTCTTAAACTGTTGCACAGGCACGGCCCTGACTTCTAAGCTCATAGGAATGCGGCTGAGGTGACAGGAACAGGAACAGGATGAGAAAAGCAAGATGCCTGCTTGGAGAATGTCAGTGAGTTCTGAAGTGCCCATTGTCTGCCTCCATGGCTCTGTGGCATCATCTCATAGAACCATTCACGTCTCCCTGCTGGTCCCCTGCAGATACATGTATGGGGGGAGTATAGGCGCAGAATGGTGATTATTTATATCCTGGCTCATTGGAGATCTGGCACAGCCTTGATGATGAGGCTAAACTGATATCATACTGGGCCTTAGAGAATATTAAGCTGAGGCCTTTGGTTCTTGTGCTTAGGCCTTCCAGTTAGCCCAGGGCCCCTCCTCCCTCTGGTCCATTTCCCTACTCAGCACTACAGCCAGGCCTGAGTATCAGGATGCTTTTGGCTGAAGTTATCCTGAATCCCAGTGAACAACTTCTGCAGTGCAGAACCTCATTGTCTCCTCCAGCTGTGGAGGTTCATGCCCCGATGGACTCAGGGAACCCTCGCCTTCCCACCTTGCTCTCTTCAGCTCGCTGGTCTTCTGTCTTGTCCTTTTGTGGTTAGATCACAGATGTTCACAGCTGTTGAAACATTAAAAACAAACAAACAAACAAAAAACCCCACATGAACAGTCCCAGAGGCCTCTCCCCAAGGGCCTCTTTCCTGGAAGGAATCCAGATGTGTCTTTGGACTGTCCTGTTGCACGCAGTCAATGGTAAATAGAATGGATTGTCCACAGGCTTGTTGGACCCACTAGGGTGCGTATGGTACTTCTTAATTCATACCTGTTGACTCCGAGACTCTTGGAGTGAGGCGCCAGGCTCATATGGGTGTGGACAGCATGGGAAAGAGCTCATGTGCTTGGTCCCGTCCCCTGTTCTTGCTGTCAAGGAGAAGAAGCAGATATGTGCCTGTGCTGGGAGTGCCCGACAGGCAGCTGATGACACCCTGCGCAGATCGCCAGCTTTAGCTGGGCATCAAGGAGACAGAAGGGCAAACTAGAGAGAACTCTCTGAGTCCTGTGCCCAAAGGCTGTGCCTTCTGTGACCAAAAACCACACACACACACACACACACACACACACACACACAAAGGTCCCCTAACTAAGGCAGTTCAGATATCTGTCTCTGGCAGTTGCTCAGCACCTCTCTTTCCTCCCAATGAAGACAACACCTGCCTTTGCCTTTGCGTTGGGGAGAGGTACCACACGCAAGGCTCCCTTCCTCCGGGAAGGAGTTATCTAGAGATTCCCAGGGATTCCAGCTTCAGAGTTATCTGCGCTGCAAGCCAGCTGTGTCCCACTGGTCTCCAACCTGCCCCGTGCCATCTCTTAAAAGCATACCCACGAAGATGCAAAACTCTGTAAATGTGGCATTGGTATAAACAGTTCTGTCGCATCACGCTTGACCTCTGCTGTTTCCTGGAGGAGCGCTCTGTAGGTGCCGAGGACCCTGGGTCTTTTCAAGGTGCAGGTGGTCTGGTCTTTAGGTCAGCTGCTGATCTTGGTCCAGTTTGTTGCCAACCGCCTGTCCCTGTCCCTAGCCCCTACCGTTTACTTTCCTTTTGATCTAGGAGCTGTCAAACGTTTCAAGCTAATTCAAGATGTTTGAAGTTTGCCTTTTTTCTTGCTTAACTGAGTTGCTGTTTTGGCTTTGACTCTCTTTCTTGCCCTCTCTCGATCTTCTTTTTCTTGTGCGTCTGTGCACAGGTGTGGGTATTGTACCCGTGGTGTGTACGTGCGCCTGTGAAGGCTAGCGTATAGATCTTCCTCCATGGGCCTTTACCTGATGTTTTTAAATCTCTCACTGAACCTGGACTCACCAATTCAGCTAGATTGGTTGGCCAGTGAGCTTCTTCCCCCTCCCCACCCCTCAAGAGCCACGGTTTCTACCTCTCAGTGCTAGGATTAGAAGTGTGCCTCTGTGCCTGTGTCTTCATGTGAGTATTGGGGATCAGAGCTCAGGTCCTTATACTTGTACAGTGCTCACTTCAACTCCCCAGCCTGGTCCCTTTGATTGTTTAAGAGTTACTATCCCATAAAGGGAGGTTGCTGGGGCGGAGTACGGAAGGGGAGTGGTCTTCCTGTGGAGTCCCTCTGAGCTGGGGTCTGGGTCTCAAGTTCCCAGGAGCCACCTGGCTGTGAATGTGGCAGTGAATCCCAGCTAGGCTGCCCCAGTGTGAGACCAGTTCTGTTTTGTAAGCCCTGGTTCTGAAGTTACCGGTGCAAGCTTACTTCACACCGTGCACCATCGTGTGGGGGAGCTGTGCCCGTGTGGGGGGGGGCGGTGGAGGGGGAGCAGTGAGCAACTCTTGACGTGACCACACTGTGGACCGTCGGCTTCAGATGTTTGCTGTTGCTGGTTGATGAGCAGGAAGTGTAGCTGTAGCTGCAGGTCTCTTGTGGGCTGCACGGTTGCCTTCCTGGGGTTCATGTGGGAAGTGGTTACTGGTGGGAAGAAGATGGAATAACACGGTTCATAGAAGGGCTTTGCTCCAGGCAGCTTTTGAATGTCATCATTTGGTCCCTGTTTTTTTTTTCCTCTTCTCTATCTGCTTTAACTTCCGTGATGGGAAGCATGGAGCCATCTGCTGGGCATCATTCTGCCCAGCTGGGCTGAGTCAGAATCCTAAATCACACTTCTCTCTCTGGGTTTCATTTGTGACCACTGTGGGGATGACTTCCAGGCCCTCAGTCCTTCAGAGCGCCAGGGCTTCAGCTCAGGCTGCTGTCTTGGCATCTCTCGGCAAACATCTGTGCGACACCTGAACCTTAGCAGGTCCACCATCTCCTCCACCTGCTTGTGTCTTCTCCATCACGGTAAAAGGTTCAACTAAGCCTGAAGAGAGTGAAGAGACAAAATGAAGAGAGTGAAGAGACAAAATGAGGGCCTGTGATGTCTGCAGGTGACGGCTCACAGCGGTAATCCCGGTATTGGAGGCAGAGGCTGGAGGATCAAGGTCGTCCTCTGTTACGTAGCCGGTTGGAGGCCGCACGAAACCTTGCTGCAAACAGAATGAAAGCTGGACCTGCAATTCTAGTGTCACACTTCTCTGCTGGTGCTGAGGTCTCTTGACCACTTCTGCTGATGGACACTAGCTCTGTGACTCTGGGAATGTCTCCTGCTCTTCTCAGCTACATGATGACAGGTTTAGGAGAGACTCTCAGAAGGCCTATGGCTGTCCTATTATTTTACACCTCTTTCCTAAGTTCTCATTGGCTTCCTGCCTTTCTCTATACATGTATTTTCCTGGGGGATGAATGAATATAGCTCTTCGCCATCTCCTCAGTGAAGGAACAGCTTGTTCCTCGATGGCCTTATTTGATAGCACCACAGCCGTTCTTTATTACATTGTTGATCAACCTGCATCATCAGTGGTGTTGCTGGAGGTGACCGGGAGCTGTGAGTTAGCAAGTCTTTGTTGTAGTTAGGGTTCCTATTGCTGTGTTAAAACGTGATTAAAAAAAGCAACTTGAGGAGTTAAGAGTTTATTTCAGCTCACAGTTCTCCATCACAGCAGGAACTCTAGGCAGGAACCTGGATGTAGGAGCTGGCTTGGTCCTCACACCTTGCTCAGTCTGCTTTCTTATAGAAGAACCCAGGACAACCAGTGAGCTGGGCCCTACCACATCCATCACCAGTCAAGAAAATGCACACAGTCTTGCCCACTAGCCAACCTGTTGGGAACATTTGTTTTTTTTTTCAATTGAGCTCCCCTCCTCCAAAATGAATCTAGCTTTTTGTCAAGTTGACATAAAAACTAGCCAGCACATCCATAAACATCTTGCCTTTCCAGAGCCACCCATGGTGAACTAAAGCCTCACCGGGACATCTATGCCAGGCTAGGAGAAACTGGGCCACAAGCTAAGAGGGATTTGCGCTGAGCTCCAAGCTGGGGTTTCCTTGCTGCATGGCACCAGCTGCACTGCAAACGCTCTGCCATAAAAACACAGGAAGGAAGGCAGATGCGTTCGCAGGTTGGTTAGAGATTTTGAAACCCACAATCAGCCTCTCTCATCCTTGAGAGGCCAGAATCCACAGTTGGCTCTGGTCTCTCTGTCCGGCTGCAGCTTCACAGAGCACCCTTTCAAAACTGACTTAGACCCGTTCTGCAAATGGCTTTTCTTAGGAACCTTGGCCAGCCACAGGGCCACCAAGGCTGAGGACTCCGGTGGTGACAGCAGTGTTTGAAAAGCTCAGTGCCTTTGCCTTCAGGCATCTTAAGCGGAGGAGATGAAGCCTTTCGATTAGGTAGCTGGAGGGTGACCTCTAAAGGCATCCAGTAAGCACACAACTGACCTGTCCCTTCTACACTGATCTAACAGCCCCTTTTGATATTCAGGACAGAGACTTAGAGATCGGGCTCTTGTGTAGCAGCTTTGTGACCCTGAGTGAGTCACTTGGCTACCCCCAACCCCTGCCTCCCTGTCAGTAAACTGAAGGCGTAGGGCTTTAAAATTTCCTCTGTCTTCAAGGTCAAATTCTTGCGCTTGCATTCAAAGAAATGACAGTTATTCATTCTGAGAGTTTCAGAATCATGATATCACCTCTCTGGGGCTAGAAATTGGGGCCCATAGTTGAAGACAGGATGGAAAGAAGTTTGGGGTTCAAAGTATTGTGAGGAGTTGAGACTCTTGGATCCTCGTGACTCACATTTTGTAGTTTGAGCCACTGTGGAAGATTCTTTTTTTTTTTAATTAATTTTTTTTTTTTTTGCCTTGGCTTCTTTCTTAGTGAAATTCTCATTGCTGTGACAAAATGCTTGCTCAGCATTTTGTAAGGAAAGAAGGGTGCAGTCTGTCATGGCCTGGAAGAAGTGGCAGGAGCGTGAGGCAGTGGGTCACTTTCCATCTGTAACTAGGAAAGGGGTGGGGGAATAGCGCTGAATGCTTGTGTGCTTGTGTTCTCCTGGCTTCCTCTTCATTCAGCCTGGGCTCCTAGCCTTTGGGATGGTGTTGCCCACAGTTGGGGGAAATGGGGCGGGGCTTCCCATTTCCGTTAACTGAATCTCGAAGCTCCCTCACAGGTGTGCCCAGTGGCTGCTTTCTTAGGTGACTCTAGTTCCTGCAACCTTGGTAGTCAGGATTAACCATCCTGGCTGCCTATCTATAAACATGTGGGTCCTCAGGCCACTTGGTTTAGAGTTGCCTTAGGTGGAGGCCAGAACGGCAGTCCTTTGGGCCTTTTCTAGGTGACTGCACCATGTAGCTGGGACTGAGAGCCACAGCTGTAGGTGCTTATGTAAAGCTGTGGTTTGGTGTGACGGGCATGTGTGTTCTGGGTGGAAAGTGATGGTGGTTGGCTACAAAAATAAAGCACGCGCACTAAGAGGAGAGGCATCCTGGGGCTGGCTATGCAGATTTGGTCATCAGCTGGCAGCCTGGTCGTCTCAGCATCTCTGGGTCCGGTGGTTTCTCAAGAGCTTTGAAGTAGTAGAACCATCTGTAGCTGGTTATTTCTGCTCAGGAAACACAGAGAACTTGGGAGGTGGGGCCAGGGGTGGAGCAGGAATGGATTAAACAGGCCAGGACACACACCCACACTTGGTTCATGCGAGTGATCGAGGCCTCGGCCAGTGCTGGCATCCATCCGTGCCAGATCCTTGGCTGTGTCCTGGTGTATTCTGGGTGTTCTGAAAGGATGGAAGAGTGGGTGTTGTTCCCTGGTTCTTTAGCCAAAGGGTTCCTGTCTTTGGTGGAGAGTGGCTGCTACTGTAGCACTCTAAGAAATCTGTTGGGGCACCAAGTGGATGTTAAACCATCGAGGGTGGCTGGGTCGGAACCTCTGGTTCAGATGAAGGGACAGGGTTGTTTCCCGGAAGGTAGGCAAAGGTGAGTGAATATTCAGTTAGTGAGGCATGAGCCACAGGAGGTCCTCGAATGTGTCAGTTTGTATAAACCTTGAAGGTTCTTAGAGTTGAGTGGTAGAATAGGAGCTTTGCAGAGGTAGACTTTGGGAATTGGGTCGGGCTAGGCTGTGATTCATTCAGAGGCTTGAGAAATCAGTTAAATAACTAGCAAGCTGAGGAAGGTGCTTAGAGAAATGGATAGTGTGCTCTTCGTCCTTGAAGGGCTCAGAGTGGTACTGCAGGTTTTAGTAGGTGCCTCTCAACCGGTGGTAATGAGGGGCTTCCTGTGCCAGTCACACAGTGAATACCCTTGGGACTGGGAAGCTACTGGTTCTGGCTGGGGACGGGGACATGGAAGGATGGGACCTAAGCTAGCGAGTGATACACGTGGCCCAACTTCTGCCTCCTGGTATGATGCTATCTGTGTCTGGAAGCCGCCCTGGTGGGTATAAGGTTTTTTTCCCAAGCACTTTCCCTGGCTTCAGGAATAAATTTTTTTCCCATGGGATTAATCCTCTGCTGGGAACCCGGGGTTTGTCCTTTGAGCTAGTTGGCGATCAACAGTAAATGCAGCCTATGTGTTGTTCATTCCTGTTGTTGCCAAGGGTGTCATTTCTATGTGGGTTATGATTCCAGGTTTCCTGGTCTTGAGCAGAGTGTAACAGGGGCAGATAAAAAAAGCCACATATAGAGCAAAGTACATTCTTCTAAAGGTGGGCAGCAGAGGCGTTATGTGTGTGTGTGTGTGTGTGTGTGTGTGTGTGTGTGTGTTTATAAAAAGCCCATATTTTCTGGGCAGCAACAGCAAAGTTTCCAGTAAACATCTCTGCCCTTGTTACCTTGCCTTTTAATTTTGTGTTTATGGTCTGTGCTTTGAGATTGCATGCTCCGAGGCCAGCTCTGCCTGAACGCAGTTGAGCAAGCCACCACCCTTTGCAGCTTGTGGCACAGAGCTCTTGGCCTTGCTATATAGTTCATCTGATTGACAGCTCCAGCCAATTTAGCAGTTCATGGGGGGAAGACTCAAGCTCCAAAGCTCAAGGTGGAGGGAGAGGTCATGCATGTGTTGGCTTAGCTCCAGTGATCACCTTTGTTGGCAGGAGGAGGCCTGCTGTGTGCAGCTGTGCCCCAGGCCTGGTTTTCTGGCTTCCTTATTTTTGGTTGGCTTCTATGGGCTGTGGGAGCCCCATCCCTTGCTTCTAGGGGCCTGTGCTTAGGATGGGTGCAGTGTTAACCTGTGTTAAGTAGTTCTTGGTTGGTCTACAGCTCGGAGGGTGAGATCAGGGTAAACAGGTGGGTGAGCAGGGCCTGGGGTAGTTTGCTGCAGACACAGACCAGTGAGGTGAGGACAGGATTACACTCTGGCCAGGTGTGTCACTGTAGGTGTAAAAACATGAGGAGGAGGGACATGAGCAAGCAGAGGTAGCAGGACCATTGGGGGTGGCTTGCCACCTTGCAGGCCACTTTTAGTTTGGCCCTGCTAGGAAGACTATTTTCAGATGTTGTCTCCCAATGAAGGGGGATGGCACCCTTGTCTTACTGGAGGGAGTGGCTTTCCTGGCAAAGACAGGGCTCACCTCTGACCTTTGTCAGGGTGACTTTTCTCTAACAGAGATTGTCTAGTGAGCCCGGAAGGGAGGCCCACCACACTCGAACCTGCAGTCTCCTAGTGTGAACAGTGCCTCCAGCAGCTTTCTCCGGAAAAGTGACTTTTTAAAAAGTATCTGTGTGAAGGCCAGGCGGTGGTGGCGCACGCCTTTAATCCCAGCACTTGGGAGGCAGAGGCAGGTGGATTTCTGAGTTCAAGGCCAGCCTGGTCTACAGAGTGAGTTCCAGGACAGCCAAGGCTACACAGAGAAACCCTGTCTCAAAAAAAAAAAGTGTCTGTGTGGGGCTGGGGGAGGGATGTTGCTTTTGAGCTGTTCTAAAGAAGCAAGCTGAGAGCCCAGGCTTGGAGAGAAACACTCTGGGAAATCAACCCCCCCCCTCACTTCTCTCCTTGGCTGCTGTCTTGCGGACCACCCTGTCTGTTGCATTTTTTGAAGGTGTAATCCCTTTCTTTCTTTTATCATCTTTGTGATTGGGAACTTGAAGAAAACAAGCCAGCTCCCCTTCTGACTGGGTGGTCTTTGCCTTCAGCCTTAGAAGGGCAGGGAAGGGCTAGGACACATGTAAGTGTGCATGCACTATGGTGTGCTATACACTGGCCCCTTACATAATGTCTTCACAGTGCCCTGGATGGAATGGAGCAAGTGACCAGGGACACCTACTGAGGGGTACTGAGTGTAGGAGCAGGGTCTATGGCTGTCCCTTCAGGTCTGTGTCATTCTTTGATGGCAGCATTTCCTTAAGAAATGTACCTGCTATGTGTTTTGTCTCAGAAAACAATAGATCTCTTAAATCCTGGCCCTAGAGTAGAAGTACTGCCACATTTCCATTATCATTTATAAAGCATTTTTCCATGCAGAATTCCTTTTTTGTCTAAAGAGTTTCTGAAAGTAGGTGCTAGTGCAGATGAGAAAGTAAGTGTGTATGTGTGTGTGTGTGTGTGTGTGGAGTGTGTGTGGAGTGTGTGTGGGTGTGGGGTTGCGAGGGTAGCGAGGGTATGGGTGATGGCCCAGGGCACACAGCTATTCAGTGGTAGGTGTTCTTCCCTGACTGGGGGCTGTGAATAAAAGGGTTGTTGATACGAGCAGCCATCTGTGATTGCTTTGCCGGTCTCCTCCTCTGAAGCCACACCAGTGTCTGTTGTCCAGGGCTACATACTCTTCTGCGGGGCTGGCTGTATGCGCTCTGCCCCGCAAGGCAGCCTGGGTTGAAGTACAGCCAAACTCAAGTTGGTGAAGACCCACCCCAAGGAGAGTATTACAAGCCCCCTTGGGAGCTTCTGGTGGGATTCAGGACTTTGAGCCTCTTCCAAGGAGAGAAACAGCACCTGGTGTCAGTTTGCCACTGGGTAGCTGATGGCCCTGGGGGCAATCTTATGCACCCCCCTCCCACTCCCACCCCTCAGAGTCTGTGCTGTTACAGTCCTGGCTCCTCTCTGCATTTCTCACTATCCCCCACCCCATCCTCCACTCCCTGCCCCCTCCTTCCTCAAACTCTTCCAGTCCTTTCCCTTCCCCTCCCTTTCCCCCTCCCCTCCCCTCCCCCTCCTCTCCTCCCCCACCCCCTCTCTTCTTTTCCTCCCCAACCCCCTCCCTTCCTTTCCCTTCCACAAGATGGGACTTACTTTGTTTACTCTCTTGTTCAGAATGACTGGGGTTACTCCCTTGTCTAGCTAAACTCTGTTGGTGATAGACTAAGAAACGGAGTCCTGTGGGGTGTTTTCAGTGAATGTCTATCTTTGACTCATATGCCTGATTTTTTTATTGCGCAGCTTTGCACAAGGCCCAGTGTAATCCCAGGTAGGGTGGGCGCTGCTACCGCAAAGTGGTGCTGTCCAGGTCCAGCTTGGTGATCGGTTTGTCTGGATAGCTTACACGAGTGTGGGTGACTTCAGCAGCTGCATCCCTGAAGAGCCCCTCTTAGCATGGGTGACAGCACCAAGTCTATTCCTGGAGCTCGGGCACAACGGGCACAACGTGCAGGCAGCGCCCCTGAAGAAGCCCCTCCCAGCAGTTACTTCCTGCTTCGGTGACCCAACAGGAGCCTTGTGAGTCTCTGTCAGTTGGTTGTGGACTCCCTGAGCCTCCCTTGATCCTGGTGGAGGCAGTGTCTCAATCCAGGAGAAATAGCTGCATAATACTAACTACATTTTCTTGGTAGTTGGCAGACTAGCAGATGGCCACATCACCAGAGCAGTCAGAGTCCTGCATACATGGTAAAAACCAGTTAGCAGCAAGGGGGAAGTGTGTGGGGTTTGTAAGGACAGGTAGAAGTTGGTACTGGGCAGTCTCTCTGATGCTGGCTTAGAGCTATATGTGGTCTGGATATGTTGAGCCTGGTTTTCTTCATGTGCTTGTGGCACACAGGACTCAGGAACTGAGCGGGTCTACTCAAGACCAAAGTCAAAAAGGAAGACATGAGCTTGTCTGGCAGCCCTTGGGTTCTCTGCCTCATGCCTCCTCCTTGAAGCCAGTCTCTAAGGTTTCTCAGGTGAATCAGCTTGGGCTAAGAGTGAAGGACCCTTTTTACAGTAGGCCATGGTCTGCCTGTACAGTATCTGCTAAAATGTCATCGACTCAGCTTCACATGGGATGTGCTCCATGGGCGCTTCTTCCCTGATGAGCTACCTGCCACAGTCTGCCCCCAGCTCAGGGGAAGAGACAGCTCACTTCAGGGTCCTTAGAGTTCCTGTGTACAAATTCATCTGGTTATCAACTGGCTTCAGGAGCCATTTTCATATATATACCACATACATATACCACACACATACACACACATATGTACATATATATACACGTACATATATATGACAAATCTCTATTTATCATCTTATATTTCATATATATAGTGTATATATACATAATATATAAATATATACACATAAAATATATACATATACAATATATATACATACATGTATATATACACACACATACATACATACATACGTATGTGTATGTGTGTGTATACATGGGTGCACATGGAGATGAGAAGACTGCTTTCAGGAGTCACTTTTCTGCTACTGTGAGTTCCAGGGATTGAACTTAGATCAATAGGCTTGGACACACTAACCCCTGGGGACCCCTTACTGGACTCATCTTGCTTGTTTCTCCTCTCCTCTCCTCTCCCCTCCCCGCTCTCCTTCCCCTCCCCTTCCCTGTCTCTCTTCCCTCTGTCTCTCTCTCTCTTTCCCTCTCTCTCTTCTTCTTTCGACAGGGTCTCTGTAGTCCAGGCTAGCCTTGAACTTGTAATTCTCCTGCCTCAGCTTTCTGAGTGCTGGGATTACAGGTATGAGCCACATGCCCATCTTAGTCCAGCTCCTTTTGATTTTAATTTCATCTGTGGGAGAGGAACTAGAAACCCTCCTCCCAGGTGCCTCATGGTTCTCTGGACCCTGACTCACCGCAGCCCCCACCTTTCATTGTTGTTGTTCCCTGTGGGCCTGAAGTACTGTACCTGCTCTGCTACCCAGCCCCTGCTGCTGTGTGAGCAGCTTCACATTTCCCCAGCACCCCAGCAATCTCTAGGTACCCTCTCTCAGGGACTCCGGCTAGAGCCTCACCCCATCTCCAAACCGTAGAGGAGGTTTGGGGTCTTGGCTGGTCACCTGTCTTCCCAGCAGCAAAGGACCCAGCGTGATACTAGTGTGACCTCCTCTGCTACTGAGTCACTCACCTCTGGATAACCACCAGGTACTTTCAGGAGGAACTTCTGGTGTCATTGTGGCTGTGGCCATGGTTTCAAGAAAATAGGGTGTTTTAAAATTGAAAGTACAGCCCGTGGTTGCCTTTGCTGTTGTCATGGATTCTCGCCTCCCCAGCTTTCCCTTGCAGTTGGCCTTGGCTCTGTAGTTGGTGCCTGTTTCAGATATTAGTAAATAATATTTGGGTGGTGCTGCTTTGATTAATTTACCTCTTTTAATTTTTGCATGTGGCTTTCCAGGACCCTCCAGGACCCTCTGCTTGTATACACCTTTCTGAATTGCCATGGTTGGTAGTCACATTGTGTTATTCGGAGTCTTAACTAGGGAAGTGGACCTGCATGCTGTACTTACTTACCACAAAGGGAATTTAATACGGGACCTTGGCTACACAGGTGATACAGGAGCTGAGAGCAGAACTGTAGGAAGACAAGGTGACCCAGAGCTCAGTGGGAGGCCACTGCCATCACTGGTCTGGAGGGATAAAGGGAAGAAGTGTTGTTCTGAATACTTAGGGCCAGGGTCATGATGGGTCCCTAAGTATAAAGCTGATTGGGTCACACAGCCTCCTAATCCTGTGGGTAGCCTGGACATCTCTGTGAACCTCTATCCTGGCCTAGTACAGGTTCTCTCCCTCTCTCGCCCCTTTTCCCTCCCCCTTCCCTCCCCCTCCCTCT